>NC_088869.1:61110731-61438231 GCF_032884065.1 Artemia franciscana | reverse complement strand
CACCTTCCAACTTTAGTGTATGCAAATATATGAACGATTTATTTCCCTTAAATTCAAAGCTTTTCTGCAACAAAAGGAGAGCTCTCTCTTCCACAGTAACCATATTTTATGGGGGATATTTTACGGGATTTTTTTATTGTGGGGGGAGGGGGATGGTGAAAAAAATCAATAGCATTTGGTAATTTAAACAAGAACTGCCTGAGAATTCAGGAGATTTTAGGAATTCAGCGGGACAGGCTCCGAAATCTCTCCCCCTTCGTATGTCCTCGACTCACTGGCCTGTGTTATTTTTCTCAAAATTACATTTTCTTAAAGATCCCCTTATTTTAAATGGAAAAAAGCATGTTTAGAGACGAAATGCAAAACCGTATTCAGGGAAGGGGAGCGCTACCAGGCTGGAACCAGTCCCATATATATCTGACTACCAAGTTGGTCGTAAAGTCCTGACTCGAGTGCAGATAAAATGACTATTCCTTCTCAAAAACTAAAGAAGCGTTTCTTGGACTCATAATTTGCATGAGAAAATGCAGATAAAAAAATTCAACACAGCCTCCTCCAAACTTAAATTATTGTGGCAATACCTCAGACAAAAATTATTTTTGCCCCCCCCTCCCCGAGCAAAAAATTATTGATAATTCATAGATTTAATTCTTGAGGATGTGCCACCGAGCGACAAAATGTAAGAGATTATAAAACAGTAAAAATTTCCCCGAAGTAAGACCCATGTAAAAAATACTATTATTTTTGTTTTCAATCAAATTTTTTTGCAACCACTTTATTTTTATAGTCTAAAACGCAAGAATGTATGTGCCTTCATATACCTTCGACATATGCCTTGGGGACAATTGCCCTTTATTTAATTTTTAGCTACATAAACCCATAACTGATCTTTTCTCAGTATTCGTATCTTATTTTTGAATTTATCCATAAATCCTCCTTTCCTAATGTACACTTAACTGTCGGATTTTAAAGCTCTTATCTTGCTTTTACAGCTTCCATTCTGAGATCAGTTAATGATAATAGTAATAATGATGTTGTAGACAAGAAGAGGGTATTTTTTATAATAGACATTAATCACATTTAAAACACCCTGAAGATTATGTACCTTCAAGCCTTTTTTCCGGTTTTAAGCTTCCGATTTTGAGCAACATGATCTGAAGATTCTTTTACTCCCACGGTCAAATGCTACAGCGGACAGGTTTCATTCATAAAATCCAAAGGGGCGGGAAGAGGAGGCAACCGGGTGAGTGAAAGCACCCTCGTGACTGCTGGGAGGAATGGGTGGAAGAAGACAAGTAAAGTAATGTTTTGAAGTGATAAAAATGTCGATTACCTTTTTTTGCCACTGAAAAGCAAAAAGTATTTTGAGGCAGTAGAAAAAACACAAATCCGGATTGTATTTTTTTTGTGTGAAATTTTAAGCCAGTAAAAAAAAGCACCACTAGAAAGAATGATCTTTTTTTTTTACAAGAAAATTCTCTGTTTACTTTTTTAGTGCCGAAAAACAAAAACGTATTTGGTTTTGCGATCATAAAACCGTGTATTTTTATCGGGCAGGTCAAGTGTTTAGTTTCAAATATGGTTTGATTGATGATTCCCGAATACTTCCAAGCTGAATAAGAAGATAGAATGCTCTTTTCGGGGGAAGGGGGAGGGTATGTATAGCCCATTCATTGGCTAGAAATTCGTTAATAAGTGATAAAAGAAGGGAGAGCTCTACCTAAATATAACAGAGCTAACCTCTACCATGACAAAAAATTTCTCAAATCTCACTATCCTCTTCAAGAAAAAGCTTGAGAGCTTGCAGTTCCATTTTTTTTAATCAACTGAATTTTTGATTTGAATAATTAAAATCTTTGAATTCTTGATTTCTAGCTCAGATTTCAAGAATTTCACAACATTAGAATACATTCTTGATCGATTTCATACTTCTTTTCCCGTATTATGCTCCTAAGCTTAGATTACTCAGATTTCTGTACGCTCCTATACCAATTTTTTTTTTTTACAGGATACTATTCAAAGGCCTTTCTCTTATAGATTTTAAACCTAATTTTCCATTATAACATTTGATTGTTAAAATCGATATACATCCCTTTATTATTCTCTTTCCCCCGTGCTGTGTATAAGACTTTATCTTTGTTGATTTCAAACCACAATTACAATCTAATGCCTGGATTTTTTTTACCTCGCCCCCCTGCACCGTGTTGGAATTTAGTTCCTATCAACCCCGTCCGGCAGAAGATTGGTTACATAACCTTGAAAAGCAAAACTAAGACACTAACTGCTACTGACTCATCAAATTTGAATGCGATTGAGCAACTTCTTCAAATAAATTTTCTTAGAATAAAGGCTTAGGGACCTTCTTTCTCCACAGATGGTAGATTGTGTTTGGAGCCCTAAAAGGAACAATGTGCAATTCAGCTCTTGTCCCCCCAAAAAAATTTGGTGAAGTCTGACACCCCGTTCTGGTAGATGTTTTCAATACAAGAATTCCTCTCGCCCCACTATTGCCCAAAGAGGTAGGATGACTCCAGGCCCTGAGAAAGCAAAGGCAAGGCCGTAGCTCTTACTTCCCACCAGCCATAACTTATGTATAATAACCCGCCGATAGATGTTATGATATGAAAAATAAATGGAACTCATCCTTCAAAAAGACTGGATCAGGTATGGACCCTTGCCCGCACACACATACCAAAAATGAGCAAAGCTAGGACGAGAGCCTACTCTTATCCTCCAAAAGGTGTGGATGAGACATGGCAACCATTCCTCTTATATGTCCTAATGACAATAATTATAGGAGCCCCTCAATTGAGGTGAGATTGCTACCAAACGCCAGTAAGCACAACTAAAATATTAGGTCTTACTTCTTACCACGTTTGGTTGAGTCTCAACGTCCCTTTCTGGCAAATTTACTATTTACGAGAATTATTAATTAAGACTGGTAGGTATCCGATAAACCCATCTAGTTATTGTGTTGATGACAGGAAGTTTGAGATCCCCCTACCTCCCCATTGTAGTTTTGATTGGATGAATATCCTACAGGCATAACTAGGAACACCAGCTCTCATTTCCCACCAAGTTTGGTTTAGATTCCATAAACTGTTCTTATAGATGTCGCGACAAAAAAAAAGATCGTTTCTTCAAAAGGCCCTACTACACAACAACATTAACTGGCACTTCTGACATAAGTTTCGCTGAGATTCCATGCCTTTCAGATTCTACTAGATTTTCTGATGGTAAAGAATTCAGGACTTATCACTATTCAGTTTTGTAGAAAAAGTCAGCCCAGACTCTGATGCGGAAAAGGAATGACTATCGTATTACATTTTACTTTAAATAAAGTTTTGTTCAAGTCCAACGATCACTTTTGGTAAGTTTTGTGACGACAAGACTTTAACCACCCTTCTCTCTTATTGATCGAATCGGTTATAAACATCCAAAATACTGATAAGATTCGTTTCTTCCCAATGAGTCTTGCTCAGAATCTAAAACCCGTTCTTGTACATATTGTGGTGACAAGAATTTAGGAACCCCTCCTCCCACAGAGGATAGACTGGGTAGATGTCCAAAAACAAACAACCACGACAACAATTCTTATTTTTGATCAGGTTTGGTTGTGTTCCAGAGAACCCTTCTGGTCAGGGGCGTAGCTCAGCATTTTTATTAGAGGGGCAAGAGGGGTGCATATCCGAATAGTCAAGGGGCATGGATAATTTAATAATTCTTTACTAAATTATAAGGGAGGACAACTGCCTCCCCTTGCTCTACCTAAAAGACACCCCTGCTTCTGTTAGAAGCCAGTGGTATACAAATAGGCACTTCAACAAGCCAGATAGGGGGTAAACCTGGAGCTACTAGTCAGTCAAGATTTTATTACGTGCGCAATACTACAGCGCATCTGTAACGGTATAGTACACCTGTAAGCTAATTGCCATAGGAAGTTTTTAAAGGCAGCAATAAGGGTAAACCGATTCAAATACTGTTTCATTTTCATAGTTTTTGGTTCTTTGTTAGATAAAATGCGACAGAAAATCCTTTCATTTTCACAGTTCTTGGTACTTTCACTGGTCAAATTAATTCAAATACTCATTTTGCTGTCTTTGTTGTTGATACTTTTAGTAGTCAAATTGGTTCAAATCTCATTTCATTGTCTCTTTTCTTGATACTTTTACTGAACAAACTGATTAAAACTTTTTTATTTTCATGGTGCTTGGTACTTTTACTGATCTAATCAATTAAAATCCTCTTTCACTTCAGGATTATTGGTACTTTTCTCCAACAAAATAATTCAGTCTTCGTTTCATTTTCAATGTTCTTGGTACCTTTACAGATATAATCGATTAAACTCCTCTTTCATTTTCATAGTTCTTGGTAGTTTTACATATAAAAACCGATTCCAACCCCGTTTCATTGTCACTGCTCATAGGACTACTGAAGATAAAAAATCGATTAAAACCCCTTTTCATTTTTCCAGTTCTTGGTATTTCTACTGATCAAACTGATTCAAATCCTCTTTCATTTTCATCCTTCTTTCTACTTTTACTGATCAAAGTACTCCAACCACTATTTCATTTTCAGTGGTCTTGGTACTTTAACTGGTCAACTTTATTCAAATACTCATTTCATTGTCCATGTTGTTGGTACTTCTATTGGTCAAATCGATTCAAGTCTTATTTCATTGTCTCTAGTTCCTGACAATAAACTTTGATATTTTGAAAAGCGTTTTTGCTCATTTCCATCTTATTTCAAGCAACAGTACATTTTGACCAGCCACATCTTATATTCCCTCATGTTATTTCACGCATCGAAACATTCTGTTGAAAAATAATCGATATTTTGAATAGTTCATTTCCTTATCTCCATCGTATTACAAGAAACAATGTATTTTGAGAAACATCATCGTAAATTTTCTCATCTTATTTTAAGAAAAAATCACATACTTCCTCAATTTATTTCAAATATCAAAACATTTTGATGGAAATATTTGGTATTATGGATAATACATTTTCTTTTTTCCGTCTAATTTCAGAAAACAACAAGTTTTGAGCAACACCATCGCCAGCTTCCTCACCTTATATCAAAATATTCTGACGAATTTTTTTTAATATTTTGAATAATATATTTCTTTACTAACGTCTTTTTTCAAGAAACAATTTATTTTGAGTAACATCATCGCATGTTTCCTCATCTAATTTCATGTAGCAAAACATTTTGATGAAGATAACTGTTGTTTTGAATAAAGTATTTGCTTTCCCCATTTTGTTTCAAGATACAATGAATTTTTGGGCAACACCATCGCATATACCCTCATCTTGTTTTAAGCATTAAAATATTTTGAAGAAAATATATATTATTTTTTATAACGCATTTGCTTTTTCCATCTTATTTCAAAGCAGTAGAAAATTTTGAATGAAATTACTTGATGTTTCAAATTGTGCATTTGTTTTTTCCATTTAATGCTAAAGCTTTTAATGCTATTAATGTTGATTTAATGGTGATTTAATGAACATCTTTAATGTTGATTAAAATACCCATTTATTTCCATGGTTCTTAGCACTTTCACATATAAAACCGATTTAAATCCCATTTCGTTTTCACTAATCTTGGTTCTTTTACAGATCAAAACTGACAATCTATTTCAACCGTATTTCATTTTCATTGTTCTTGGTACTTAACCTGACCAAATTGATTCAAATCTCTTTATATTGTCTCTGTTCTTGATACTTTTAGAGATTAAACTGATTAAAATCACCTTTTATTTTCATGGCTCTTGGTACTTTTACTGGTCAGATCAATTCAAAATCACCCTTTCATTTTCATTTTTCTTGCCACTTTTAATTATCCATCTGTTTCAACACCATTCTATTATCATTGTTCTTAGTACTTTAACTGATCAAATTGATTAAAATATTCATTTAATTACCTCTACTGTTGGTACTTTTAGCCGTAAAATTGGTTCAAATCTCGTTTCATTATCTCTGTTCTTGATACTTTTACTGGTCAAACCTATTCAAATCCCCTTTCCTTTTCAACCTTGGCACTTTACATATAATAAAATTCAAATTCCCTTTCATTTTCACTTTTTGGTGTTTTAGTGGTCAATTCGATACAAACCTCAATTCATTTTCTCTGCTCTTGGTACGTATACAGATAAAACCGATTAGAACCATCCTTATTTTCATGGTTTTTGGTACTTTTACTGATCAAACTGATTCAAATCCTGTTTCATTCTCACTGCTCTAGGTACTATTAAAGTTAAATATCGACTATAATCTCCTTCCATTTTTCTAGTTCTAGGTACATTTCCTGATTTAAGCATCTTGTGACCTATGTACATAGGTATGCTCTTTCAAGATTGCCTCTAATATAAGTACTAAATTATGTGTAGTAAAGAGGAAAGGAAATAATTTTGATCATACATGAAGATGTACCATATTGTGGCAATAATGATGCTCTCACTTTTATTTTTATCTCTGATAGCACATTCACACATTCAAGATCCAACAGAGTCAAAGAATATTACTAAGAAACTGTCTTACGAACAAGCCCAAATATTATCTGATAATATCCTCTAAAGTATTACTTAACAAGCAGGTGCACTTCAAATGTAACCAATTTCTAGTAATCGATTTTCTCGCCTGCATGTCAATCATTGCACTCATAGCAAAACACGCTATCCATTAAATCATTGTAGTAAAAGTGATTGGGAATTCTCCGTGCGTCGAATAGATTACAACATAGAAAGTATTACCCGAATAATAAGATTAGAAAGGTTTTCATAGCCCAACTGTCTATCGCTCCATTCCATTGGATGGGAATCTCTTTGGAATCTAAATGCGGACAAAATTTTGTGATTGTAAAAGCTCCCTGGGAAAAACATCGTGAAAGAAAATGAAATCTGAAAAGAACGCGTTGAAAGAAAATAAACATCTTGTAAGAAAAATAAAATCCTGAAGAAAAAATATTTTAAAGTATTATGTAACATCTTACATGTGAATCGTCATTACGTAGCATCCTAAGTTTTTACCACCAATGCATGACATCTGACATGTGCACCGCCAATACGTAACACCTGCATGTGCACCTTCATTATGTAACATTCCACATTTGCGCTGTCATTACGTAACACCCACGATTTTGTCCTCCTCATTTACAAGCAGGGGTTCCGCACGGGGTCCCTGACCTCTAAAACCTCACGCGAGATTGCATCATCCTTAGCACAGGTAAACATTCCCTACTACATGTCAAAGTACCTGCATCTATTTGCATAAATAAACAAACCCTATTATATAACAACCAAAAGTAAACACTCCCTATTACGTAGCGCACAGGTGTACTATACCGTTGCAGGTACGCTATAGTACTGCGTAAGACCCAGGTGCGTGTAATAACGACTTGAGGGGCTAGTAGCTTTAATGGTGCACCCCCTATGTTTGTGCCCGGACCCATCTTATGGAAACTACTAATGTTTGGGAACAAATTGTCCTTCATCAGTAAAATTCCGCCGACATATTTTACATTTTCTATTATAGCCAGGGCTATAGTCAGCAGTTTTTTTGGGGGCAGGGGATTAAAAAACTTTAATAAAATATATGTAAAATTTATTTAAATATATTTTTGTTACGTTCTTAGGATTCGGAGAAAAACTGCGGGAGGGGGGTCCAATGCCCTCCTTGCAGGATATACAACAACACAAAGCCGTACGAAATGGGATTGTCTCATCTTTTTCGTAGAGCCTATCATTCGTCATTCAGTCAGTCAAACGGGCAAATAAACTAACCTTCGACAATCCCTCATAACATCCCTCTAGCATACCATCCCTCTAGCATATCGACAATCCCTCTAGCATATCATCCTCAGTCATGAACGCTTCGAAGCATCCACGTTTAAAAGCACATTTGACCGCATTCATTACCACAGTTTTCAATATTCTAACCTTAGTCCGAAGATGTTCTTTCCTACACATCCAAATTTTCCAACTTTGAAAAAACACCTTGCACCTTTGTAATTCAATTTTGCACGTCCGGCTGCATCTATGACTTTTAATAATAATATCCAGATTGACAAAATGGCATATGTGGACTATCCCAGTGACAGCAAAGAATGATACGATGGAACTTTTTTGGAATATTGCTGGGTAATCGTGCTTGCAACAATAGCTACAAAAAAGAACAAGTCACGACCCGTAGTAACCAAAACTTGAAAGAAAAATGCGTTTAAAATTAAACTGTCTGTCGGAAAAAATTGCCATTTGTGGCTGATTCGAGATTGGTAACTATTATCTCGATTAGCCCCATTAGTAAAATGGTTTTTTTTTCGAACAAATTTACGGGAATTTGGAAAAATAGGCGGAAACTGTTCGTGAATATGGCGTCGAACCGAAAGGAAAAATACAGCAATGGAATCGCCATTGCCGAAACCCCCATACCCGAAGGCGAAGGCTTTTTCCTGTGAGTAATATATTTCTTGACAAAAGATACATATGTTACATTACCTTCTATACGAAGATTTAGTTTTTGTCAGCAATAGAATGACAGGAAGGAAACAATTTTTTCAACTGATGCTTATTTTATACACTCTCTTTTTATATATTACCGTATTTAAGTTTTACAGAACTTAAAGTACATCGTTGTTGCCCCATTAGGGGCAACCTAGTAATGAACGAATAACGGCCTATAGTAATGAACGAATAACGGCCTATAGTAATGAACGAATAACGGCCTATAGTAATGAAGGAATAACGGCCTATAGTAATGAACGAATAACGGCTTATAGTAATGAACGAATAACGGCCTATAGTAATGAACGAATAACGGCCTATAGTAATGAACGAATAACGGCCTATAGTAATGAACGAATAACGGCCTATAGTAATGAACGAATAACGGCCTATAGTAATGAACGAATAACGGCCTATAGTAATGAACGAATAACGGCCTATAGTAATGAACGAATAACGGCCTATAGTAATGAACGAATAACGGCCTATAGTAATGAACGAATAACGGCCTATAGTAATGAACGAATAACGGCCTATAGTAATGAAGGAATAACGGCCTATAGTAATGAACGAATAACGGCCTATAGTAATGAACGAATAACGGCCTATAGTAATGAACGAATAACGGCCTATAGTAATGAACGAATAACGGCCTATAGTAATGAACGAATAACGGCCTATAGTAATGAACGAATAACAGCCTATAGTAATGAACGAATAACGGCCTATAGTAATGAACGAATAACGGCCTATAGTTATGAACGAATAACGGCTTATAGTAATGAACGAATAACGGCCTATAGTAATGAACGAATAACGGCCTATAGTAAGTAGTAAGTAAGCATGAAGATACTAAATCCTCAAGGTCCAAACCGGCGGTGTTGATCTCCCTTTGGCGGCCCTTCAACCAGGAAGCGTAATGGGGGACTTGGGGTCAACCATCCTGTGCTTTCGCACATCCTTCCTACTTACCTTCCCCATACTTCTCCGGGTACCCATTTAGAGCTGGGTCGGCTCTGGCTCAGCTTACAGGGTCACGCCACTGACCCCCATCCCAAGCTAAATAACTGGCCATGCTAGGATTCAAACCCGTGCCATCGGACAAAAGATTTCCAATCCAGAGCACCAACCACTTAGCCAGGATGACTTACGGCCCATTGTAGCCAAATATTTGAAAACATTAAGTTAAAACTGTTTCTATCAAGGTAGGAAAAATTGCCATTTGAAGCTGATTGTGGAATGGTAATCATGACTTCGACTAATCTTAATGGTAAAAGTCCATGACGGAAATTCGAAATATAGCATGAAAAACCTCGAAAATAGTGTCGTATCAACATGAAAACTCTACTGTCAAAATGACAATTGTCGAAAAATCCATGAAGTGAAGTCATAGCCCCCCGGCTTGAACAACAAGGAAAATTACTTTTGTGCATGAGTAGAAGTGATGTTTCCTCTTTTTTCTCTTTAATTTGGTCTCATTTTTTTTTCTACACGGCTTGCGTATTGAAAATTTAAAGAGAAGCTTTGAAAAAAACAAAAAATCTATCAATCATGGCTGCAGCAGTTTAGTAAAAATCAAACATGAACACATTGCAAAAAAAAAAATAATAATATCATGTTTAAAAAACTTGCTATTGTGATAACTTTTGTAAATGATTCAGGAATGGTAACTACTGTTTCGATTAAGTTTAATAAAGAAGTGTTATTTTGAAAAGTACTTCACGAAAACTCGGAAAAGTAGCGTGTAATCAAACAGTTCGTGGTAACAAACTATAGTAAGGAGCGACCCGGCTCAATAGTAACCGAAACTCTAAAAAACAGAGTTTTGATACCAATAGTTACATCAAAAGAATCTCATTTTAATGCTGATTTTAAATATGTAAGTTTAATCAAGTTTAGTATTACCCATCAAAAGTTACGAGCCTGAGAAAATTTGTCTTATTTTAGAAAATAGGGGGAAACATCCCCTAAAAGTCATAGAATATTAACAAAAATCACACTATCAGATTCAGCGTATCAGAGAACCCTACTGTAGAAGTTTCAAGACAAAATCACGGATGCGTCTTTGTTTTTTTCCCAGGGGTGATCGTATCGACCCAGTTGTCCTAGAATGTCGCAAGAGGGCTCATTCTGACGGAAATTGTAAGTTCTAGTGCCCCTTCTAAGTGACCAAAAATTGGAGGGCACCTAGCCCCCCTCCCACGTACATTTTCCCTCAAAGTCAAATTTTCCCCTAAATATGTCTTTGGGGATGACTCCCCCAAGTCCACGGGGGAGGGGCTACAAGTTACGAACTTTGACCATTGTTTACATATAGCAATTGTTAACTATGAAGTGTACAGACAATTTCAAAGGGACTTTTTCGCGTTGGCGTGGGGGTGGGTCGTAGGGAGGAGGTTACTTGGGAGGATCTTTCCATGGAGGAATTTTTCACGAGGGAAGAGAATTTCCATGAAGGGAGCGAAGGATTTTCTAGCATTATTTAAAAAAAAACAATGAGAAAATAAATAAGTTTTTTTTTCAACTGGAAGTAATGAGCAGCATTAAAACTTAAAACGAACATAAGATATTACGTATATAAGGGGGTTCGTCTCCTCCACAATACCTTGTTCTTTACGCTAAAGTATTTTTAGTAATGTCAACTATTTATTCTACGGCCTTTGTGATTCAGGGGTTATTCTTAAAGAATTGAGACAAAATTCAAGCTTTAGTGTAAAGAACGAGGTATTGACGAGGGGGCGAACTCCCTCATATACGTAATAAAAATACACATATATAGAAATTCGTTACGTAAGTTAATTCGTAAGGTTGCATTTTTAAGCAATCAAAAATTAGAGGGGAACTAAACCTCCTTGCCCGCCGCTTTTTTTTTATCAAAATCGTCAGAGCAAAAGTATGTGAAAGTCATTTAGCCAAAAAAAAGAACAAAAAAAAACAAGATGTAAATTTCGTTTTGATTATACATGTGCGGTGAGCGAAAATCAAAATATGTATTAATTAAAAAACGTTCAGAAAGTAAATTAAAAAAAAACAAGTTTTTTAAACTGCAAGTAAGGAGCGATATTAAAACTTAAAACGAACAGAAACTATTCCGTATCCAAAAGGGTGGACCCCTCCTCAACACCTCGTTCTTTACGCTAAAGTTTTTTATTGCTTTAAAAAGTAGAGTTGAGAGAAAGAGTCAAACTTTAGTGTAAAGAGCCAGGCGTTGAGGAGGGGTCAACCCCTTTAATATACGGAATAATTTCTCTTCGTTTTAAGTTTTAATGTCGCTCCTTACTTGCAGTTTAAAAAACTTGTTTTTTTTATTTAATCCCTTGAAAAGGGCTTGGGGTCGAGACGCCAACATCGACAGTGGAATCGTCATGCCAAAAACCCCATGCAGGAGCCTTAGAGCCCTCCACCTTGAACAAAAAGGAAAATCACATTTTTGCACTGATAGCACTGATGTCTCCTCGTTTTTTCCTTTTTTTTTTTTTTTTTTTTTTTTTCTTCGCTGCTACCGGAGCACTGACACCATAGAGAGCTGCATAGAGGTTCGTTTAAAAGAAAATTGCTATACTTAGTGCATTTTGCAAGTACTAAACACGAAATGTTGAATAAATGCAATTTTTCGATAATAACTGCACCTTTATATACAATGATGTCCTATTGAGATGATGTCTTATTGGGTATAGTATTCTTAGTCCAGGTTGACCAGAACTCTTTGGCAGTAAGGGTTTCTTTTTCTCTTTTTTTCGACATTTGTTTTTGCGATTATTATTGCAGCGGTAGCTGCGACCTAGTGATCATTATTGTACTGGTAGCTCCAAACACAGTACAGATATCTAAACATCTGTACTGTGGCTGGTACATAGTAAAGTACAAATCACATCCCATAGTAGCCAAAAATTAAAAAGAAAAACGGGTGAAAAAACTGGAAAGTGAGAAAAAAAATGTGATTTCAGGAATGGCAACTATTACCTAAATTAACCTTATAGTAAAATGCTAAAAAAAAATCAGTAAAACAAATAGTAAAACAAATGTAAGGGAAAGTCTGAAACCCCTAAAAAAGATGTTTGATCGAAACAAAAAGTATAACATTGTAATCACCATGGCTGAGAACCATAATCAGGAAACTTACAGTCACCTGGGCTTAACAAATAAAGACAATCACTTTTTGCTTGGGTAGCAAAACGACTGTCCTCTTTTTATTTTTCTCCCCTCCGCTAACGGCGCGCTGGAACATGATACAGAGTTTTTTAATGACTTATTTTAAATGAAACTGCTGCATTTAAGTGCTTTTGTAATTAATAAAATACGATGCTAAAAAGGAAATCCATTTTTTGACAAAAAACTGAATCTAGTATACAAGATGATGAATGACGTCATAATCGTAGGTTACAAACGCAAATGACTTTATAGTGCCTTTATACGATAACGTTAGTTACAATGGCGTCGGTTTTTTTTTGAAAATCTGACAGATCAAGTCAGTGATTATAGTTACCAAGAAAAATTAAGAGATTAGCTAGGCTCTATCAAATGTACTTCCAAGGGTATCTTGGGTAACATCGATGGCAAAGTAGTTCGTTATTTACTTGTCCCTACCAAGAAGGAGCCGAAGACTTTTCTTGTGTGTAATTTATACTTTCAATAATCATGATTGTTTTATATGAGAATGATGTGACCCCCTACGTAAAACCATGACTACTAGAGAAAGCCTTTGGGTTTTTCTTAGCTGGACATATAAAAGAATTTACCTCAGTTGCAACCGACGTCATCATATAGTTTCACTATAGCACCTATGTATAGTTTTAACCTACGATGATGTCATACATCGTCATGTATATGAAAATGCAGCTTCATTTTTAATATTATGTGTCTTTTAATTACAATGCACCTAGATGTAACAATTCTCTTTAACACGAGCCATTAAACAGCTCTCCATGATCTTCCAGTATCCCATTAGCAATGGAGAAAAAATAATAAAGAAAAGACGAATCAGTAATACTCATGCAAAGAAGTGAGTTACCATTTTGTCCAAACCAGGGAATTAAAGTTCCATAGTCCCCTGAATAGGGTTTTCGGTCATGATGATTACAATGGTTGTACAATATTCAATCCGACGTCATTTTTTAGAGGTTTCAGGCTATTTTACGAAATGTCACTATAGGCCATGGTTCGTTGCTTTCTAGGCTGCAGTTGAACCTGCAGCCATGATTAGAACAAATTAACATAACTAAATTTGGCTAGAAAATAGCGCTTTAATATTATGACCAAACGAGATAATAGTTACCATTCCCAAGTAACAATAAGTGACAATTATTTTTCCTGACCAGTTTTTTTTGTTTTTTTTTTTTTTTAAAGAGTTTTATTTTTATTTTTTCGGTTACTATGGGACGCGGCTCACTCTTAACTTGGTTACAACTACCGCTGCGGCTAGGATTAAAGATTACTTTTTTTGTCGAAAATTGCTATATATTTTAAATACTATGTTTTATTGTACGAAAAAACATATAAATATTGCAAATTCCTTTCAAATTAGCCCTTAAGCCCTCTATTTTGTCCCATTTCCTCGCTAACGGTGAAGAAGAAAGTGTAAAAACGGGAACACATCAGTACTACCTATGCAAGAAAGTGATTTTCCTTGTTATTCAACCGAGGCAGTAAAGGCTTGTTGCTACAGATCACAAATCACAAAACAAAGAGTATGTTGTCACGTTGTCCCATGAAACAATTAAACAAAAAAAACAAGTTTTTTTAAATGAAAGTAAGGAGCGAGATTAAAACTTAAAACGAACAGAAACTACTCCGTATATGAAAGGGCTTTTCCTCCTCAACGCCCCGCTCTTTACGCTAAAGTCTCTCTTGACTCTTTCTCTTAACTCTACATTTTAAAACAGTAAAAAATTTTAGCGTAAAGAGAGGGGCGTTGAGGAGGAAAAGCCCCTTTCATATACGGAGTAATTTCTGTTCCTTTTAAGTTTTAATCTTGCTCCTTACTTTCATTTAAAAAACTTTTTTTTTGTTTAATTTCTGGACGTTTTTGAATTAATGCATGTTTTGATCTTGGCTCTCCGTACATAAATAATTAAAACGAAATTTGCACATTAATTTTTTGGGGCTAAATGGCTTTTTCATAGTTTTAATCGGAAGATTTTGAGAAAAAAGAGCGAGGGAGGAGGCCTAGTTGCCCTCCAATTTTTGATTACTTAAAAAGGCAAATATAACTTTTAATTTTTTACGAACATTTTCATAGGTAAAAAATATACGTAACTTACGAACTAACTTACGTAGCGAACTTCTATATTCGTAGGTTTTTACTGCGTATATGAGGGGGCTCACCCCTCGTCGCTACCTCGCTCTTTACACTAAAGCTTAAATTTTGTCCCAATTCCTTAAGAATGACCCCTAAATCGCAAAGGCCGTAGAATAAATAGTTGAAACTACTAAAATACTTTAGCGTAAAGAGCAAGGTATTACGAGGAAGTAAACCCCTCATATGCGTAATAATTTCTGTTCGTTTTAAGTTTTAATGCTGCTCCTCACTTTCAGTAGAAAAAACTATTCATATTTATTTTTCATTGTTTTTTTTTAAATAATGCTAGAAAATCCTACGCCCCTCTCCATTGAAAGTCTCTTCCCCCATGAGAAGTTCCTCCATGGAAAGATCCTCCCACGTAACCTCCCTCCTTCAACTCTCCCCCCAAACCAAAAAAATCCCCCTGAAAAAGTCTGTACACTTCTCAGTAGCCATTACTATATGTAAAAACAGGTCAAAGTTTGTAACTTGCAGCCCCTCCCACGGGGACTGCAGGGGAGTAAATCGTCCCAAAACACATAGTTATTAAGTTTTTCGACTAGGATGAATAGAATGGCTATATCAGAATTTTGATCCGGTGACTTTGGGGAAAAAATGAGCGTGGGAGGGGGCCTAGGTGCCCTCCAATTTTTTTGGTCACTTAAAAAGGGCACTAGAACTTTTAATTTCCGTTAGAATGAGCCCTTTTGCGACATTCTAGGACCACTGAATCGATACGATAACCCCTGGGAAAAAAAACAAAACAAAAAAACAAATAAACACGCATCCGTGATTTGTCATCTGGCAAAAAAAAATGCGAAATTCCACATTTTTGTAGATAGAAGCTTAACACTTCTACAACAGGGTTTTCTGATACGCTGAATCTGATGGTGTGATTTTCGTTAAGATCGTATGACTTTTATGGGGTGTTTTCCCCTATTTTCTAAAATGAGGCAAATTTTCTCAGGCTCGTAACTTCTGATGAGTACGACTAATCTTGATGAAACTTACATATTTAAAATCAGCATTAAAACGCGATTCTTTTGATTTAACTATTGTTATCAAAATAATTCCATTTTTTAGAGTTTCGGTTACTATTGAGCCGGGTCGCTCCTTACTACAGTTCGTTACCACGAACTGTTTGATTACCACTCAGAGGAGTGTCTTGAATCTTGGCAAAGCAATTCCCGAGATATCTCCCGGACTCCTTGCGAAAACAAAATCTCCAGATTTAGGACCCACGAATCCTGATTTGCACTGTAGACACATTCCGGGAAGTTTTAATCTATTGGTAAATGTATTTTCCAAGTTTGCGAAAATTCAGTGTTCTGGGTGGAGAGGTGGTGGTGATTACATAAAAATAAAACGTTCCAAAGCTTATTTTTTTGGTTTTAGCTTCATTTTTACCAATTTAGCTGTTGTACCGTCCCTCAAACAAAAATCGGAAGACATCCTCTGTTTCATATTCAGTTTCAAATTCAGTTTCACATTTTTATTATTATTATTATTATTATTATTATTATTATTATTATTATTATTATTATTATTATTATTAATATTATTATTGTTATTATTATTATGACAGGGTGGTTTTCTCTAGGGCAAGGAACAGGAGAATACTTGGTTAAATTTATTGATTTATGAGAGGTATGATCGTGACTGATTTTATGACCATTGAGTATTTATGTTTAAAAACGAAAATATTATGGTTCTTGGCATCCAGGAATGGACTGAGATGTTTTTAATTATGTGAGATTTATTTATTTTTGTTTTGTCAATAAACCCATCCAAAATTGAATCTGTTTTAGATACAGGAAATATCTTCTTTTGCAAAGTAGGCTACTCTGTTTGCGATGGCTGTGATGCTACCTCTCAAGTAGCCTCTAAGTTTGACTTCAGTTCTATCTCTGTGCCTGCAGCCTTGTCAGTCTTTCTCTTGTCGCTCACCCGTGTCACCTGCTAAAATTGACTGAAATCCTACGAGATTACACAAGATGTATGTAGTTTTATCCTGCTTTGATTTTATTTTAGATAAATAAGGAAAGGACGTAGGTTGTACTCTGTTGAAACCCCATTCAAACGATGTATAATCTTAAACCTCAAGGACAAAACTATTGCTTTTTTACGAAGTTGCTGAAAAGCACAACTAAAAATATAAAATTTTCTTAATGCATCGAGAAAAAATTGGAAAAAGTTATTTATTCAGGCTCACATCTCATAAAATGATTTTGCATCCCCTTCAGTATAGATTAAATAAAAGAAAACAGGTTTTTCAACTGAAGGTAAGGAGCGACATTAAAACTTATAACGAACAGAAATTATTCCGTATTCGAAAGGGGCTGTTCCCTCCTCACTGCCCCGCTCTTTACGCTAAAGTTTGACTCTTTCTCACAACTCTACTTTTTAAAACAATAAAAAACTTTAGCTTAAAGAGCGAGGCGTCGAGGAGGAGACAAACCCTTTCATATACGGAATGATTTCTGTTTGTTTCAAGTTTTAATGTCGCTCCTTACTTGCACTTAAAAAACTTGTTTTTTTTATTTAATTTCTGTGTGTTTTTTAATTAATGTATGTTTTGATTTTGGCTCACCGTAAATGAATAACTAAAACGAAATTTGCATATTAATTATTTTTGGCTAAATGGCTTTCTCATAGTTTTGATCGGACACATTTTGATAAAAAGGGACTGGGGAGGAGGCCTAGTTCCGCCTCAATTTTTGGTTACTTAAAAAGGTAACTATAACTTCTTTTTTTACGAAGGTTTTTATTAGTAATAAATACACGTAACTTACGAATTAACTTAAGTAATGAAATTCTATACTTGTATATTTTTATTACGTATATGAAGGGGTTTTCCCCCTCGTCAATACTTCACTTTTTACAATTAAGCTTCAGTTTGGTCCCAATTCCTTAAGAATAACCCCTGAATCACAACGGCCGTAGAATAAATAGTTGAAATTACTAAAAATACTTTAGCGTAAAGAGTGAGGTATTGTGGAGGAGACAAACACCCTTATATACGTAATAATTTCTGTTTGTTTTAGGTTCTCATGCTGCTCCTTACTTCCACCTGATTTTTTTTTTAATTTATTGTCTCATTGTTATTTTTCAAATAATGCTAGAAAATCCTGCGGCCCTTTCATAAAATTTTTTCCCTCATGATAAATTCCTCCATGGAAAGATCCTCCCATTTAACCCCCCTCCCCCCACTCCCTTTAACGTGGAAAAGTCCCCCTGAAAATGTCTGTACTCGTCCCAATAACCATTACTATATGCAAACAATGGTCAAAGTTTGTAATTTGCAGCCCCTCCTCCGGGCACTTTGGGGGATTAAGTTGTCCCGAAAGACATAATTATTAGGTTTTTCGACTATGCTGAGCAAAATTGCTATCTAAAAATTTCGATCCAGTGACTTCGGGAAAAAATGAGCGTGGGAAGGGTCTAGGTGCCCTTCGATTTTTTTGTCACTTAAAAAGGGCCCTAGAACTTTTAATTTCCGTTAAAATGAGCCCTCTCGCGAAATTCTAGGACCACTGGGTCGATACGACTACCCCTGGAAAAAAAAAACGAACAAAAAGAAAACAAATAAACACGCGTCCGTGATCTGTCTTCTGGGAAAAAATAAAAAACTCCACCTTTAGGGTTCTCTGATACGCTGAATCTGATGGTGTGATTTCGTTAAGACTCTTTGAAATTTAGAGGGTGTTTCCCCCTATTTTCTAAAATGAGGCGAATTTTCACAGGCTCGTAACTTTTGATGAGTACAACTAAACTTGATGAAGCTTATATATTTAGAATCAGCGTAGAATTGCGATTCTTTTGATTTATCTATTGGCATCAAAATTCCATTTTTTGGAGTTTCTGTTACTATTGAGCCGGGTCGCTCCTTACTACAGTTCGTTACCACGAACTGTTTGACTAAATGATCCTTGCCACATTCCTATTTTACGCATATACCATGTTAGAAAACTGTAAAGAAATACTTTCTAAAAATGCCTTATTATTTTTTTCTGTATCCCCAAGGTGTGTTTCCAGTCCCGGGTTGAAAAACCTTCGTCTAAATCCTCCTGTGACCAGTTTTTGGAAAGTCGAGACTAGAAGAATTTTTTATAACGTACGCAATTATAGGCCGACTAAAAACATGATTTTGAAGATATTTTGGCCGACATGTATGGTATTCCGTAATTGACATAGGGACAAGAAGAGTACACTACTCGATTCTTTTCTTATAAGGTAAGGTAAAGGATACGGCATTAGACTTTACAGTCCCTACCGGTGATGCTGATCTCCGTTTCTTGGCCCTTCAGCCAGGAAGTGCAATGGGGGTTGGGGGCCAGCCATCCTGTGCTTGCGCACACCCTGCCTGTTTACCTTCCCCAGATTTCTCCAGGTAACCATTTAGAGCTGGGTCGACTCTGGCTAAGCTTACAGAGTCACGCCACTGACCCCCGTCCCAACTGAAGAATTGGGTACACCGGGATTTGAACCCGCGTCCTCTCAGACAAAGGATCCCGAATCCAGCGCACCAACCAACTCGGCCAGGACGAGTTATACTATATGAAAAATATAATAAGTAGTTCCCTCGCTAATGTACCCCCCTCCTGATTATCCCATACATCGCTCAAGGAATATTTGGAAACCAAAAGAAAACACTAAAACAATGAAACTCTTACTTTATGATGCAAGGGATGCATCCACTAATCAGATTTATCATGTTTTCTTCCATTATTGTTCACTCTTAAAATCATTTCAAACAGTATTTTCGTAAATTATGCACTCAATTACACTCAGAGGTAAATTTCAGACTGAGAAGATAACCTATTTAATTTAGAATCTGTACCGTATGCCTACGCTGAAGTTATAGAAAAATATATTATTAAGGCTATATCCCTATGACATTTTTGGAATCTCGTACATACTGACCAAATAATCATCTACAATTAGTTTTTTTTTTGTCAATTTAAAAGATAAACATCTTTTGCGTTGTTTCGAGACACAACTACATCACTTTTGGAAGGGACACGGATCAAAGCCTCTCTCTAGCAGCACCAGCAGAGAGGGAGTTCTCGGGCCTCTGGCATCCCAACTTTGGAGGTTTTTTTTATTCTGCATGTAAAACCTCAAATTTTCTATACTTTACGAGTATTTTGCACATTAAGAAAAATTGCTGAAATATTAGAGTTATTGGAATTTTCCCGTATATTTTCCTACAATTTCACACAATTTGCCTGATTGGGCTGTTTTAAAGAAGCCCCCTCTAAACATTTATATGGTTTACGACTGGTAAGAGGTTCAGAGTACATATTCGAACATGAATTTTGTTTGGAGGGAACATAGAATCATAAAAAAATAGAATTATTTCCTACAATATATATATATATATATATATACATATATATATATATATATATATATATATATATATATATATATATATATATATATATACTAGCTGTTGGGGTGGCGCTTCGCGCCACCCCAACACCTAGTTGGTGGGGGCGCTTCGCGCCCCCCCCAAGCCCCCCCGCGCGCGTAAGTCGTTACGCGCCATAATAGTTACGCGCCATTGTAGTTGTGTCCCTATGTCCCACCTGTGAATATAGATATATATATATATATATATGGTTTTAACTACGTAAAACTTGCGAATATACAACATTCTTTGCTGTCCCATTGTCTTTGCATATAAATAGATTGTCAGGTTATCCCCCTGTTTCCCCCGGTGTCCCCGTTGTAGTTGTGTCCCTGTGTCCCGGTCGTCATTTATATTCCCTGTGTCCCGGGTCCCGGTCATCATTTGTATCCCGGTGTCCCGGTCTGTATATACATTCGTTTTTTAGTTTTGTTTTTCTCCTTTATTTTTTTCCTTTTTTTTTCTTTTTTAGCTTATTTAGATTTTTAGATTTTTTAGTTTTTTTTATTAGTTTTTAGTTTTTATTTCTTTTTAGTTTTTTTGTCCCGGTCGTCATTTATATCCCCCTGTTTCCCCCGGTGTCCCCGTTGTAGTTGTGTCCCTGTGTCCCGGTCGTTATTTATATTCCCTGTGTCCCGGTCGTCATTTGTATCCCGGTGTACCGGTCTGTATATACATTCGTTTTTTAGTTTTGTTTTTCTCCTTTATTTTTTTCCTTTTTTTTTCTTTTTTAGTTTATTTAGATTTTTAGATTTTTTAGTTTTTTTATTAGTTTTTAGTTTTTTTTTCTTTTTAGTTTTTTTGTAGTTTTTACCTTCTTTTTAGTTTTGTTAATTTTTTTTTTTACTTGTGTCCTGGTCGTCATTTATACTCCCTGTGTCCCGGTGCTTTGTTGATTGCTAATCGAACATTCCTTTTGTCCTGGTCGCTTTCTCTTTGAGTGTCGTCATTTATTTTTTTCTTTTTTAGTTCTTTTAGTTTTTACCTTTTTTAGTTTTTTTTTAGTTTTTAGTTTTTTTAGTTTTTTACCTTTTTTTAGTTTTTTTAGTTTTTTAGCTTTTTTATTTTTTTTATTAGTTTTTAGTTTTTTTGTAGTTTTTGCCTTTTTTTTAGTTTTTTGTCCTGGTCGCTTTTTCTTTGAGTGTCGTCATTTATTAGTTTTTTCCTTTTTTTTTTTAGTTTTTTATTGGTTTTTACCTTTATTTTAGCTTATTTTTCAGTTTTTTCCTTTTTTTTAGTTTTTTTTTATTTTTTATTTTTTTTAGTTTTTTACCTTTTTTTAGTTTTTTTAGTTTTTTTAGTTTTTTAGCTTTTTTACTTTTTTTTATTAGTTTTTAGTTTTTTTTTGTAGTTTTTGCCTTTTTTTAGTTTTTTCAGTTTTTTTTTTAGTTTTTTATTGGTTTTTACCTTTATAGTTTTTTTAGTTTTTTAGCTTTTTTATTTTTTTTATTAGTTTTTAGTTTTTTTTGTAGTTTTTGCCTTTTTTTAGTTTTTTCAGTTTTGACGTCACCTAATCCAGTTTTTTCAGGTGACGTCACCTGACACATCCATCCACACATCCATCCACACATCCACAGACAGACAACTTATTTTTATATATATAGATATATATATATATATATACATATATATATATATATATATATATATATATATATATATATATATATATATATATATACATATATATATATATATATATATATATATATATATATATATATATATATATATATATATATATATATATATATATATGTTCATCCCTCCCACAGGATTAATCCCTGATCAAACAGTTCGTGGTAACGAACTGTAGTAAGGAGCGATCCGGCTCAATAGTAACCAAAACTCTAAAAAATAGAATTTTAATATCAATAGCTACATCAAAAGAATCGCATTTTAATGCTGATTTTAAATGTATAATTTTCATCAAGTTTAGTCTTACCCATCAAAAGTTACGAGCCTGAGAAAATTTGCCTTATTTAGGAAAATAGGGGAAAACACCCCCTAAAAGTCGTAGGAACTTAACGAAAATGACACCATCAGATTCAGCGTCTCAGAGAACCCTACTGTAGAAGTTTCAAGCTCCTATCTACAAAAATGTGGAATTTTGTATTTTTTGCCAGAAGACAAATCACGAGTGCGTGTTTATTTGTTTTTTGTTTTTTTTTGTTTTTTTTTTTCCCAGGGGTCATCGTATCGACCAAGTGGTCCTAGAATGTCGCAAGAGGGCACATTCTAACGGAAATGAAAAGTTCTAGTGCCCTTTTTAAGTGACCAAAAAAATTGGAGGGCATCTAGGCCCCCTCCCACGCTCATTTTTTCCTAAAGTCAACGGATCAAAATTTTGAGATAGCCATTTTGTTCAGCATAGTCGAAAACCATAAAAACTATGTCTTTGGGATGACTTACTCCCCCACAGTCCCTGGAGGAGGGGCTACAAGTTACAAAATTTGACCAGTGCTTACATATAGTAATGGTTATTGGGAAGTGTGTAGGCGTTTTCAGCAGGATTTTTTGGTTGGGGGAGGGGTTGATAATAGGGGGATAGGCTGAGGGAGCTTTCCATCGAGGAATTTGTCATAGTAGAAGAAAATTTCCATGAAGGGAGCGCAGGATTTACTAGCATTATTAAAAAAAAAAACAATGAAAAAAGAAATATGAAAAAGTTTTTTTCAGCTGGAAGTAAAGAGCAGCATTAAAACTTAAAACGAACAGAAATTATTACCCATATGAGGAGCTCACCTCCTCCTAATACCCCACTCTTTACGCTAAAGTATTTTTAGTAATTTCAACTATTTATTTTACGGCTTTGATGATTCAGGGGTCATTCTTAATGAATTGGGACAAAATCTAAGCTTTAGTGTAAAGAGCGAGGTACTGACGAGGGGGCGAACCCCCTCATATATGTAATAAAAACATGAGAATACAAAACTTCTTTACGTAAGCTAATTTATAAGTTACGTATATCTTTTACTAAAAAAAAGATTCGTCAAAAATTGAAAGTTCTAGTTGCCTTTATCTTAATTAACCAAAAAATCGGAGGGCAACTAGGCTTCCTCCCCCACTCCTTTTTCTCAAAATCATTCAATCAAAATTATGAGAAAGTCATTTAGCAAAAAAAAAAAAATAATAAATATGCAAATTTCGTTTTAATTATTCCTCTGCGGAGAGCCAAAATCAAAACATGCATTGATTGAAAAACGTCCAGAAATTAAATAAAAAAAACAAGTTTTTTTTAACTGAAAGTAAGGAGCAAAATTAAAACTTAAAACGAACAGAAATTACTTCGTATATGAAAGGGGCTGCTTCCTCACCAACATCCCGCTCTTTACGCTAAAGTTTTTAAAAGAAGAGTTGAGAGAAAGAGTCAAACTTTAGCGTCAAGAGCGGGATTTTGGTGAGGAAGCAGCCCCTTTCATATACGAAGTAATTTCTGTTCGTTTTAAGTTTTAATTTTGCTCCTTACTTTCAGTTAAAAAAAAAACTTGTTTTTTTATTTAATTACTAACCTAGGGACGAGGAAGATTTCAGACTAAATAAAAGGTATTGTATCATTAAAATAAGTTAGTATTTCCTAGAATGGGAAAATTAAAAGGGTTTACTCAGTAACTGAATATGTCACTTTACCAGTAACAGAAAATTCGTTCAATTCACCAAACTAATCAGAAAATTGATTCAATAATCCCTAACGAGTTGTCTCAAGAGTCGTTTAACCACAGTTATTAACCAGTTCATTGATTCGCTATAGCCTATAATCCTAGGTCAACAAAATTTCCTCATAAATAAATGTGTGCACTTTTATTAGACACTCAAAAGTGAGACCATTTCATTGTTGTACCATTGCAGTTGAATTTAATGAGCGTTATTTATGTGCAGTCTTGTGCTAAAAGGGTATATCCCTGGCAACAGGGGAAGTATACTATCCAAATTTCCTTTCTAATTTTTGAACTTGGAAAGGAATATTTGCTTAATTTACCATCAGTAGGTACATATATAGGGCGAGAAGGCTTCTGGAAATTTTCGAGATAAGCATAAATTCTCCTTTTATTTTTTTTTGCATAAAATTTGCTAACTTGTTAGTGTATTTTTTTTAAGTCGGGCGCTTTTAGATTGTCACCCCTCCTACAGCAAAATCAAAGTCATGTGTATGTGCCTGCCTTATATATGTATTTGTTTGATAGAGCTCTATTTAGCATTGGACATTGTTTATAGTAAATACCAGAGTAAATATTATTGGTAAATACCGAAGATCCTGGGAATTCCTTCCACAAATGATTGCTGCATTATAGTGAAAGCAGGCAATGCTTCATCTTTAAATTTGGCAGATAAATATCTTATGTATCTCTTGGCCATTAGCTAAAAAAAAAAAGTCCAGTCCAGTCTCACAGGTACAAGTTTCTCATTGTTAAAGCGTTTTAAAGCATTCACCAAAGCCGAATTTCAAAAACAAATACTGCTTTTGTAAAGAATTTCCCTAGTGTCCATCAGAGTTTAACCGGCTAATTCCCTTCCTGGCCTTTCAAATGTACTGAATTCGTAAGAGTATAGTCAGAACAAGACCTCTGGTGCTAAGGTTAAGCGGGGCGTTGTAGTAACAGTGACCAATTGGTTGCATCCAAGGACTATCACATGCAGCCCTGTTTCTAGGGAAAAGTTTCCCTGGAAAATTTCATGCAAAAGTTCTAGTGAAAAGAAGCCCTGTTTCTATATTTGATTTCGTTTTACCGTGGAATTAGACAGCTGTAGAAACAAGTTTTATGTGCACGAAGTAACAAGAAAGACTCCGGAATCACTGAAGACTACCTTTTATGCATCTTTATATATGCAATTTTCCCATTTTATCGCGCATACGTGGGCCCTGAAAGATTCCCTGCGTAGAGCGAAGTTCAGAATATTTCATGGCGCTTGCTTATGGCTACAAATCCTGTATCAAGCAGTTCTTGGTAACAAACAGTAAGTAAGGAGTGACGCGGCTCAAAAATAGCCAAAACTCTAACAAAACAAAATTTTGCTACCAATAGATACATCAAAAGAATCAAATTTTATGCTGATTTCAAATATATATTTTTCATTAAGTTTAGTAATACCTCTCAAAGGTTACGAGCCTGAGAAAATTTACCCTATTGTCAAAAAAGGGGGAAACACCCCTAACAGTATGGAATCTTAATGAAAATCATATCATCAGATTTAGCATATTAGAGAACCTTATTTTAGAGGTTTCTAGCTTATATTTGCAAAAATGTGGAATTTTGTCTTTTTTGCCAGAACAAAGATCACGGATGTGTGTTAATTTGTTTTTTTCCCCAGAGATGGTCGTATCGACCCAGTGGTCCTACGATATTGTGAGAGGGTTTATTCAAACGGAGATTAAATGTTCTAGTGCCATTTTCAAGTGACCAAAAAGACTGGAGGGTAACTAGCCCCCCTCCCCCATTATTTTCCACCAAATCGTCCCATTAAAATTTGATATAGCCATTTTGTTCATCATAGTTGAAAGGCCCAATAATTATGTCTTTGAATATAACATGACCCCTTCAGAGCCCCAAGGGAAAGGTCTTTAAGTTGTAAAAATTGTCCATTGTTTACGCATAGATTTGTTGTTGGGAAGCATGCATATATTTTAGGGTGGGAAGACTTATTTTCTCCTCTTTTTGTTTCACAGGGGAACTTTCCATGGGGAAGAAAGTTTCCAGGGGCTAAACTTTTAAGAGGAAATTATACTTTGGGAGAATTTGTCAGAGTTTCTATATAAAATTATTTTTATATTTGTTGCTTTCTCTGTTCTGTCTCAATTTTCCGCGTGGAGTTGTTAAGGATGATTGTCCTATGTAAATTTTCACCGGGATTGAATTGTCTAGAGTATATATCCATGGGGAGGGTGTTTTTCCGTGGAAGTGGGGCCAGATTTCCTGGGATTATTTAAAAAAGGATCAGAAATTAAATAAAAAAAAGAAGTTTTTTCAATTGTGAGTAAGGTTTAGTAAGGTAAAGTGAGGTAAGGTAAAGCGCCACTAACAAAGTGAACCAAGCTAAACTTCCTGTCATAAAATACTCTGAATCCATAACACGTGAAGCTTTCATAAGAATATCCGCTTTAGAATTCACGCTTATCCTCATAGCTTTTATCCTAATAGCCTTTAAAAATTATGACAGATAGCAAGGGCCTCCTTTATGGTTAATTGACTTCAATAACTCACTTCAGTTATTTTTTGGGGATTGAAGAAAGAACTTGGATCATTTTTAACATCGAACTCTCAAATTGTTGGCCGAATATCGGCCGATTTGCAAAACACTACATCTGATGCTCCAAGTTTCATGATTAATTTAAATATGGAATTCTTGAAAAATTTTGTGAAAAGTTAGGCCTAATAATTAGTCGTATAAGTTATTCTATTGGTGGTGAATAATTTAATTAACATCTCCCCTCTAATTCTAAAAATCTGACCTATCAGTAACGTTTTAAATCTTCCCCACCTTCCCATATTTCCAATTCTAATCATTCTGTTGCTTAAAAAATCACAAGAATAACATTTTGTATGGGAGAGGTCAACCCTCTCCATCATCCGTTACACTTTTTTTTTCACCACACGTCATCACACTCGGGCAGGATATACCAAACTCTGCAAAACTTCACGGTAGAACCCAGTTCATCGCCCCACTCTTTACGCTAAAGTTTGACTCTTTCTCACAGCTCTACTTTTTAAAGCAATACAAAACTTTTGCGTAAAGAGCGGGGCGTTGAGGAGGGACATCCATCCTCAAAGGGGGGAGGGACTTTCCCTCTCATATACGGAATAATTTCAGTTCGTTTTAAGTTTTAATGTTGCTCCTTATTTTCAGTTAAAAAGACTTGTTTTTACGCTAAAGTTTGACACTTTCTCACAACCCTACTTTTTAAAACAATACAAAACTTTTGCGTAAAGAGCGGGGCGTTGAGGAGGGGACATCCCCTTTCATATACGGAATAAGTTCTGTTCGTTTTAAGTTTTAATGTCGCTCCTTACTTTCAGTTAAAAAGACTTGTTTTTTTATATTTAATTTAAGCAAGAAACGGATTACAGGGCCATTTTTAATTTTGCCCTAATTCCTTAAGAACGACTCCTGAGACGCAAGTTTCGTTCCTGAGACAACAATAAAAAGTTTTTTTTTCAAGAAGCTTTTGAGTCAAAAGTATTAAAAAACTTAAGCGTAAAGAGCGACGTGTTGAGGAGGAGACAAACTTCTTCTGTTCGTTCTGAATTTTAATGCTGCTCCTTACTTTCAGTTGAAAAAAACTTGTTTTTTTATTAAACATACGATAGGATTGGGCTCAAACTACTTAAGGATACAACTAAAACTCTGTCGGCTAATCTATATTAGATTCACCTAAGACCGAATAAACGAGATTGCCTGGAAATCACCTCGTGATTTCCAGAGTTAACAAGAATTTCCAGAGTTAACTCACTGAGTGCGTATCGAGACCATCCATGAGGATGGACCTTCCCTCGATCGAGCTCATATATTCGAAATTATAGCTTTAGCTGTTTGTCGGGATGGGCAGAATGATTTTCCCCTCCCCAACCAGTAATTAAGCTACTAGAAAGGAATTTTAACCCCTTCTAAGGTGTTGCATCAGTTACAGGTCTTAAAATGGTAAATTACGAACCTTGCTCTTAATTACCTCATTGTTTGGTTAGGATGTCCTCTTAAGGTGGATATGCTAATGACAGCAATTTAGAGACCTCAATTCTTCCATCCTCACAGAGGTTTAGTCAATTCCGGCACAACACAAAAGGCAGATCTAGGACATTAACAGCTCCTTCCAACGAAGCTTGCATGAGATCCGACAGCGCATTTAGTGGATGCCTGAACACTACGATTTAAGTGCTCCTTACCCCGTCCCTCCTGAGCGGTTAGAATATTCCTAACTACAGATAGGCACAACTAGCAAACTATCTATTGACCCTCATCAAGTTTTGTCAGTGTCAATAAATTTCTGTTGGCAGATAGCAGGCCACCAAAAGCTTACCTTTTGAGGCCAGTTATCTTTTACTTTCCACATAGTTCTGCTGAAGCCTTTCTGGTAGTTGTTCTAAGGATAGTTACTTAGATCACACATCACTCATTTCTCCTCACAGGTATAGTATAAGGTCGAGATTTAGGCAAATTGAACCTAGAACACTGAATCTTACTTACCACCAACTTTTAATTATATCTAACTAGCTGTTGGGGTGGCGCTTCGCGCCACCCCAACACCTAGTTGGTGGGGGCGCTTCGCAACCCCCCCTCCAAGCCCCCCCGCGCGCGTAAGTCGTTACGCGCCATATTAGTTACGCGCCATTGTAGTTGTGTCCCTATGTCCCACCTGTGATATATATATATATATATATATATATATATATATATATATATATATATATATATATATATATATATATATATATATATATATATATATATATATATATATATATATATATATATATATATATGTTTTTAACTACGTAAAACTTGCGAATATACAACATTCTTTGCTGTCCCATTGTCTGTGCATATAAATAGATTGTCAGGTTTACCGACTCTTGAACATGCAACATATAATGGTCAATGGGAAAACAATCCGTATTCAGATCTATACCTCATGATTCTAATGATTGCCCTTGAGCTTTGTTGATGGTGATTGCTAATCGACCATTCCCTGAGTAGCCATCGTCATTTATATATCCCCCTGTGCACCCCGGCATCCCCTTTGTAGTTATGTCCCTGTGTCCCGGTCGTCATTTATATTCCCTGTGTCCCGGTCGTCATTTGTGTCCCGGTGTCCCAGTCTCTGATTTCTCTTTGAGTGTCCCGGGCGTCATTTATATTCCTTGTGTCCCGGTGTCCCGGTCGTCATTTATATCCCCCTGTGCCCCCCGGCGTCCCCGTTGTAGTTGTGTCATTTATATTCCCTGTGTCCCGGTCGTCATCCCGGTATACATTCGTTTTTGAATTGGTATATGATGAAATAAATTTTTAATTTTTTCCCTTTTTTTCCTTTTAGTTTTTTTTATTGGTTTTGACCTTTTTTTAGGTTTTTTTAGTTTTTTTCTTTTTTCTTTTTAGTTTTTTTTGAAGTTTTTATCTTTTTAGTTTTTTTATTTTTATTTATATTTTTTTAGTTTTCTTTTTCTCCTTTATTTTTCAGTTTTTTTCCTTTTTTTAGTTTTTTTTTTCTTTTTAGTTCTTTTAGTTTTTACCTTTTTTAGTTTTTTTTAGTTTTTTAGATGAAAATTTTTTAGTTTTATTCCTTTTTTTCTTTTCAGTTTTTTATTGGTTTTTACCTTTTTTTTAGCTTTTTTAGTTTTTTTTCGTTTTTTCTTTTTACTTTTTTTTTTAGTTTTTATCTTTTTTTATTTTTTTTTTATTTTTATTCTTAATTTTTTTTTATTAGTTTTTAGTTTTTTTTGTAGTTTTTGCCTTTTTTAGTTTTTTCAGTTTTTTTTTTAGTTTTTAGATTTTTACCTTTTTTAGCCTAACCAGGATTTGAACCTGGGACCTTCATTCTCCGTTCTGACACCCTCTCTCACCGAGTGACTACTCCAGCATGTTCATTTTGGTGTTTTAAATGGTATGTTATTAACCAAATTAATGTGTTATACAATATACTAAGAATCGTCATAACAAAAATGACGACAACTAATTTCATGACGTCAGTCAACACAGAAATTAAGTTCTGAAATTAAGTCATGAAATTAGTTGCCGTCATTTTTGCTTTGACGGTGACGTCATTCAAGTTATATAAAACATATGTTCACGTAGAAATCTATTAATGTTTAAGTTTACAATGACTGATGAAGATGCTCAAAGAGTCTATGCCAAAAAACTTGCTGCTGATAGAGAAAGTCAGAAAAGAAAGCGTGCCGAGGAACTATCAGCAGCAAGTTTTTTGGCATAGACTCTTTGAGCATCTTCATCAGTCATTGTAAACTTAAACATTAATAGATTTATACGTGAACATATGTCTTATATAACTTGAATGACGTCACCGTCAAAGCAAAAATGACGACAACTAATTTCATGACGTCAGCCGACACAGAAATATGACGTCACCTGACAACTAATTTCATGACGTCAGCCGACACAGAAACATGACGTCACCTGATCCACAGATCCACAGACAGACAACTTATTTGTATATATATAGATAGATAGATAGATTACTCATCCTTGTATATGTCGTGATGAAAAGAGTAGAGCCATGCCACCCCCTCCCGCCAACGCAAAAAAGCTGGATCAGGTGTAGACGCCCAAAGGACCATAACTAGTAAATTTACTCTTACTCATCACAAAGGTAGGCTGAGGCCCGACAGCCCATTCTGGAAAATCTCACAGTGACGGCAATTTTTGGACCCCTTCTCCAATTCGCAGTTTAAGTTGTGTTTAGACAACCAAAAGGCACAGTAACACAGTATTTCTTACCTTTTACAAAGTTTAGTTGGCATTTGACATCCCATTCTGAAAAATGTCTTGGGACCGAAAATTAGAAACCCTCTCCTCCCCAAAAGAGGAGGGAATCCGCCGAAGACTCTAAAAAGGCAGACTAGCATCAAAGTCACTTCTGATTAAGTTCCTTTGAGATTTGACTGCTGCTCTGTTATATTTCCCGACGACAACAATTAAGAAATCCTAACCTACTTCCCCCCGAAAAGGTCTGATTGTGATTGGATACCTAAAAGGCCAAGCTATAGCATCAGATTTTACTTCTAACCAAGTTTCGTCAGGATTCAATGTCACTTTCTTGTCAATATTTTGATGACATCGATTTACATCGTTTAATTAGGCCCCATATTCTTGAAAAGGGAACTAGGGTATTAGCCGTCACTTCCGTGATTGCTTCAGGAGATGTTGCTATTACAAAAATCTAGGGGCCCCTTCTTCCTTTTCAGATGGAGCATGGACTGGGTAGGAACCCCGGATAGCACATACAGGACACTCGCTGCTACTTATAATCAAATTTGGTTTAGGATAGATAACATCTATGGTAGCCGTTGCCATAAAAGAAAAATTAGAGATTGGGTCTTGGCCCTCCTCCCTACAAAAAGACATAACGTAAAAATTAACCCTCAATTTCAAAGGGATTTGCTGAAACCTGGCATCCTGCTACGGTATATGGTTCTAGGTGTTTTCTACACCCTGGAGTGTACCCCCTCGGAAAATAAACCCTGGGGAAAGTACCCCCACCCCCCAAAAATAGACCCTGAGGAAAATACCAGTAGTATCACCTCTATGGTTTTAACAACACACATACCCTTGGATTCCACTATATCCCTATCCCTGATTTTAAAAACATCTATATCCCAGCTTTTAACAACATCCCTATCCCTAATTTTAACAACATCCCTATCCCTGCTCTCAACAACATCCCTATGCCTAGATTTCACAACATTCCGATCCCTGGGTTCCACGGTAGCCCTATCCCGTTATTCCAAAGACAGCTAGCAGGTGCATACTATGTCATAGGAAATGCTTACTTTTCCTTTGTTACATCATAGAGAATGTTTTCTAAATGACGAATGTGTTAATTCTTTAAAAAACCTACGAGAGGTCCCACCAAACCAGGATTTCTAAGATTGTTACATAGTAGAGAGTCCTTAAAAGACCTTCAAGGTCCCCGCTAAACCAGGATTTCTTTAGTTTTTACCTAATAGTTTCTTTAAAAAACCTATGAGGACCAGGGCTTGTTTACTTCAGGACTTCTAAGATTGTTACGTAATAGAGTCCTTAAAAACCTATAGGGACTTTGCACACCAGGATTTCTAAGATTGTTCTTTAAAAAACCTCTAGGGCTTGTTTACTTCAAAATTTCTAAGATTGTCGCATAATAGAAAATTCTTAAAAACCTTCAGGGGGCTCGCTAAATCAAGATTTCCTAGGGTTTTACCTAATAGTTTCTTTAAAAAAGAACTGCCCGAAATCAGGGTTACGGTAGTTGTTCTTTAAGAAATCTTCAGGGGCTTCTTTACACCCTGGATTTCTTTGAATGTTCTTTAAAAAAGCTTCAGGCCTCTCATTAAGGTCTTGATTTCCTTTTGAAAACCATCAGGGGGACACCCCCTCAAGTAAGGGCATAGTGCTTATACGATCCATATATATCCATGCTTACCAGCAATTTCGTGCTACCAAAGTCTCCACGGTTTTCCATACGGAGAACTGTTATTGAGACTTTTGATTTTATGGAACAAAGCCTTTCCCGTTATTTCCCAGAAAAAAGGAGCATCAGCTGCTACTATTCTATCGGGGAATCAAGGAATTCCATTGTCCCTGGAGGTATAAAAATGGCTATTAGATCTATTAACAAAGATACAATTGCCGACGATGAAAATTAATTTTGCTTCAAAATGTCCTTCGACGTGTCGATAAGTATAACCCTACCGTGAAAAACCGCTCATTGTCAATTTCTTTGATCAACCTCCAACTTCTGAAAATTCTGAAACTATGAAAATGCCAAAACAAGAATATTGATCTAAAGTTACATCAAATACTGCAGACTTAATGCGTCGTTTGTATCGTGAGTAAAGTAAAAGACTCTTAACTGATCTTGCCGAAGATGAACATGTGCAAGTTTACGACAGAACAAATGAAGTTATAATCCATGGCAAGAGTTAAAATTTAATTTACTTGGTATTAGATTTGATTACAAATCGCATAAGACTTAATTTGTCTTTAGTTTCGTTTCGTATAAGACGTAATTTGTATTAAGTTTCAAAGTCCTCAAACTTCCCAAAAGTCTTATTGGGAATAAACACTTTTTCAAACGATTAAGGGAATTTGGAGAAATACCAAGTGGGTATTTAAGAGGTGGGATGGGTATTTAAAAGGTGGGTATTTAAAAGGTAGGGTATACCAAGTGGGATGATTTAAAAGGTATTAAACGAAAGTGTCTTTCCACCACATTTAGTATGTAAAAGAGTAGTAGACACTTCCCACCACGTTTACGTTCGAAACGGCACAAGTTTTGAAACGTGTCTATGAGTCATGAATACTCCCCTAATGAAATTGAAAAGAATTTGGCGACAGAGTATTTACAGAATGAACCCAGCTACACTCTCTATCGAAATCAAGGAGTACACGGTAATAATTATCGAGAAACTAAAGCCTTTTTGCCCTTGCATAGATTACAAGCATATCTTTTGAATCTAGACGAGATTCAAAGACTTCGTAATAGGCCATAAAAGCATACTTTACTACAAGTACAAGTATACTTGCAATCTGTGTTTTTAGTCACTATGCATATGCTATTACATTGCGTTCAAAGAGAGGCGATGAAGTTGCTTGTGCACTTTAATTTATCTTTGAACTAATTAACTGAAGATTAATCTATCTTGTTTATATATTCATATAAACAAATTCACCGAGGTAGTGAATTTGTTGATTCAGATACAAAAAAAGTGTTATTGAAATGTAATACAATACTCTATCATAGTGATATTCTGATAAAGACTACATTGGCTGAACGTTTGATAAGAACAATGCGACTTCTAATTTCAAGAACTTGTACATTGAAAAGTACTGCTGCTTTTATTCAAGATTTAGATAAAATCATATTGGTTTACAATCAACGCTGTCAAATCATCGCTGTCAATCGATCGCCCCACTGATCGCTGTCAAAGCATAGTCCACTAGAAGTACATCACAGTAATACTACACTTGACATCTTTTCTTAAACAATATTCCAATAAAAAATGTTGTGAAGAGAAATTTTATTGCTGGTATTACAGTTTGAATCAATTGAACAAGCAATATTTTTATAAAGGGGAACTACTTGTAATCCTCTGAACTTTTGAAAGTGTCAAAATTCATAACACTAAACTTGTAAAGTATCGTCTACATGACATGAAAGATGAGAAGATTCCTGGTGGCTTTTATGATCATGAATTACAAAAAGTTAAAACCAATCAAATATATCAAATTGAAAAGATATTAAAGAGTCAAACTCGCAAGGGTAAGAGACAGTTGCCTCTTTGTTGGCTAAAATACAACTCTGATTTTGGTTCTTGGATTGCCGTTGGAGATATTCACAATGGCTAATGATTTTTATGTAACATTCATATCCAGTTCATATCCAAATCAGGGTGCCCACTACGCACTATTTTTTCAACTCATCAAACGAAGAACAAAGACCTTGAACATTAAGCTGAAGTGTAGAGAATCTACCATGTCGTTTGGATACTCGATCTAAATCTGATACGTATTTACTAATGACTGAAAAATGGGGATTTGATGGTGATTTGTTAGACTGACCTACTGAATTATTTATCAAACTAAGAACATCAATTGGGTTATTTTGAAGATTAAATAGTCGCTCAGACAAGGAAGAGATGGAACCCAAACTAGAGCCAGACAAATTCAAAAAACGTACAAACTATGATCCATCATGTGCCACTCACCACCCACCTTGGCATCTTCATAACAATGACATGTGGACAGCAACTAGGCAAACAGAACGATGAACTCATTTCTGGAGAAAAAAGAAACTGAAACTGAAAAAATAAAGGCCAAAAACAGAAAACTTGAATAAGAGAAAAACTTGTATACAAAATGAAAAACAACAAAAACATAACTAAATCTCCCAATCCAGGAGAAAAATTTATATATTATAACTTACGAAAGGAAAAAAAAACAACTAACAAACATCAAGCAAATCACTAAAAAAGGAACAAATCACACATATTACTCATCATCTCCGACTATCACAGCGGGGGAGGGAACAACAGAGGTTGCATAACTAGATAATCTAAGGGGATCCAACCACGAGTCCTCAATTCGCAACCAATTCTTATTCTTTGAAGACTTTTTTTGCTTCAATCCATACGCTAATCCCTTTCGTTATTACTCGGGTTTCAGCAACTCTTGTTGAAGTGTCAGATGATGTACGCAGATTATAGCCGAAAGATAGCAGTTCTTTTCTACGGCGTGTCAATTCACGCGGGAGATCAGAAGTGATACTTTTTCCATATCCCTTCAGCTTACCATAATTTTTGATAATAGCGTCTTTATCTGCTAAATTAGCCAAAGTCACCAAAACTGGCCCGGCTTTTTGTGTAGCCCTAGACGTTGCCCTGTTATTAGAGCCTGATGGTTTATTTCCATTCAAGCGATAGCAATCGACGAAGGGCGTTGGATTTGCCTTACTGACTCGTATTTCAGCGAGAAACTCACGAGTAGCATTTTCTGAGTTACCACCTTGAACAGCTGGTATGCCGTGTAGTAGAATATTCTCTCTTTTTGAAACAAGTTCAACTTGAAGACAAGACTTTTTTAGATTAACTACTTCGACTTTGAGAACCGTATTTTCTTCTTTAAGCTCCAAATTCTCATTCCACAAAGCCTCAATCCCCCTTTCCAGGCTAAGCATCTTCGTCATAAGCTGAGTGTCTTTCTGATCAGAGTAAGTTCTGATTAATGCTTGTTTCATTATTAAAATACTTTTCTTTGTCAGTATTCAATGCTACAATAACTTTATGAATACACACTTTCTTGCTATTTTTCTAAAAGGAAAAATCATGGTTTATATACATATATCACTTTCATGAGGTTATAAAAAGGACTTGAAGGAATTTGGACTTTCACGGAAAGAATGAAACGTTCATTGGCCTAGAATAAAAAAATGTTTCAAAATTCGTTTATGTTAAAGTTCCGAAAAACTCTTTTCCCCCACAAAAGAAATAAAAATTGTCACTACAGACATTATTTTTCAAATAGAGAAAATAACGACTGACGTACTTAGTATCATCTTCATTTTGTACTTTTAAAATATCACAGGTGATTTTTTTTGCTATAAGGATATTTAATGTGATTTTGAGACATGAATAAAAGTTGAAAAATTTCAGTTTGTTCATCAATAAAAATGAAATGAAAAATATGTCTCAACAAACATTATTTTCCTAATAGAAAAATCACAACTGACATATTCAAACCATCTCCATTTTGTATTTTTGAAGTGATTTTTTTGTTATAAGTATATTTAATGTGTTTCTAAGACATAGAAAAGAACTTGAAAAAATCTCAGTTAAAAAAATCCAATTAAAAAAATTCGAAGTTAATTTTTTTTGGGGGGGACCCTTAAGGGTTTGGAGGGGGACTTTGTGCCTGGAGGGACACCTAAGATCAAGGATGGGAATGTGGGGGCCGAAACTCATGCACGAGCCTGTTAATAGAAAACAGATGTACTCTGGACCATTATATCACGGAAATGATACCTGCAGATTGTGGTCATTACAATTTTTTGCTCGAAACAAGTTTCATGAACCATCAAAAGAACATGTCTGTCAAGCAAGCATCTTAAATCACCATGGCTTGCATATTCTCGGAATCATACCAAAAAAATTGCCCAGAAACAAATGTCCAATTGAAAAGTCGATTGCACAAATAACTTGTTACGATGTAGTGACGCTTAACACAAGTTGGTCAGCGTCCCGGAGACAATACAGAGATTGCCTAGAATGCATATATGAGAACATAATTTCATCAATCACTTCCTAGATTAGCCGAGTGATGTGTCTTTCTTTTACCATAGGAAATAATGATTCTCATGTTCGGTCCCCATATCAAACATAGATTTCATAAAATCAATGGAAAACTACTTAGAAGCTAAAAACATTGTTTGAAAAGAAAAATGTCACCATCTATGACTTTAATTGACAATAGCGACATCTCTGACCTTGAATTATGTAGATGGCAGCATTTATGGAATCGCCGTTAAACCTTCTTCATGTTCTTAAACCACTAACGAAGAAAAGAATAGGGGATTGTGTGTGCTCGGAGGTGGACATGGTATACTACTTTTATTGGCAAGAACTTAGGGTAACATTTTGTCCCCTCCGGAGAGGGGCTGCCATAGGCAACCTCAGAGGGCAGGGGCGTGCGAAGAAATCTTTCTGAGGATGCTGGTGATAAAAATTCAGTTGGGGGGGGGGATCTAGAAAACAAATAAAGTTTGTTAAATTGTAATACAATATGCTCAGAAATTAAAGAATATTCATAATTTATTTTTCTTTCGGAGGTGGAGAAGGCCCAGAGACCCCTTCCTGCACAAGTAAACAAAAAATAACCTAGTAGAACAATAAGGATTTTTCTGTAAGACAGCGGAATTTCTAACTAAAAAAAAAATATTTCGACACCCATGTCCAAGGATCCTCCTCAACATAGCACAACTGAAAATATACAAGAGAAACTATTTTAAGATGCGAACCTTGTAACTGTTTTTTTTTCTAATAGCCCTAACATACTTACTTCAACGAAGAATAAAGAAAAAAAAGCTCTCAGCATAGCATAGGCTGAAGTACAAACTTATATTAACATACGACTTAAAACTAAAAAATTCAAACAGCCCTTGAAATTTTTTAAGAATAAAAAAAAAGTCCTGGCTGAGCTTCGTTGAATCAGTTGAACCAAAATTTAAAACATGTACCAAATGTTTTCGAGAAGGATGCTGATGATAAAACTTCAGTTAGGAGTGGGGGGGGGTTAACAAACAAATAAAGTTTAGTTAAGTTTTGATAAAAAGTGCAGAGAAATTAAAGAGAATTTAGGATTTTTTATTCTTTTTGGGCCGGAGAAGACCCTGAGACCCTTTCGTGCCCAGGTAAACAAAAAATAACAAGTTGAACAATAGACATTTTTTTCTGTAAGGCAGTGGAATTCCAAACTTTAAATAAATATTTTTGACCCTATGTTCAAGGGTCGTCCTCAGCATAGCACAACTGAAAATATAAAAGAGAAACTTTCATTAAGATTCGACCCTTAAAACTTTTTTTTTTTTTTTTTAATAGCCCTAGCAAGCTTACTTCAGTGGAGTTTAACCAGGACTCTAAGAAAACAGGAAACCTCAGCATAGCACAAATTAAAATCTGAAGGACACACTTACATTGGCATACGATATTAAAACTAAAAAAAAAAAAAGAAAAAAAAATTAAAACACCCCTTGAAATTTGAAAAAAATTAGAAAAAAGGGTCCTGATTGAACTTTGATGAAGTAAGGATCTAGAGCTGTTTTATTTTTTTTTTTAGCTTTAGTGGTCATATTTTAAAGTACATTTTTCTTTTATATTTTCGTTTGTACTATGCTGAGGACACCCTTGGACATAAGGCCGAAATATTCATTTGAAGTTTTGAATTCCAGTGTCTTATGGAATAAATTTCCTGCTGTTATACTTATTTGTTTTGTTTTTTTTATGATGGAAAGGTAGTGTGGTCTTCGTCGCTATTTTCCTGCGCACATTCCTGTCAAAGAGGTCAACTAGGACACTTGCCCATCCTCTCCATCAATTTTGGTATAAGTTTGACAACATTTTCGTCATTTTGTGGTGATGACAAGAATTCAGAGATCCCTTAAACCATTCCCCAAAGAGGTTAAATGGGGTAATTTTGTGACTTTTCTAGAATTGCTTCTAGAAACCCAGGGCATATACATAATTTTGTTGTCAGGTTTTCGAAAAGGTAATTCCATGTTCTGAGCCAGTCAAGCAAAGCATGTTTATTTGGAGCTTTGGCAATTTCGTCTTATTCCTTGTTGATACAAGCTAAAATTTAGAAAAGAAGGCTATTTTTTCTGAAAATTTTGTAAACTTAGCAAATAGCTTTCTTTTAGGCTTCACAATTCTCATTCAGGATAAAAATTCGAGGGTTCATGTCTTAATATTGCCAGGATGCAGATCGCTATGGGCAAGACGAAACATTTTTTCCCCATGCACAACACGTGGACGATCGGAAAACTACATTACAATAAAGAGAACAAAGTATCACATATCTTCCTTCAGAGATATTTGGGACTCCTCCTTTCCCCTGCAGAGACCATTTTGGTGTCACTCCTCCAAATAGCTACTCACCTATTTTGAACTTACCGTACAAATGGATTTGCTGCTTCATGCTATATTATGACCGCAAGAGGCCAACAACAGGCACTTAAATAAATGTGTACAGAAAAAATTAAAACTTCAGAAGAGAAAACAAATAAAAACTACAATTCCTTCTGTTCGCTAGGTCCTGACGCCCAGTCAAATCTTATTGTACCACAATTTGTAAAATGTACCAGAAAATTTGTGATTGTACCAGAATGTACCTTAAGAGGTGAAATGTACCAGAATGGTACAATTATACGGCTGTTGGTAACCCTGATGACAGCGCTGGCCTGGAATATGCTCAGTTCTGACCCCGTAATGTTTCTTTTTAAAGAGATCCTGTATGCGCAGAAAATTTTCCTTGTCCCATCCTAAGCTACGGCACGAAGTTTATTAAGAGAATAGGCCGCTCGCCGAAGGCCAACAGTTTCGCGCGTAGCGGAGGCCAGCGGGGGCGGGACTTCTAGTCCAACTCTCTTTATTTTCTGGTTAATTGTTGTTCAGTGTTTTATGTATGGAGAGGAGTGATTTATTTTTGCATATTTGATAAATGTGGTAATTAAAGTGTCCTGATAATCATATTGTGTCACTCTGAATCACCAAATGCATATCGAGTCTTCTGATTATCTTTGGATTATGATGGGCCTAAGGACAATTAAACCTTTGTCAAAAGTCAAAGGTTAGAATTTCATTTAGCCTACCAAATAAAGTTTTCTTTGATTTAGAAATGGACTGTTTTTAACTTGGGTGTATGTGTAGGAGCAGTCCAGTACATAAAAAACATGTTAAGAAAATAATTCTTACTTCACATGCTTAATATGTAAAATAATCCTAGTTAACATATTTTGCAGGGGGGGGGGACCTTTATTTTCACTTCTTTCCTTGTATTTCTAGTTTTTTTTTATCTGTTTCTTATTTTGACTCTTATGCATAGGAAGTGAAGGGGGGATAATCAATTTTGGTAAGCTATACCAAATCACTTTTCAATTTCCTTTGCTGCTTAGAGAGGCTGAACTAGGCTTTGATTTCAAACTTGCCTGTATCTGAAGCAGAAGGAATTTCCAAATGTAGCTTAATGATCGCTGCCGTAACAGTTGGTTCCCAGACCCTCTCCCCCTAAGGGGGCCAATTATAGTCCTAGTAAATCAATAATAATTTCCGAAATTAATCAGCATTAACTTCCCCCATATTCCCCTAGATGGGATTTATGCTGCTGCACCCGTATCTTTCAGTCATTAACTTGTATGAACAGTCCTGTATTAGGGTTTTTAAGAAGCTTTTAATTTATTTCTGATGGCCAATAAGATCCTAGTTCATAGCGAGGTCGGACTGCCTTGCTTTCTTTTGCCCTTTTGCCAAATTCAATTGTGGATCGATAAGTTTATTAAAATGTTGGCAAAAACTTATTTCAGCCTAAAATATTGTTATAGTAGTGTTTGTTTGATATGAAAAGGCAGTGTGGTCTTCGTCGCTATTTACAACTAAAAGTAAGGAGCAACATTAAAACATGAAACGAACTGAATTTTTTATGTATGTGAGAGGGGTCGCCCCTCGTCAATACCTCGCTATTTACGCTAAACTTCGAATTTTTTCCCAATTCTCTAAGAATGACCCCTGAATCACAAAGGCCGTTTAATTAGAATAAATAGCTCTTTTGAAAGTACTAAACAAACTTTAGCATAAAGAGTGAGGTGTTGATTAGGGGGCGAAACCACTTATATACGTAGTAATTTCTGTTCGTTTAAGTTTTAGTGTTGCTCTTACTTTCAGATGAAAAACTTGAAATGAGCCCTCCCCCGGTCTTCTGCGATCACTGGTTCGATATGATCACTGCTGGGGAAAAAACGACAACAAATAATAAACACGCATCTGTGATCTTTCTTCTGGCAAAAAAATGCATAATTCCACGTTTTTGTTTATAGGAGCTTGAAACCTCTACTACAGGGTTCTCTAATATGCTAAATCTGATGGAGTGCTTTCCATTAAGATGGCTTGGTTTTTTGGGGATGCTTCCCTCCTTTTTCAAAAATCTGGCGAATTTTCTCAGGCCCGTTACTCTTGATGGGCACCATTAAATTTGAATTTTACATATTTTAAATAAGTATCACAATTTGATTCTTCTGATGTATCTATTGCTATCAATACTATGTTTCTCAGAGTTTCGGTTACTATTGAGATGCATCGATCTTTACTCACAGTTCGTTTCCACGAACTGTTTGATAAATTCGCTAGAAGCATGCACTTTAATAAATAAACTGTCTAGGAAAGGCGCTTAGAAATAGGATGTGGAATATGTTGAAAGAGTAATTATTGTTTTCGTCAATAGCCATTGGTGGGGATAATTAGAACAATTCCACTATTTATGAATATATGCAAAAATACTGCTATACAAATTCTTTATAGCCTTTTCCCTAGAAAGGTATGTTTGTTGTTGAAATAAATGAACTGAAAATCTCATACTCCGTAAAACGAAGGATCTAATATATTAAATAATAAATATTTTGAATAATTCTCACTAAATAATACAAGTTAAAGATAAATTAATTTTGGCTGAAACGCCCGCTAACACAGGTATGTAAATAGAGGGGAGGGGTTCCATGTCCACTCCCCCTTCGGAAAAGTCACTAACTTTATGCTTTCCTCATATTTCTTATAATTTGTGTATAGTTTGCTTGTTTCTCCCACCTTATGTGCCTTATAAATTAATTTTTTGCACACATACTAGGCCATTTCACTTATTCAGATAGCATTATAGGAAAGGCCTACTTTTGGCTGGGAATCGGAATTTATCAAGGAATTTGTAGAATTTTACGGTCGTAGCCTATAACAACTAAAATAACCTCCATTTATGCTTCGGTCTCACGGACAATTTAAAAACTTGGGACATACAAAATAATACCAAAATCTCCTAGCTAAAACAACTTATAACAATAATGTCAATTTAAAAATTTAAACGAATAAGTGATGGTAACGAATCGTTAAGGAATAAATGGTGTTACCGAATTAGCATTAGCGATATCTGAGGAAGGATGCCGTTTTCACGAGTCTGGAGGTGGGACCAGGTGGTTAATGTGGTTTATGCTTAATAATCAGAACCATCAATATTGATGCTATAACAGTCATTGGCTGTTTCAAGATATTTTTTTTGTTAATTAACTTATATTAAAAGTAAAAATTAACAATTAGAATAATAATAAGATAGAATTATAGTGCAAATAATAATACAAATATTAATAAATAAATAAATCATACAAAACAAGAGAAGATTCTGAGGAAATTTTTGAAGACAGTGAATACAAACTAAAGGGATTATTTGGCTAAATATGCAACAGTCGTCATAAGCGAAATACAATATAAAACAAATAAAACAGATAAAAAAAAATCTAAGACAGATTTTAAAACTAAAATCACAGAAATAATTCTGAAAGAGTCTCAGCTTCCTTACCTTTATAGGTTCAGCCAAAATGAGATTTTTGAATGAGTTTGTTTTCTTTTCATTTGTTGTATAAATTTATTGCCCTGATTATGACTATTGCATGAATAGCCGAAATACCCACTTAGATTGTATTCCCTTTTTATTCATTGTCTTCGCAAATTTCCTTGTTATTTCCTCTTGTTTTGTATGATGGAAAGGCATTGTATTTTTTGTCCGTATTGGTAAATAAATGTTACAAGTAAATAAGCCATATTAATTAAACTAAATAATTCGTCCATAATTATAATAATAAATACATAAAAATAATACATAATAATATATAAATCAGATCAATGATATTATTTAAAGAAATTGATTGATTTAAAATTTGTCTGTGTTTAAAATTCAATTATGCTTAATTACGCATGGGTAGATTTTTAGACGGTCATTTTCAAAATGCCCCCAAAAATCGAGGTATACGCTAGAGTAGAGTCCGGTATACCCATATACCTGCGCGGGGAACCCATCCTAAATCATACAACGACGTTTATGTAATTCCAATATAGAAGTATTTAAACAGTCAAATTATTCAGGGCCTTATTATTTTATTTCCGATTGCAAGATGGTCAAGAAAAAATCGGATAAGAAGACATGGATTGTATCAAGTTGCACCTTGAGGTAGACGGTCGGGTCTCGACCATTTGGTGCGTTTCATTATCAGCTGAACTAATGATTGTGACATATGGTAGCCGGCTGCAAGCAACCCCGTGACTTTGGTCACTCCAGACAGAAATCTGATACTCACTCTAGTATCAGGTTACTACTACCCGCAACAAGATGGTCCTAGTAGTTTATTGTCTTAACTAAGTCATCGAGTCTGCATGGTGGGCCCTTATTTTTGAATTATACAAATCTGATAACATACCCACTTTCGGCTCGCTTCGTCTGAGAGATGAGCTGTGTCCATAAAAATGGAAAATAAAAAAACAGTGTTTCTTTTTGTTTAAATTGTTATTGTCTTTTATTGACATATTATTATGGATTATTCACATTTTATTATTTGTTAACTTATTCATAGGTTACTATAAATATTAAAAAAATTATTAATTAATAAATTTTAATTACTTTATTCAAATTAATATTATTTATTTATTTAGTAATTCATTATTATTTAATTTTATCAGTATTAGTTTATTTTTAAAATAAAACTGAAACTCGAGTTTGCATGTATCTTAAATTCTCTTGTATTTTATAACTTTCACCCATGATTGATCCGAGAATTGGTGTAAATTAAAAAAACGATCATGGAAGGGGTAAACTTTTTTTCTAATATATAACCTAAAGTTGGTTGAACTAGCAAAAAATCGAAAGAATGTAAAATTAAACGAAATATAGTGTTAGGCATTTTATATTGTATCGATAGTAGGTTAAATAACATTAAAGAATGATACTAGCGTAATCACAAGCATAGTCCTAAGAATTTTCTATGCTTGAAACTGCTACAGAGGGCAAACTTAGGCCTTCAAAGGGCAACCGTCCCAAAGCATAACTGTAATTTGGTGTAGTGCTTTGAAACAAAAAGTGGAACTAAAGACAGAAGCTCGAGTTTACGTTTAGCTTAAATTTTATTCTATTTTACTATTTTTCAGCCGTGCTTAATTTGCGTTCGTAGAATCATTGGCGTAAATTAAAACAAACCTTGGAGGGCAAACTTATTTTCCAATAAACAACATTAAGTGGGTTGAACTGGCAAAAAGCCAAAAGAGGGTAAAATTAAACGGGATAGATGCATTTTTATTGTATGAATAACAAGTTGCATTAACAATGATAGAATCATAATCGCAAATACGAGTTTGCAAAATTGCCAAGTTTCTAAAAAAAAATGGCGATCCAATCATAAGTATTATAGATGGCAAACTTGGGGTGGCAAAGAGAAATTGCCCCCTGGTCTCTAGTTATTTACGCCCCTACAAGTACCCTATTTATAAGTTTCCACACTTCGTGGAAATTGTATTATTTGAAGTTAAGCCTTGTTTTTTTGCTGTTGTTTTTTGTCCTAGCACTTGTGAATCGAAGTTCGTTCTTGCCGCACATCGATTGCCCTAGTTTAGGCCAATGAAATTTATATTCCATGCGTAGTTAAGTTTCTAAATTGGTACAAGTATCAGGGTCGTATTCAGTATTTTTTTCGGGGAGGGGGGAGTAAAAAACGCATCAAAATTTGTTCATATTCGTTTTTGTAACGTTTTTAGTCGGACAATGCATTTTTTGGATGGCGGCCGTGGATATACCCCCCTTGGATACGGCTGTGAAAGTATGACCGGAAATTTTCTACCTAGAGTCTCTATAAATAAAAAATATGACTCTGTGATCAACTTATACAAAGTTAATCGAGAAAAATCGTCATTACAAGTGTAGGCTACATAGGTTGCGTACCTCTTGCCGCAAAACGTAAATTTATTAGTAGTTTGATAATTGTTTATGATGGTGTGGAAGCAGCGCCTGCGGTAATTCAAAAGGTGTTATGTCATGAAACATAAATTTTACAGGAAAGTGAAAAAAATGTGATTCGGCCTATCTGTTTGTAAAAATAAGATTTTAACTGGGAAACAACATAACTCAAAAAATAATTTTGGCATCAAAAGCTTCAGTATGCAACTATTTTTTTTTAAAGAATCAATAACGTATTTTGGATGAGAGAGCAACTGCTGAATATTTCAGGAACCAAAGTGTATCAGGTTTATTCTAAAAATAAAGTGGAAATATAAAGTGGAAATTGGAAATGTGAGAAATTGGAAAAAAGTGGAAATTGGAAAAGTGGAAATATAAAGTGGAAATTTCCTATAAAGTGGAAATTGTTGTCTTGTTAGTGGAAAATGATACATAACTGTTAGATTTTACAACTATTAATTGGGAAACTAAATATTCTGGCAGCATCTACCCCCAAAAAGCTATTTTTTTCTATTATTATTATTTTTTAAGAATTCACAATATACTTCCATTGTTTGGTTGTTGATTTAAGTTTCGTTCAAGTCCGAAGACTGCGTTGCGGTAATAATATAAGACTTTTTTTTTACGAGTAAGTGTGAACATAACCATGCACTATAATTCACCATAGTATTCTGTTAATGCATGAGTGCTCTTTACTGAGGGACTGTTTACTCTGTCAACGGGCGTGTTTTTTAGAGCATTACTTGTTCTTCCCCTCGTGTCACTTTTCGCTTGCCGTGAGATGCCTGCCGCCTGTTGTTCGTGATTTTTACAAGTGGGGGACGCCCAGCTTTGTGTTTCCATGTTATTTGTTTAATCACGTTAATTTTTTAGTGTTTTTTTTTAGTTATTTTCAAATCACAAACTGCGTTACGAAGTACACAACATTTTGTGATTTTTATCATGTTATTTTTCAAATCACAGTTATTTTTAGTTTTTTTTTTAGTTATTTTTAAATCACAAACTGCGTTACGAATTACGCAACATTTTGTTATTTTTTATCAGGTTATTTTTTTTTAACCGCGGTTTTTTTAGTTTTTATTAGTTTTTTAGTTATTTTTAAATCACAAACGGCTTTACGAATTACGCAACATTTTTTTTTTTTTTACCATGTTATTTTTTAAATGAGTTTTTTTTGTTTTTTTTTTAGTTATTTTTAAATCTCAAATTGCGTTACGAATTACGAAACATTTTTAATTTTGTCAACTATCATCAGGGTACTGGAATGACTTGTGAATTTGTACGTTGCATTATGGAAATAAGTACCTAAAAAAGACCAAATAATGCCCCTTGGATGCTAAATATTTCTAGATAGATTTCTAGAATAGAACTAACTGATACTATACCAAAATACACCTGAATACCTCTTAGGTGTCCTAACATATGTCTGAGCACAAATAATACTTAGTATTTTTTAAGTCCGAAGAAACACACAAAAGCACCAAAACCAAAGATATCTTTTATTTGCCAATTTTTCCCGTTGTTGTTTTATGTAGTTAATTGGTTTTGACTTTTGAACCTCTTGCCAGGGTCGTATCCAGGATTTTTTGGGGGGAAGGGGGTACAAAAAAACGCATCAAGAATTTTTTTATATTCATTTTTGTTACGTTTTTACGAGTCGAAAAAAATATTTTAGGGGGGAACACTTAACCCCCCTCCCTTGGATACGGCCCTACCTCTAGCCTATAAGAATAAAAGGCTAGAAGCAAGCTTTAGTGAAAGACGTGCAATTTGGTTCCTAGTTGACAAATTCTGCTATAAAAATTTGTGTTGCTGTTAGTGCTGTTAGTTACCTTTTTTCAATAATTTAAACGGGACATTTAATAGGATTTGTATCCTTACGAAATTTCTCGAAAGGAAGTTTCATGCAAAAGAGCAGGAATGTCTATTTTAAGAATTTGCAATCAGGGGTTTTCTTTCCTGGAGGACACAGGTTGGAAAAATTGTCAAAAAATTGCATATGGAAAATATATGTAAAATATTTCAGGGTGCGGCACTAGCTTTAACTCCCTCCCCCTTCTACAGTTAGGCCCCAGTGATTTATGACTTTATTTTCCTTAGTGTAATTGCAATATTAGGCTACATATACCCTTTTTAGATGTATTCTTTTGGATCAAAAGTCAAATGAAATCACTCTATTAGAAAAAGTCAAATTTCTCAGTGTACACCATACGTTTATTGTGAGATACATATCTGCTTATTGGGAGCAATTCTCCCAAGGCACTTATACAGGAGAGACTTTCGGATAGCGCCCTCGAAAATTTGGACAATAGTTGCATGTCTATTATTTTTCCACTTGATTTGCTTGCTTTCCGAGGGTGCCTCCCCCCCTAAAATAGATTCTGGCGTACAAATCTAATCACTCTTGAGATAAGAAAATGGTTTCTGGTTTTGGTATTTCACCAGGAAATATTCTCTTTCCCCGTCTCTTAAGTGTCGGTCCGGTTGAAACTGTGATCTTTAGAAATAAAGAGACAAAGCGTCACAGGGTGGATACAGAATTAGTTCCTGGGAGGGATACCAACGAGACTTGGCTCGGCCAATGGTATTTTTCATCGATCCCTCAAACCGATGCAGCTTTAACCCTTCTCAGGGGGCGCGTGTCTCTAATATCACTCCTTGGATCCGCCTCTGCAAGCTCAACTGATTTGTTCTCCAGTTGAGTGATTTTTCAGTGATCCCTTGTGATACAACCCTTCAGACAAAATCCATAATTTGGCATTTCCAGATGTATTTTAGTCATGAAACAGGTATTAGCTTAACCAATATCTTGTTACTATCTAACACATTACATTACACTGCAATTTCACTCCAATAACCTAAGACAAATATTGACATAGCTAATGCTACACCTTCTAAAACTGGGGTGTAACATTTTCGTTTTATGTTTTTAACATTCCGGGGATTTCAACTTTTTCTAAGCCAAGTATTTACATGGCTAAATGCTACGCCTTCTAAAATTGGGGATACAATGTTTTGAGGATTTCAACAGTTTACTAAGAGAAATAATTACATAGCTAATGCCACACCTTCTGAAACTGGGGGCCTAACGCTTCAGTGAGCTTTTCAACGGTCCTGGGATTTCAACGTTTTACCATGGCAAATATAAACACAGATAATGCCGCACCTTGCGGCGGGACATTTTCATTGAACATTTTCAACGTCCTGAGGATTTCAACGTTTTACTAAGGGAATTGTTTTACATAGTTTATGCTTCACGTTTTGAAACTGTAGGCGCAGCGTTTTTTTGAACGTTTTCAACGTTCAGGAGATTTCTACGTAATTCTGGCAAATATTGACGTATATAGCTAATGCTACACCTTCTAAAACCGAGGATATAACGCTTTCATTTAGCGTTTTTAACGTTCTGGGGATTTCAATGTTTTCTTAAGGCAAATATTGATATAGCCAATGTTACACCTTATAAAACTGGGGATACAACGTTTTCAATCCACACAAACGCAGTTTTGTCTATATTTTATGGTACAGCTGTGGCATTATCTGAAAAAAGGGGCGTATGCTAGGCAGTAGAGATAAGAGGCACCCAGTTTTGTGGGAATCTCGTGTTAATTACTCTATCTCTGCTAGACATCAGGAGAAATAAATACTATTTGAATATGTCAAAAGCAAATGTTCACCCATGTGGGGTAGGCCAATTGACAAAGCCTGTTATCTTGCTATTCATTCAATTTGCTTAATTTTGGAGCCGAGGGATTTATAATAGGCAACTGTTTTCTCTTTTTGGTGTGTCCCAACTTTCTTTTCGATATTTGGTTATCAGAATCACAGGTCCATTTTTAGGCACTTTAAAAGGGGCATAAAAGTGTACATTTTTTAATTTGACTAGACGAAAAGCCAAATATTTTAATCTTGAAAGAATGTTTTTCAAAATTAATTATTGCCGGGATTAATTAATATTTGTGTCAAAAATAGCGTTTCAGCATCTAAATAAAAAATTGGAATTATGTATTATAGCGACCAGGGCCTTATTCTGGGTCTTTTCGGGTTGGGGGGGGGGGGGTCGTAAAAGAATTTCCGGGGGATTTTTACAAAAAACTTCAAAAAATGCATAAAAAAATGTTTGTAATCATTTTTATTGGGTTTTGCAGGTCGGACAACATTTTTTTTTGGGGGGGGGCTAAACCCTTTAACCCCCTTGGAATTGGACTTGATAGCGACCTCATTCAAGAAGTAAAATTAATCCTAATGAAATATACCAATATGTGATGGAAATATAGTATTTAGAAACAAAATTATGGAAACTACAGAAGAAAATTATGAAATCAGGCCGCCCAGAACGCATTATATTAAATATCAGACCTAATCACCTCTATATGTTAAATATTTAATAAAAGTATACCTACATCGTAGTTTTCTCAATGAGACTAAGCAAATTATAGCCTACTGCAGACAGATAAACCGGTTTTTTCCAGATCAAAGTTCTTGAGTAGGGTCGCTATAATACATAAGTACTAAAAATTTTAATGGAGAATTTATTTTATTTTCATTGTCATTACTTAAGGTTGAAATTAACATCAGAGACATAAGGTAAAACCATACAAATAAATTAGCTCTCGTTATTTTAGATTTTGCACTGAAGGGTTGGACATTGCGTTTGTCATGCTAAAAACAACATTATATATTCAATACGGAAGTATTTAACGCCAGTGTTCAAACAACCTTATCTGTTCAATACGGAAGTATTTAGCTCCAACGTTCGGAATAAGAGTTATCCCTTGATTAACGCTTATTTTCAGCGTTGTTTTTCTTTTTCTTGAACTGACTTTGTTTGCGAGCTTGATCCATTAATAGTTAATATTTTGAATATTGGATTTGCAGAAATATTCCCTGTTGGATCCATCCCTTCTCCCAGATTTTTCTCATTCCTTGTATTTTTCCGTTGTTTCGCTCTTTTTTAAAATAAATTTGTCAATTTGGTCAATTATTGGTATCCTTGTCACATTCCCCCCCCCTAATATTTTGCTCATTGGTGCACTTATCACATCGCCCCTCCCCCGAGATTTCGCTCTAGATCTGTCCCTGGAAATACTTGTAATAGAATTTTAAACTCGCCCAATATCACCATACATGTTGCTTGATGGCAATATACAGTGAAGCTCTCAGTAAACTATTATGGGGAGGGGGTTGGCCAGGGGTCCCTGGACCAACCAAGGCATTATTTTAAGTTTGTTTTACTCTTTGAATGCAAGTTTTGAGTAGGGACTAAGGAATGAATGATAAAACCGAGCAGATTAAGTAAGACTTAAAAACAGAATGTAATTTTTTCTTGAGGGGAAGGGGCTATATCCCCTTCAGCCCCCCATGGGTGCGTGCCTGGCAATCTAGCTTTCATGGTGACAGGGGTTAATGTGACGACTTAGTCAGAGGAGTTTTTTTCTTTGAGCCTCAATGTTTTGCATATTCAAAATATTTGCGAAGATAAAGATGTGTTCTGTGAATAAGCAGCTCCTCGCTTGTACCCGTACGCTCTCAAAACGCCCAAAGAAAACAATTCGTTTTATCCAGCCCTTCACGATCTTAAACATGTAAGACCAAGATCAAACCGCTTATGCTTATCATCAATAAATTAATAAATAAAAACCTTAAAAAACAGAACATCACTGTAAAGAAAGTGACCATTTAAAGATACGATTTAATTGAAGCATAGACTTTCTTATGGTAATCCGGAAAGAACATAATCTATTCGTCTAGGGTAAAGAAATACGCAGGAATGGCCCCAGGACCTGGCTCGCCCCGAAATCCTATTTCTATTGAATTTTTACGCACTTCTTGTTCAGTTTATCAAACAGAAGTTATTTTCATCATCCCCCACCCCCTGTTTTGTTTCATTCTCCCCCCCTCTCAGGTTTGTGCCTGATCCAAGGCAATGTTATTCTATTGTTTGTTACCTTTAATTGATATTAATATTCATGTTGTCCGGAGCTATTAATGTTATTGGGATAATTGTTCTTCCAGAAACTTTGTAATAACGAAAACCGATTATTAAATTCATGCCATAAATCTTGCTATATTTATCCTTTGTCCAAAATAAAATACAAAGTTTGTAAAGCTATAACTGTCTTTACTGTTTGATGTTTTTGTTTTGTCTCGTTCATCAAAAAGTCATATTCTGTTTGTGGCAGTTCAAAACACGAAATGTATTGTTTCATTTCCCCTTAAAGGCATTCACAGATGGGTAGCGGTGGGTAGAGAAAACCCTCTGCTACCCAAAATTAATTATAAACCGTGTTTTGTAGCTTTTTTGCATGGGGTCATCTAAGCATGGGAAAGTCAACTTGAGTACTGCCGCTAAATTAAGTAAATTGTCTTTATTCGAATCGGATGTTCTCTACGCTAAGGCGTAATTTAATGTAGCTAAAGCCTAATAGAAAAAATTGTGCTGATAGCTTGTATTTAACCTTGTATTTAACCTTGTTGAGTCTGCAAACACCATTATAAATTAAAAGCTTTAATTTAATTTAAAACATTTTTAATTGAATTTTAATAAAAACTTTAATTAAAACATCATAAATTATAAACTAAAACGTATTTAGTATTTTCTCCCACTAGTTGCAAAAAGAATGATTTGAATTAAGAAAAAAGGAAATAAAGATGAATACAAGCGAATTTAATCTTTAAACTGTTTTGATAATATAGAATTGACTCACCCAATAAAAAAAATCTTAACAAAGGTTTGGAAGTTAAATCCAAAGTCAAAATCTTAAACATTCGGTGTAATGTATGTTCAAGCTTTGGGGCGGGTCTAAAGGGTACTGGGGCACATGCACCCCAGAAATTCGGAAGTTGCACTAATTACAAAGGCAAAAAGTACTAAAAGGGCAGCCCAAGTTTCGTTGGTACCCCCCAAACATAAATTATGTATCCACCCCGTCGAAGGGGTATACGTTTTTTTGCAAATTATGCTTATATAAACCAAAACAAAGGTGTTTCTTTTGATAATTCCATTAGCCTATAGATTCTTAGAATTGATAACTGCTGATTAGGCTTATTAGTCAGCAATTTCTAATAATGTGCATTTTTGTGACGGCATCTTTCTTTTGCGGCCGTAAGTTTTCTACCGGAAGTAAATTTACAGATTACACAATTTTAACAAGTATTGACTAAGTTCAGCCTTATATATACATATTACATAAAAAAAAAGTTTTTTTTTTTACTTAAAGTAAGGAGCGACATTAAAACTCAAAACGAACAGAAATTACTCGGTATATGAAAGGGGCTGTTCCCTCCTCAACGCCCCGTTCTTTACGCTAAAGTTTGACTGTTTCACTCAACTCTACTTTTTAAAACAGTAAAATTTTAGCGTAAAGAGCGGGTTGTTGAGGAGGTTATATAGACTAATATATAGGATTCATCAAGACTAAACTTGATGAAACTTATATATTTGAAATCAGCATAAAAATCCGATTCTTTTGATGTATCTGTTGGTATCAAATTCCGTTTTTTAGAGTTTCGGTTACTATTGAGCCAGGTCGCTCCTTATTTACAGTTCGTTACCACGAACTGTATGATTTATCTTTCTTCAAGACGCAACTTCTGACATAATTTTTCAAAGAATCTAGCAGCTTTAGACCACGGTTTCCCAATCTCCTTTTTATTCCAGTGTTTTCAGGTTGATGGATGATTTACTGAAAGAAATTTTGTATGAAGTCAGTCGAATTGGTCTACAAAAAATATTTATTCTTCGACTGAAAAGGTTTTAATTTAATCAGTTGGTATTAACTTGGTGTTTTCATTGTTTTGTAGAGGATATCAATCAATAGAAAGTGGGATATCGTCTGATTGGGTTCTGAAAGACTTATATAGTTAAAGACTTAATATAGAAAAAGAAAACTTATATAGAGAAGACTTAAAGACTTACATAAAGAAGCTGGCACGTACGCAGGGGGGGGGGGCCTTCGGCCTCCCCCGAAATTTTGTGAAATGTTTAATTTCCCCATGGTGTCTTGGGATTTCTGGTAAAAGTAGGACCATTTATTAAGAATATAGATACATGTGTGAAGTCTTTTTTGGGGGATTTTAAAGCATGCAATTATTCGGTCAAGTCAAGCCCAATTATTAACCCATTTTCTGTCTAACTTTTTACTCTTTTTGAAGTAATTAGAATTGTAGGCCTACTGTTATTATTTTTTTTTTTGTAAAGAGAGTTTGCTTTCCACTGCAAAATAGAATTATCCTTGATTTTAGGGTGTTTATCCCCCCTTTTCAGGATAAAGTACAGCTTTTAATGGATCAATTTTGGAAACTATCATTTTTCATTAAAATCTACGTTTTTGCAATAGAAGAACTACCCCCGCCCCCCACAGCACCAGTATTACACTGTTAACCCTAAAATTTCCCTTTCAGTGGGATATAATAGATTAATCACTGGTTCTAAATCGCTATGAACATAACCTGAGCCTAAATGTAATTTTGAGGCTTCAGTCTTCTTCCCCCCATCCGCTACGATACTACAGATTAAAGTTAATCTATATTTTTCAATATACGTGCTGTTTGCATTACTAAATAAAAAAAGTGCTACTTTATATCAGTTGTTTCGAAGGTTTTGCCCCCCCCCCCCCCCCGAAAAAAATTCCTGCGTACTTGCCTGTAAAGAAGCTCTGAAACTAGAACCAAAAACTTAATATAGAAAAAGAAAACTTATATAGAGAAGACCTAAAGACTTATATAAAGAAGCTCCGAAACTAGAACCAAAAAATGAAATCTGAAAGTGGGACTTGGTCGGATTGAAGTTCTGAAAGACTTATGTAGCCTAGTTTCAGATAATAATTTTATATTCCAACTTTCTATCAAACTGGTTTTAATATTGAAAACTTGGGATTGCTTATTTTTTGCTATTTAGTGAAAAAGAAAAATAGATAAACCGTGTGAAAATAATAAGCAATGACGAAATTGGGGAAAAAGCAAAACCTATAAAACGCACCCTAAACATTTTGTTTCGTCCAAATTATTTTGTTGTTTATTTCAGAGTGTTAATTGAATCGGAAACTGGTCTTTTCATCTTGAAAACCAGCATCTTAACTGCTATTTATGTGAATGTATAATACTTGTAATTCTCATTGTGAAGCTGATTGTGACCATGGGAGAAGTCAAGTTTTATTGCTCTCTTTAGCTATTTTCTCACAGTTAAATTTTGTAAATTACCTATTTTGTTAAGTAAAAACTTTGTTTTTCTGAACCACTCATCATCCCCTTATTTTAATGATTCTATCATTTAACTTTTTTTAAAGCTAGTACGACTCCGAAGTATAAGCTAAACCACATAAAGGTGCAAAGAGTTTAAAAGGTGTACCCATTCTATGTACCCATTCTGTGGTACCCATTAAGGTACCCATTTATTATTATAATATTAATAATATATAATAACATATAATAATATATAATAATAATATTAATAATATATTATTATAATATTAGTATATATAAATATTATTATAATAATAAGGTACCCATTCTATGTGGATAGGTTCTTCCTAATTGTTTTTAGGAGAAAATTAAGGGGTGACCCACTTTCAAAGCCGGGTACATCATGAGTCATGTACCTTGTGTGGAAGTGTGTCCCATGTTGCTTCAAGCTTTTCATATGGAGCACAAAGAGGCAGGACGTGGTAGAGACGTGCCACATATGGCAGAACGAACGGTACTCTCAAAATATCCATCAGGTGATGAAGAGAAGACCGTTCCTCGAAAACAGGACGAAGTTGTAAAATCTGTTTATTTGGTGGGCGATGGTGCATCCATGTAGTTACTGGTTTTAGAAAGCAAAGAAGTTAGGGTCACCAAGAGAAAATTTGAGAGTCTCCGAGAGGTCCGAGCTGATAACATACAGTCATTTACTTTTTAGGATTAATAAAAAAAATCCACAAAACTTGTTTTTCGAAGAAAAGTAAAGAGCTCCATTAAGCCAAGAATGAGCAAAAATAAAGTCAAATAATCTTCCAAGCGTAAACATACCACAAATCACCATCAATAAATACATAAATATCAAAACAAACAGAAATTACAATAAACAGCCAAGTCAAACTCAAAATGAGCAAAACGAGCCTTCTCAAGACCGGAACACAATTTGCGCTTTACTGAAATAAATAAAAAAAACTAGTGTTTTAAACTGAAAGTAAGGAGCGATATTAAAACTTAAAACGAACAGAAATTACTCCGTATATGAAATGGGTTGTCCCCTCCGCAATCCCTCGCTCTTTACGCTAAAGTTTGACTCTTTGCCACAATTCTGCTTTTTAAAACAATTAAAAACTTTAGCGTAAAGAGCAAGGGGTTGCGGAGGGGACAACCCATTTTACATACGGAGTAATTTCTGTTCGTTTTAAGTTTTAATGTCGCTCCTTACTTTCAGTTTAAAAAACTATTTTTTTTTATTTAATTTCTGAACGTTTTTGAATTAATGAAATTTTTTAAAATGAAATTTGTATATGAATTTTTTTTTGGCTAAACGGCTTTCTCTTAGTTTTGATCAGACGACTTTGAGAAATAAGGGGTGGGGAAGGAGGCCTAGTCACCCTCCAATTTTTCGGTTACTTAAAAAAGCAACTAGAACTTTTAATTTTTAATGTACGTTTTTATTAGTAAAAAATATGCGTAACTTAAGAATTAACTTACGTAACAATCTTTTATGCTCTTATATTTTTTTATGTATATGAGGGGGTTTGTCCCCTCGTTAATACCTCGCCTTTACACTAAATCTTAAGTTTTGTCCCAATTCTTTAAGAATGACCCTTGAATCAGAAAGGCCGTGGAATAAATAGTTGAAATTACTAAAAATACTTTAGCATAAAGAACAAGGTATTTATCTCCTCCTAAATACCTCGCTCTTTGTGCCAATGTATTTTTAGAACCCCTCATATGCGTAATAATCTTTGTTCGTTCTAAGCTTTAACGCTACTCCTTACTTTCAGTTGAAAAACTTTTTCGTGTTTATTTTTTCATTGTTTTTTTTATAGTAATGCTAGAAAATCCCGCACCCTTTTCATTGAATTTCTCTTCGCCCATGACATATTCCTCCAAGAGAAGATCCTCCCACATAGCCCCCTCCCCTCCCCTCAACTCCACCCCAAACCAAAAAAATCCCCCTGAAAACGTCTGTATACTTCCCAATAACCATTACTGTATGTAAACACTGGACAAAGTTTGTAACTTGCAGCCCCTCCCCCAGGGACTGTGGGGGAGTGAGTCATTCCAAAGACATAGTTAAAATGGCTTTCGACTGTGCGGAACAAAATGGCTATCTCAAAATTTGGATCTGTTGACTTTGGGAAAAAATGAGCGTGGGAGGGGGCCTAGGTGCCCTCCAATTTTTTGGTCACTTATAAAGGGCACTAGAACTTTTCATTTCCGTTAGAATGAGCCCTCTTGCGAGATTTTAGGACCATTTGGTCGATAAGATGACCACTGGGGAAAAAAACAAACAAAAAAACAAATAAACATGCACCCGTGATCTGTCTTCTGGCAAAAAATACGAAAATCCACATTTTTGTAGATAGGAGCTTGAAATTTTTTCTATAGGGTTCTCTTATACGCTGAATGCGATGGTATGATTTTCGTTAAGATTCTATGACTTTTAGGGGATGTTTTCCCCTATTTTCCTAAATAAAGCACATTTTCTCAGGCTCTTAACTTTTGACGACAAAGATTAAATTTGATCAAACTTATATATTTAGAATCAGCATGAAAATTCGATTCTTTTGATGTATCTTTTAGCATCAAAATTCCGTTTTTTAGAGTTTCGTTTACTATTGAGCCGGGTCGCTCCTTACTACAGTTCGTTACCACGAACTGTTTGAAAAGACCGTGGATTGTCGGTTTAATTGACGTATACTGATACATATTCCTTAAACGTTTTGATATTTTAAAGCTTAGGCTACTACAATTAATTCTACAGCTACTACTAATACTGCTACTGCTATCAAAACTAAGGATGTTAAGGCGATAAATTTGGTATATATAAAAGCTGCAAAAGGGTATTAAGGCAAAGCTTTTAAGGTATACTTAGGTGGATGTTAAAAAAAAAAAAAAAAAAAAAAAAAAAAAAAAAAAAAAAAAAAAAAAAAAAAAACTCTGAGCATGTGGACTTTCAAAAAGGTGACATTTAACATGAATTAACATTAGTAGGGCTTTCAAAACTAACATGAGTAGGGCTTTCAAAACTAACATGAACAGGACTGATAAGCCCCATGCCTTCTCAAGACCGCAGCACAATTTGTGCTTTACTGAAAACAAAATATTTCTGAAATGTTTTCATTTTTCTTACTTTCATAAATAAAAAAAATATTTAATTTCCGTTCGAATGAGCCTTCTCCTGATGTTCTAGGACCACTGGGTCGATACGATCACCACTGAAAAAAAAAAACAACAACAAAAGAAACGGTACTTGCCTGTTAAATGGATCGCACTCAAGAATTAGGCTTTGTAACTTTTGACAGAAACCGGTTTCTCTTCCAAGATAGGTTGCGTATTTTGTGTGAGAAAACTACGATGTATGTATATCTTAATTAAATATTTAATAGATAGAGGTGGTTAAGGGTTGCGTTAGGTTAGGTTGGGCTAGGTTAGGTTGGGTATTTAATATACTACGTTCTGTACGGCCTGCTTTCCACAATTCTTTGTCGTAGTTTCCATAATTTTGTTTCTAAAGTAATATATTATCATAAGGTTCTGGCATATTTCATTAAGTATTAACCTAATTTTACTTATTGGGTGTGTTCCGTTTAACAGACAAATCCCAAAAACAAATGTAGTTCCATATTTTGCAGATAGGAGCTTGAAACCAATACAGTAGGGTCTTCTGACAAACTGAATTTGATGGTGTGACATGTGATTTTTTTTACTTTTAGGGGCTGCTTCCCCCCTTTTTTCTCAGACTCATAGCCTTTGATGGGTAACACCAAACATAAGGAAACGTATATATTTGGAATCAGCATAATAAACCAATTCTTCTGATATATCTATTGGTATCAAAATTCCGTTTTTAGAAGTTTCGGTTACTATTGAGCAGCGTCGCTCCTTACTAAGTTCGTTACCACTAAATATTTGATTGATCTATCGTTACCACGAACTGATTGATTGATCGTTACCACGAATTGTTTGATAGATCTATAAGTATTGTCTCGGCTTTGGCGGTTTTCCCTTGATATTGAGCAATTTTGAAAAAGTACACCCTTACGCAAGCACAAGTTCCTTAGGTTGTTTAAGTTCTTCACCACGAACTGTTTGATCGATCTACTTTACCACGGACTGTTTAATTGATCTATAAGTATTGTGTTGGCTTTGGCTGTTTTCCCTTGATATTGAGCAATTGTGAAAAAGTGCGCCCTTACGCAAGCACAAGTTCCTTAGGGTGTAATAAATTCTTCACCACGAACTGTTTGATCGATCTACTTTACCACGGACTGTTTAATTGATCTATAAGTATTGTGTTGGCTTTGGCTGTTTTCCCTTGATATTGAGCAATTGTGAAAAAGTGCGCCCTTACGCAAGCAGAAGTTGACCGGGGTGTCATTTTTTTCCTTTTGATACTTTTTTGTTATTAGAATTTTTTTAAAGGTAATCCTCATTTTTATCATGACTTACGACAATCATTTTCTAATTGAATTTGATTTGACGCTTCAGTATCGAACTTTAATAATTGTCATTTTCCTTCCTTCCCAATCTTTTTTTCTTTGCATGACCAGATATTACTTTATTTTGTCCTCAAGCTAAACCTCGAGGCAATTGTTTGAAATTGCTCCCTTGTACCAAAAGCCACAGCCACCGCAATTGCTCAGTGAATCTACCTTCAAAATTATTTGATGACCATGGTGGCAATCAACCAAAAGAACAGACGGAACTCGCAGCGATGGTTACAAAAACAGTCACTGTCATCTTTTATAATTATGAAAAACGAAAAGACAGTTACTGGAAGCTCGAAACGCTAAACAACATACATCCAGACAAATTACTCGTGCAATTGGGAGCAGTTGCAAATTTTCAAGCGCCCCTACTGTTTGTTGATAGCGACACAATGATTATTTAATTATGACCAATTTTTGGTGCTTATATATATTATTTTGTAGCAATTATTAGAGGGGTCAAAAAAGAAGAAAAGAGCATGCCGTAAGCTTAGGTACAAAAGGATAAAATACTTTGGAACCCCATCCTAGGACAAGTGGTTTGATACGATCAACCCTGACAAAAGAGCTTCGTTTTTTAAGAGAAATGTTTTTTTTTTATTATTTTAAGAGTCAGGGGAATATTTCTGGGGGGGAAAGGAGGTTCAAACCGGGTTTCCCCCTCCCTGAGTGCGGTGAAACACTAGCCCACAGAATCCCCTTCCACTACAAATGATGACATATATACGTTTTCATATTTTGCACGTTTTGTATTTTGAAAACCCCCTCCATTTCAGTAAATATTAACGGTAAATATTGAAATTTATCTAAAAGAATAATATTATGGATCCTTTTCATGCCACTGTTTTTATAGTTTTTTCCTATTAGGAGTTTAACAGCCTCCCCCATCCCCTACGAGCTTGTACAGCTATTTCTATAAACAGGCCTTATCATTTGGAGTTAAAATTCACTGGAATGGAGAGGGTTTTCGAAATACGAAAATATGCATATCTAGACCGTCATTTGTGGGGTTTTCCGGGCCAGTGTTTTATTATAGGCTCGCCAGGACCGCGTCCAGTGAGGGGGCACTCGGTTTGAACCTACTCTCCTTTCCTAGAAATATTCCCCTAAATCTTAAACAGTTTTTTTCAGGCTCGACCGTGTCGAACCAATGGTTATAGAAGATCGAAATGGGCTCATTCGAACGGAAATTCAATTTGTAGTTCTCTTTTTAAGTGGCCAAACGATTGGAGGATAAATATTGAAAGCTTCCTCCTCTCGTCCTCTTTTCCCAAAGATGTTCGATCAAAGTTTTGAGATAGCCATTTGGCTCAAAATAGTTGAAAGGTCCAATAACTATATCTCTGGGGATGACGACTTCCTCACAGCCCTTGGGAAAATGGCCGTAATTTATGTAATTTACCAATTGTTTACGTATAGGATTTGTTATTGGTAAATATACGAAAGTTTCTCGGGGGGACTTCTGTGGGGGAGGATTTTCCATGGGGAGAATTTTCCATGGGTAGGAAATTTCTAAGGGGAATTATTCACTGGGGGGATATTTCTGTGCCAGATTTGAGAAATTATAAAAAATTGAATAAAAACAAGTTTTTTCAACTGAAAGTAAGAAGCAGTATTAAAATGAGCGAAAATTATTAATCAATTCCTTGCTCTTTTCGCTAAATTTGGATTTTTTTTTTGTCACAATTCTTTAAGAAAGACTGCTCAAACACGAGGGCCTTTGAATTTGAATGAGAAGTATTTTAAAGAGCTTTAAAACTTAATGTAAACAGCGAGGTATTTAGGAGGGGCAGCCCCCTTGATATACGATTCCCTTGAATTGAATCCCATAAATCCCACATATTGGGCTCTATGTTTCGATCTATCATCGCTATCGAACATTCGCTCAATAAAATACCCCGATGGATCCTAGCAAAAATCTACTGTGGAATATGAGAATTTTAAATATTCCCGTCTCCAAAGGGGAGCTAATATTTTTTAATTTTGAATTGCTGAGTAATGACTTTTTTTTATTAATTGCATCTGGTGCGTGGACCACCTGATCAGGCATTTTCAAAATAATTTTTAATGCTACAAGATAATGGGAAAGTACTTTTTAAGATTTTAAATTGTCCAACTTAAAGTTTTCCAGATGTCCGGTAACTATCATTTAATTGCTGTCCTTGTTTTAATTATTAAACACGCTTACTTCAAAGTGAAAAAAACCGACTACCAAGTTTTTTTCTGTAATTTCATTTGCGGTAGCAGATTAGCCCACACCTGTCGTTGTCCAGGTGCTGTAAAGCAGTTACACGGCAATTACCCTTTTGGGGGGTGAATTTTTCAAAGAACAGTAGCCGTCCCTTTTGAACCTTGAACCCATTTCTCTTTTAGAAGTTTGGTACTAATAACTTTCCTTACTTAGACAATGACGCCGGCAGGTGTCGGAAAAATTATGAGCGATAAAATTAAGTTTAGATCCCTAAATGTGTGAGGGAAAATGTACTATATTTTGAAGAGGATCCGACTACTAAATCCAGAACGCCAGTTGGAATGGTATCATTTTTTTCAAATAACACCTGTATCGTTTTCTTTAATAGCAAGAGTTGCGGCGTAATCAATTAGTCACTTTCATCGCTTTATAAGATATTGAACCGTCAATGACCTTGCACCTATCCTCGGCATGGAGGGAGGCAACCTTTATGGGATCGATGGCTGGTAGGTTGTGAGGCCACCCATACTCCGTATTTCATGTTTTCAGACTCGTTTCCAGGTTAATCCTATATTCCAGTCCCAGTGGCGGCAATTCACGAAAATCTGGGAGACAAAATGTATTTTTGAAATCTAGGAGAGGAATTTTGTTGTTTTCTTAAAGTTTTCTTAGCCACTTTTTAATGAAAATAACCAAAGAGGTAATTATCAAAACTAGGGGGGATGCTCCCCTCTAATTGAAGCCTCTCTATTGCACAATGCCCGCATCTGATCCTGGGTTTTATTCGAAATTTGCTGATTTTATTGGCTCTTTTTTTGAATTTGTCATTATGAATCAGCATAGGACGAGAGATAAGTAAAAAAAAAATTAGGTACTAATAAGTACATAAGGACGAGAGATAAGTAAAAAAAAAATTAGGTACTAACAAGTAATAAGTTCATGAGTAATAAAAAATGTATAAGAGAAATAAACAATAAAAGAAAGTGCAAAGCAGCAAACTTTTGAATATGGCCTAGGATTATGTCTACACAATAATTAAGGTAGAGGGGTGGGATACAGTTAAACTGGAAGCAAGTCGGAAAATCCAGTAAACATAAGCTTTTTGAATGTAGCCAAGGACGAACTTTGGTATTATAGCGCTTAGTTCAAAAGAGGCCATAAAGAAAACTGTTGCCAATTTGTTGCAAAAAAAAACCTCTTTGGTGGCTGCGCCTTACATATAACCCGTCGGTCACCCTTTCGTGACCTCAATCAAGAGATAATAACTAGTAGCTAATAAAGGCGTTTGAATCTGTCGGTTTTAGATACATATGGACTAGCAATCTTGCTAGAGAAAATTGCTGCTGTTTAGTTTAGATGAGTTTTTACCCCATTATTACTTTACGCCTAATATCCACGCCCTCTCCTGGTTAATGGACTGTTCTTGAGAGATGGTGTGTTCTTTTTTTTATTTCTGTTTTTTATGAGAAAGGGTGTTACTGCTTGCCATAAACAGTCTGCTTCCGAGTTTTTAGTCACGCTATTATTACGACTAATTTATAGGCTAACTTTTAAGATTATCTCCTCCTAGTATAACCCTTTTTTTTCTTCCTTTTTTACTATGCCTTTTGCTTTGAAATTTAGAGTATAGTGTTGACATTGTTTGGGTGGTAGGCGCCTCAAGGGGGAGATGGTTTTGTGAAAATAAAAGGGACTGAGAGGAGCTGCTTTTCACTGCTCTATTGTCACTTCTTCATTATACTGTGTGAACTAGCTTTTTTACTGTTTCTTTTCCTCGTAATCAGGCACATAATCATTGGCAGGGACCTTCGGGCCCAATATATTCTGCTCGTAACTTCCTTTCTTCGTCCGTCCGAGGGGCGGCCTACTCTTTACCAACTGATGTACATCCCAACGCCAGATGTCATGCGCAGTTCCGCCACACGTGGCACAGTTTTACAAAGCTTTCCACACTTTGGTCATGCTTAGCACACACAACCTGATGTACGTGATTCCTGAAAATTGACAACCCTTTGGGTCCATTGAAGGGGTGAATCTATCCTCATTTAAACTTGCCCTGTAATTAAAATATATTTTGGATCTTTTCGAGCTTCTGCCACCCTCGAAATAAAATTTGAGTAACATGTGCTTCCACGTAACCTCTTGATCCCTTGCTAACTAACTGGGCGCAAAACGGTCAAAGGGGATGACAATGTGCGGTTAGTAAGCCTAGAATATGGCAGAGGATACTTGAGCAGTTTCAAAACAGACCTACTATCTTGGGCCATAGTTGTTATGCATAACCTATATTGGTTCAGAAAACAGAATTATATCAACAAATGAAAATATATTGGCTCCGATATACAATTGATATTGTTTAAACTATTTATGAGACCATACTGACTAATTATGACAAAACATAAAATCGCGACGAAGAGAGAAAACGAGGACAAAACAGCCAGTGAAAAAATAAAAAATTATGCAAATATTTTGGTCAAGACCGTCCTCGGTGCGGAATAAAACTAAAAAAAAACTTAAAACAATACACAAAACTAAAATACGATAACCTTTTCAGAGTAACGGTAAAAGGATAACCCATATTTTAGTTTTTTGTTTTGTTAACTTTGAAAGGGTCATCTTATTTTAGTTTTGTGTTTTGTTTTAAGTTTTTTTTTTATAGTTTATCAGTTTTATTCTGCACTTAGGACGGTCAAGCGGAGGTCTTGGCCGAAAGAATTGCATAATTTTTAGTTTTTTCACTTGCTGTTTTTGTCCTCGTTTTCTCTCTTCTTCGCGATTTTATGTTTTGATATTGTTTAACCGATTTGCTTTCTAGTTTTTAAATACATATCCACCAAATGTAGTTCGTTTGTCTCAACTTTAGTGTTGTTGCGCATGTTCTAATTCTAATTTATGAATAAAACCAACAATTAGCCCTTATAACCTTATAACAAACAATAAAAATGGACTTCAATCTAAGTTGAAGTGAATTGCCCTAAGTTAGCTCTTACGCTTCGCCTGATTTACTGAGAGGTGGACAGCTATATCCCATCTTCCTCAATAAAATATCGGTCTATTATTTATTGCATTTATTATAACAAAAAGAGAAATCACCAATGCAACAACACAAACACATTAAAAAAAAAAAAAAAGAGAGAAGGAGAAAAGGAAGACTGTTTTCCTAAACTAGTGATTAATATAGACCAGCACTTGAATGAGCCCTTAACCCTACTCATCCATAAAATCACATAGCATTGTGTCTTTCTTGTGGAGTTTTGACTAATTCCCCCTCCTTCAAATATACTTTATAAGATTGCTTAACTATTATAATTTAATATACCAATCCAATTATTTTTTAGATTTACCGGCTCAGGTGCCGCCATTAACGCCTGGAACAAATAAGAAAATGACAGAAGCCTTAAAAGCGTCATTTGCATCCTGGGAAAAGGAACAAGAACAGCTCAATATCCCCAAAGGTAATTGTTTTCGTAGAAATTAGTTACTGTTTTCACTTGGGAATAACAGGATCCCATTTTTTAAAGAGCAAGGCACTAAGATAGCTATTCGGCTGGGATACTTTGAAAGGCGTTATGTGCCATTTTGAGCGAAATGGGGCTAACGTGTTATTTCTTACAAATCTTTTTCTTGGAAAAATACGCTGATTTGAAGACTTCAACTCGCGAGCAGCTCATAAAATAATTTCAACGGTACATCAGCTCATCAAGAGCTTTCGATTGCCGTCGAAAAAAAAATTATCTGTCTTAGTTCAAAAGTTGACTTTTTTGCCGTAGGCAAAGTTTCTAACGTCTTCACTTAGAAAGGAGCAAAGGCTAAACTCTACTTTCTTTAGCAATGAGAGAACTTTTAAAATTTAAGAGGCACATCAGATATTATTTCTCTACTACAATCCCAAGTGCAAAAAAACCGAATGATAAACTCAGCCGAAATCAAGAACAGAAATGGGTAGAAACAATAGATTTTTGGTCCCAGGCAAGAGTTCTGCAAAGCCTTCCTAAATGCAAAGTCATATTCATCAATCTGGCCTAAGGTCCACACTTTCTGTAAAAACCGCAGAGGTTAGACCCTTACCACTTTCTAGGAATAAGCTGAAATCAGGGTACTATGAAAAAAAAGTGTTGCTCTCGCAACACAATCAGGAAAAACAAAATCTTGAATGGCAAGTGACGAAGATCAGGAAAGCAAAATAATCAGTAACAAATATTGCAGCTCTGCTCTTGCATAGATGGACATTGGATACTCAAAGGAGAACTAGTTGAACTTTTGAACTAGTTTTCTTTGGGGGGAGGGGGTGTACTCAGAGAAGATACTTGTTCAGGTTGATATATTAGTCTTTCTAAGCGTCTTGTTGGACTGATTTTGGAGGAGAGGCGGGGGTGGGGTGTTAAAGACTAACACGAGTAAGTTTAAAGCAAATATAAAACTCAAAAGAAAAATAGAATTTTGACAAATGGAAGCAAGGTGAAGAATCTAATAAAGGACAAAAGAACACCGTAGTGCGTTTGCATAAACGTATAAACGTATTTCAAAATAAGCGTGTAAACGTGTATAAACGTGTAAACGTGTAAAAACGGTATAAACGTGTTTCAAAATAAGGTCTAGACAAGACTTGAAAAGGCGTGTTTCGATTTTTAAATCCTATTTTCTAAACGTGAAGTAGTTTAAAAAAAAGGAAAACAAAGTCTAGTTGTTATAAATAAATTTCATTTTTCTTGAGAGGTTTTTAGGGAATCCTAAAATCAGAAAATTTTAATATTCTATTGTTTTTTGGCCTGAGGAAATTACCCTGCAGTGAATTCAAACCCCTGGAACGTACATGTGCCAACATTCATCTGTCTCAAAAGCATTCAAAGCATTGTCACCTAATTTGTTTTGTTCTGTAGTCTTAATTATTTGTCAAGTATTGTTAATTTAAAAGTTCTTAATTTGTAGAAAACAAAAGATTTTAATACTATTTTTAAGGACTAAGTCCCAATGTTAACATTTAAAGTCACATGGTTCACTGACTTTGAACTTCTCCCCCAAACCACAAATTCTGATTCCTCTAGATTATAGATTAAACCATAATGCTAAACCATAACCATTCAGAGCAACAGTTTCGAGGGATAGTCACAATCTCTTTTTATAACCCACCTTCAAACTAATTGTTTGAAATCTGCAAACAAATCTGCAAACAATATTGGCAACTCCTAACCTGAAGGCAAGCAATTTGGAAATCATTTAAATAGATTAAAAAAAAACTCTTAACAATTTTATTTTACTCCTTATTTCAAACTGAATGCACTTAAAGTAGGCTATCATTTCACATATAGCCGCTAGGCTATTGTTTCACAAGCAATATCCGGCAACACTGATCTGCTGAAAATGTGTGCCTATTTCCCCCCTCAAGGCTCCTATATGCCTAAATTGTATTAATGTTTCTTATGTAAACTCATGTTTATCAAATTAATTTTTTTTTGCAAAATTTGGACATTTTTGACTTCTGGATTTTAGACAGTTTAAATTGTTTGAAACCACTTTCGAAGTGCAGTCCTTAACACTGAATTCGAAAATGGAATCTGATCCTTACTATTATCACAGTTTTTGCTTAATAAATTCTAAGTCATTTGACCAAAACACTAACAAAACTGCAAATGAGGCTAAGAAGTCATAGGGGTTGTAGCAATTCCGGGTGTATTTTTAATTACGCATGGATAGTTGCGCTAAGGAAAGTCTAAATGATTATACTTCAATTTTTATTGAAAGCACCCAAATTTCGAAACTAACTTGATTTTTTTTTTCATTAAAACCCTATGAATTTGATGTTTATTTAAATTTACATTCAGCACTCTTTGGTAAACAAACTAAGTGTAAAGCAATTAGAAGGACAGACTTTTTTTTTTAAATCAGCAAGATTACTTAAATATTTTCTTGGATAATTCTGGAAGTTGAAAAAATGTGCTGTTATTTATTCTGATTGTTAACATTAGTGATTTGTTTATATTTTTATAAAAAAGAAGAAAAATTAAGGTCTCAATATTCTGCTCAAACTGAGTAACAGCGCCAAGAGCATTCTTTATCTGCCCCGCTTACTCCCCAAATGTTGCGAATCGTAATTTTAGTTGATTAAAGTCTTAATAATAGGTCAAATTCTAGCTCTTTTGCATGTAAAGGTAACGATTTGTGCCACTTCACTTTTTCAAATTTCAAAAAGTTTCCAAAATGTCATTTATTTTGACAATCAGATTGCTGTAAAATGGAAGTTCCAAGAACGGTCCAGATTGGATTGTCAACGACAATCCAATTTCTTTTGATACGGTAATCTGACAATCCGAATTGGGAATCATGATAGTAAAGTGACAAGACAGTGATTTATAGTTTAAAAAACACAGTCATTGACATGTTTCTTTTTTAGAAAAAATATTAGGTCTGGGACTTACGCTGGGAAGAGCCTTTGGGTCTACCTTACTTCTACCCCAGAAGGTCCCGTAAAAGTTTTATTCAATTTCCCTATTTGTCACAATTTACTAGCTTTAGGATAGGTGGTTACAAAACTTGACGATTTACATGAATACGGATCCATATTTTTTATTCAAAAATTTCATTGCGCTCGATAGTGGGTATTTGGATACGAAAAGAAATTTAAACCAGATATTTTAGACCGATAGGATGACAAAAGTCTCTTGGTTCTTCTGATAATTGCTAAATCATTAGTGGCTTGCGGTAGCCAAGATTCCCTTTTGTGTAACACAGTTTGTTTTTAGAACAAAAGATGCTTTTTTCAATTCTTTGCTGCCAAGCACGGGCGCGGTATAAAAAGTTTTGCATGGTTACCTTTTCACTACACCCATGCCGAAATGGTCTACCGGCCAACCTTGTCAGGAAAAGACTTCAGTTTTATCTTTTCTGTCTAGGAGGTATTTTTTTATTTACGAATGTTTGAATAAAATCGAGGGGGTACCAGCTTTCAGAAAATCATTTTCACCGAGTGGGGTATGCTAAGCGTGGCAAAAGTGTACCGAGCATGGTGGAAATGTAAAAAGTGTTGCGAGGATTTGTCACGCGCTGCGAAATCGGGCAACGTATAGTGAAACCGTGCGGCACATGTGATGCTCTGAGATGTACACCAAGTGACAGAAAATGAGTACCTTCTTGAATAAAATTAATTGGGAAAATGAGACGCTCCGTTATTTCCTTACCGCCAATTAGGCTTTTATTTTGATATGTTTTAAGTTGCGACTATTTTAGATTTCTGCGGAGACCGAACCTTGGCACCTTATGTCTGTGTCTGCATAAAAATGATAGCGCGTAATTTTTAGTTGATTTGGTATTAATATGCCGTTTATTGTCCTTGTTTGTTTTGTTTTTTTCGTCACGAGACAATAAAAAAAAATATACTTGATTCCTCTCAAGATGAAAAGGAACTTCTAAAACAGCTTCGTAGGTAGGAGGAAGTTTTGGGTTCGTCCTCCCCCACCGATATATTGAGCTTTGTCTGATCACTCGTATCATTTCTTGTATTTCAAATATAATCTATCATTTTAGGGACTTCTTTCGAAGTCGTAAGCCATTTCCCGTAGTCTTCTTCCTCAAATAAAGGTCCTGGGTAATTACTTAAGTAGATTCGATGCCTTAACTCAGTTTGCGAGCCTCAGCGTCGGCTGACCATCTCAAAGATAAAGGGGTCCATTAGCGAATTCTCCCAGGGGACTAGCTACCATCGAAATTTATCGAGAATCTGTGGTTTGACTATAAAATTTGATGGAAAAGACAAAGAAATTTTACGTCCCCTGTTTAGGCAGTGCTTTCAAAGCGGGTAGCACTACAGGGATCTTCCATAGCTACCAAATTGCTCAAATGATACTTCTTTGACAGGGGCAGATCCGGGTTGGGTTCTCCCTCTCCTTCTAGATTTTCTGCAGCCCTTCATTCCGTTTTTTAAAATAATTTTATCAATCTGCTCAATTATTTTTGTCCTTGTTACATTCCCCCCCCCTAATATTTTGATCTAGATTTGCCTTTGTCCATTGAGCTGATATTTAGCGTTTTTCTAGCTGGTAGACTATAATATTTTTAGGGACTCCCTTTCCTGAGCTTAAAAAAGAAAATTCTGCTCCGTTTAATCCAAAAAACAAGGTTCATACTTTCTAATGAAGTTTCAATTAAAACTGAATATCTCTATCTCCGGCATGAAACGGGAGAAGTTAAATGGTTTTTCTAAGATTTCTGGGACATTAGGAGTCGCCATCTAGTTTCCTGTTCTTTATTCGGTCTCTTGTAAGTTACGGCAACACCGCCTAATCAATTCTAAATAGTTTGCTCACACTGGCTAGAAAGTTTAGAATGAAAAATATAGGGTAATCCTTTAAGGTATTCGTTCCCTTAAAGTAGTCGCATAAGAATAGAGGAAATTGTCACAAAAAAGAGAAGATAATATAGTCTGATTATGCATTTTATGGAGAGAAACTAAAATTAATAATTATTTAGTAATCTTTTAAAACTCTGATCCTTAATAACAAATAACTGAGTGATTGGTATATAAAAAGTGTGCAGAACTGCTTCACTGACTTCGATCAATCCCCCCCCACCCGCCCAGTATCATCCAGGGTATGGATCTGCATGCATTACTCTTGTGTGAACACCGAAAACTGACATATCAGCATAAGGAAAACAAATATTTGCATTCTCAAATTAGACGTTTTTTTTGGTGCGTTTGTTTAACCACGTAAATTTATTTGAAGTATGCAATTTAACAAAAACAACAATAACTCCTAATAAGGGTAAAAAACGAAATGCCCAAAAGGGTATAATAATATTGCGCAGCATTAATGCGTCACAAGTTCAAACCGTTTAAATTCCAACATAGTTTGTTATTTTATTCTAGTCTTGATTAAACTATCAAGAACTTAAGGATCGATTTTACCCTAAGGTAGTAAACCTTTTACTCGTACCTAAAAAAAGCAAATGATTAATGTTTAGATTACAAGAAAAAACCGTGAAACTAAAATAAATGTTTATTTTTATTTTTTGCTCCTTTAAAAGCTAATGACATGAAGATAATATAATTACACAATAAATTGCTTTGTAGGCTCGTGAACTGAATTTTTTTCAGCGGGGGTGGCCAATAATAAAATTTTGTTTCAGGGGGATGGGTAATAATAAAGAACACGAATTTGGTTTGATAAGTTGAAAAAAAATGCCCAGAAATTCAAGAAAATTTAGGGTATTGGGGGAGAGGGGAACCCAGACTCCTTCTTCTGTACACGGCCATGCTTTTGTGTAACGTTAGTGGCTTCGCGTCATTCTTTGGTATTAAAAGATGTATCTAAATAGGCACGTACATATGCGTTTATTTGGATAGAGCGAGACAATGGGAATTAAGTTGAAAAGAAGAAAAATTAAGAGGGACTTCGCAAAAAATATCGAGTTTTCTGAAAGAAACGAACTCGAAGGCCTTCTCCGCCCTGCCCGTCTGACTCTTAGTATGAATTCAAAATAATAGAAGGTATTCTAATGTATTTGTGCTAAAATCTTTGGGATTGGTATTATATGATTACATACCATGTATATTATTGCTCATTGATTTGTTATGAAACGAAGTTTTAATTACTAATAATAAGTGAAAGTTGTGTTTTCCCGGTAATACGTCATTAGTAGAATAAAAAAGATTTTGGTCTACTCTTATTCGTGGAATCGTTTTCGTTAAATGGTCGTACTTCCCGTTTAGTTAATCATATTGAAAATTTAATATTTTACGCCAGCGAAAATAACTATGATTGAATTTAAATTTTATTGCCATCAGTTTGAATTTAGTTTGGTATGACATGAATGTGAATAATTTTTTGTATGATTGTTTAGAAATGAATTATTCGATTTGCAGCTTAATTGTTTAAATTGATTCAGATTTCTCAGTATACAGGGGTCTCGAAGTTTTACCCCCCCCCCCTCTCCAACACGAGAAAAGTAAAGTAAACTAATGTTTACTATTCTTAGCCATTCTGTGGTAGACAAAAATATTTAAGTAAATGTTTGAATATTAAGTGTTCAAGTATTCAAACTTTTTTGTTAGTTGATCTACTGCCCTTGCATCGCCTATCGAGATCCTTGGAAATTCTTTGAATTGGTTTATTTCCTATTGATGTTTTGTAGACTTTAGTCTACTAAATAAAAGAAACAGTTATTAAAAAAATGAGAGCTACGTTAAAACTTAAACAAACCAAAATTATCCTACACATAAGGAGGACTTCAATCCTCCAAGTCCTTCGGCTAAAACTAGTGCTTTATGAAAACATTTAGAATGCAGGTGCGTCAATTTTTGGGGAGGGGGACAATTGCCTCCTGGGCTTGTTTGTCCCGTTTCGTGGATTTTGAGAATACATTTTTCGGCATTTTCGTTGAAAAATACCATTGTTTTGGCATTTTTACAAAAAAACTGCCCCCTGCATTTTGAAAATATATCCCCCCCACGTCTATGTTTTTGTGACATGACACTTCCATTAGAGTGCAGCAAATTTAGGCATTTAGTAATTTTAAATATCTAAATTATCGATTCCATTTTAAAGCTTTTGGACTAAAAATGTCGCCGTTTAAAAACAATGCAACTAAGTGAACCCATTCATTTTGTAAGGACTGTGTTGAACAAAGTTGAACGTCTCGTCCCATGGCTCCTGTGTCAGAGCATTCATTCTTCAATCAAAAATCAATAAAAATATATCTGCCACCCCCTCTATTATAAAATATAATAGCTGCCACCCCCTCAGCAGCCATATTGCAACTTTTACTACAAACAAATATATTGGTCCAAATGATGGGGGTCATAGATTAAAGTCCCTACCATGCGAGTATATATCCAAAACTGTTTATTAAATGTTGATATGAAAATGTGCCCAAATATAGAAAACAGAGGGTGCAGAAGGACTCAAAAATTAGCATGATCTTGGCGAAAATGGCACCATCAAATGTAACGTGTCTTTTCAAGCCCCTCTGCAAACATATACAATAGTAGTGATCTATCTTCAGGTATGGACAGACCCATAGCCACTACTTTTTTCTTCCCTAATGGTTTAAAATCATGAAGAAGGCTTAACGGCGATTCTTCCATGGGGAGACGCAGGTGCATGTTACGTAATAGGGAGGTTTTCTTCAACATACAGGTGCATGCTACGTGACGGGGAGGTTTTCTTCAGGGTTTCTTTGGTTGTTACGTCATAGTGTTTGTTTACTTTTAGTTGTTACATAATAGGGTTTGTTTGCTTTTGGTTGTCACGTAATAGGAATTTTGGAGTTCATGATTCAAGCGGGGGAGTCTTACTAAGACATTTTTCTTCAAGATACTGAGAGAGTTGATTGATTTAGAATGATCGGAAGTCCATACGCACATTGAGCCTCGAGTTTCAGAGGCAGTAATGCCGTATGGTGGCACAATCGTTTTTTAAAGATGCAGGTAGTCCTACAAAATAAACGGGTAACATAGACGTTTATTTTAGCCAAAATGACTGTCCCATAGCACACACGGATCCTTTATCTTTCTTCTCGAAAAAAAAAATGCAAAATCCTTTATTTCTGCTTATAGGAGCTTCGTAAAACATGAAGTAAAGCGTATTTAAATTACAATAGTAACTCCCCTCTGGAATTGTTTGCTAGGGTAGACTAGCTGCATATTGTCACGCTGGCGTGAAATATGCATAGTCTTGGCTAAAAAAAACGTGACATTTCATTAAAACCTCTCAGAAGTAACCGAATGCAAAAACGTGTCTCTTTTTCTTACAGGTGCGTCTAATAGAGCAATAGAAACCCTCTTAATTTGGAAATTTCTCTTAATATGGTTTAAAATTATTTCTAATAGCAATCCCTTCCCCACTGGAATTGACCGCTAGCAGGCGGGCTAGCCACATATTGTCAGACTGGTGTGAAATATACATTGTCTTGGCTCAAAGGAACGCGGCGTTTTCCTTAAAACCTTTCAGAAATAACCGAATGCAAAAAAATTGTCTCTTTTTTTTGTAGTACGTCTATTAGAGCAATAGAAAAGTTGCATTTTCATCAAGACCTCTCAGAAATACCTGGCGTGAAATATGCATAGTCTTGGCTCAAAGAAACGTGGCATTTTCATTAAAAGCTCTCAGAAATAACCGAATGCATAAAAGGTGTCTAATGTCTAATGTCAACCCTCCGCCTCTCCCCTTCCTGGAATTGGTTGCTAGGGCTCCCACCATTATTTAATTCATAGTTCTTTTTGTTTATATTTTTCCTTAATAGTTTTTTCGTGTTTTGTTTTTTCGTTTGTTGTTTTTTAATTGGATTCTTCTGTGTTTAAATAATGCTAGTAAATTTGTTTTGATTAATTTTGCCAAAATTAATTATTAAATTAGTTTTTTATATAATTTTAGTTTTTATTAAGATTGCCTCTAATATAAGTGCTAAATTCTTTGTAGTGAAGAAGAAAAGAAAGACTTTTGATCATATATGAAGGTGTACCATATTCTAGCCATGATGATACTCTCGCTTTTATTTCATCTCTGATAGCTTATTCAAGTTTCAACAGAGTAAAAGACTCTTACTAAAAAATGTGTTATGAATAAGTCTCAATATTATCTGATAACACTCTCTAAAGTATTACTTAATATGCAGGTGCATATCAAATGTAAGCAGTTTCTGGTCCCCCAGCATGCAAATTATTGCATCCATATGGGACCACGTAATCCTTTTGATCATTCTAGTAAGCGGGAACAGGGGAATCTCCCTGCGTGTTATATAGGTTATAATGGAGAAAGCATTACCCAAACCTAAATAATATGAATAGTTTGCTGGTCCAGTTGGTTAAGGCTCTGGTGTGGTCATTGGGAGAAATCTTTGGTTTTATATTCGAAGCTTAATGCCGACAAAAATCATTAGAGTATAAAGGTTCCCTGAGAAAAAAAGTCTTGAATGAAAAAATATTTTAAAGTATTTCGTTATATCCCACGTGTACATCGTCATTACGTATCATCCTACGTGTATGTCCTCCTCAGTTACAAGCGTTGATTCCCCACGGGATTCCCTTAAGAAACAAGTCACGTGTGAATGTCCCATCCTTAACACGTGTAAGCATTCTTAATTACGTAAGAACTAAAGAAATCATGAAGAAAAACATCTTGAAGGAAAGTGTCTTAAACAATGTCTTAAAATGTTTTGAAACATCTTGAAAAACGTCTTGAAGAAAAATGTCTTAATAAATCTCCCCCAATTGACTAGTGGACTCTAACACGTCCTATTAGGTGACAACAAAAAGCAAACAAACCCTATTATATAACAGCCAAAGAAATCCTGAAGAAAACCCCCCTGTTACGTAACATCCTCCTGCATCCCGATGAAAACCTTCCATATTACGAAACATGCCCTGCAGATTCCCCTGAGGGAATCGTCGTTAAGCCTTCTTCGTGATCTGAATCCATTATGGAAGAAAAGAGTAGTGGCTATGGGTCTGCCTAAACCTGAAGATGGGTCACTACTTGCAACTTAATATTTGTCAAACATTGTATGGTAATGTATTGACCAGTTCATCTATATCTTTGGCTTGACTATATAAAAATTTATTAAGTTTAATTGAGCCCATTAGATGTTGTTACCATGAGTACAGCCAGGCACATAGACTGGAATTTGTTCCGGGGATGGTGGCAAATCCTTCAAATCCCTTATTTTGTAAGAAGTATATGAAATTTATGGGAAAATAAAAACAAATCGTGAGATTTTTTCGGGGGCCGTGCCCAGAGGCCCCCCCCCCTGCGTATGTGCCAGAGTACAGTTGCATAATCAGAAAAGAGAAAGATGTCATTTTAATTAAAATCAAGCAGTTGCGGGCATCAAGCCATGGCTAATTGTAGAAAAAGCCAACACAGATAATCTGAGTCAGAGGCAAATCTGACATAACCCCTTTTTAGGATTATATATAAAATGATGCCATTTCACTTGTTGATAGATAAGTCTATCATCCTTCCGTCCATTGAACTAAGGGATGAAAGGCCGGATTGGTTTTGGGTTGGCGCGTGACAGACATTGTCCACTGGACTTGTTTGCAAAATGGGGGGCTGAATTTTGCTTGGAATCACAGGCGAACAAGTGACCTAAGCCTAATAGACTTCGCCGCTTGTAGTCTTAGGTTGAATACCGTGTCATAAGACTGACAAATGTGACCAACCAGTCCTCTGGACTCGCAGGCGAAAGGCGAGACCTACTGTTTCCGAAGTATCTGGTTAAATGGCAAGGGTAAACGGTGGAAGTAAGTATGACTTTCTTATTGGGCTAATACTTGTTTGGTAGCTTTGAGAAAGGCACGCCCGCCTAAAGTCTCAGGCAGGTTGACCAAGAATTTAAATTGACACAGGACCATTAGATTGCCTGGAAGGGAAAGGGAAAAATACCAAAAGTAATCCAATCTTTCGAAAATTGCACAATTTTATCTGTGTTTATAGGAGTTTGAGGGGAATGGAGGATACCAAAATTCGTTTGGTTACGTTAAATTACGTTTGGTCACAAAATATCTAGGAATGTGTTTATGTATTCTTTGTAGATTCGATTTCTTAAGTTTGGGATGCTATTGACAAGAGCCACTCTTAAGTTACCATCCATTACCCTGAGTGGTTTGATTTTTTTTTTTTTTTTTTTTTTTTTTGGTGGAATATTCTTTTTGATCACAGTTACTTGGTAAATTTATCTAGCGAGAATCTCCCCCTCTCATTGGAAGATCAAGTGTATAGGTAAAGCCCCCAAACTTAAATACTCAGGAACAAATGGCATTTTTCAAGTAAATATTTTGTTCACATAAAAATAATTTTGTTAAACAAAAATAAACATTTTGTTCAAATCAGGGTCACGTAGGCTAAAAAATTTAATTGAGGTTTTAAAAATATGAAATTCAAGAAGAAAAACTTAAAACATGGTACATGTGAAAAACGTAATAAAATTACGACGAGTTAGAAAAATATTGAGGTTTCAAGGAAGACATCCCCTCAATAACTCAGCCCCTCTCTTTGTTCCTTCCGGTTTCAGAAATTTGCTCCACAGACCCCCAGGAAACATTTTATGCGTGCATGCCCCCCCCCTGGGAGACAATTCTGCATTGTAGAGGTAGCGCCAGTGGTAGAGGCGTAACTGATGATTGGCTAGAAGACACTTTGGATCACATCCACACTTTGGAATCGTGTGTCACAATTTTGTTGAAATCCAATTGATCCGAAGGGTCCTCCCCCTCCCCCTTTAAAACTTATTCTAAGCTAAATCGAATATTAGAACCTCCGAATATTCCCAGGATGTTGTTAGAGGGATGCCACCCAAAGGCATATTTCGTTCATAATGTGATTCAAAGGAACACAAAGGGTTAAAGAATTTAATTTAAATCAGTATTTGAATAATTTATGTTACAACTGCTATGCGTCATCTTTTGGCTATTTATGCGGACATATTTTTCAATATTTCCAGGATTTTAATGTTTTGTCCTTGATGTATCCATGTCATTGACCACCAGAAAAATGGGGGTTAGCTTTTGAGTTGTTTTTTTTTTAATACCTTAGAAATTTTTTATAATTAGTCAATTATGAAAAACAAAATCATAATTACTGATGAAACGATTGTGAGATCATCTATCGGTATATTTATTTGGCTGTGGGTGAAAGTATGTTAGGGAAATTAGTTCTGTTGGTGATATTTCTGACATCGGCGGGTCATAAAGGCTTATGGGGTGGTGCTTTGGACCTGTTTCTCATCCCAAATTAGCTACTTTTTTTTACGATTCCTGCTATAATAATTTATAACCATTTCTGGTAGCGTTATAGAATTTGTATTGCTCCACCTCCCGAAGACCATTCCTGCTTGCATGTCGGCAGGGTATTTTGATGATTTGGTTTCGGAGTATCTATTTTTACCAAGCCAATAAGTAAGATGGGGCTTACGAATTATGCTTCTTGAAGGACCTCAATGGCTGGAGAAGTCAAATTCATCGAAAAAGAAAAATTTATTCCCCCAAAAAACGAACTGAAGTTCGATTTTCGCGAATGTGCTTGTAATTGAAATAACACATTTACGTTATATTATTTATTGATGTCCATTTCCCACTTTTGGACGAAGAGACATATGGTAGAAATGGTTCTAGGCGTTTACCCCCCTGGCGATTGCCCCCGGGAAAATACCCCCACGGAAAATATCCCTCGAAAAAGATCCTCCGGAAATACCCCCTCCTCCCGCTGAAAGAACCCGGAAAATACCCCCCCCCCCCGAGGAAAATGCCCCCAAGACCCCCCACCCAGTGGAAAATACCCCCGGTAAATACCTTCGTGGAAAATAGAAATACCAAGGAAAAGAGACAACTAAAACGAAATGAAAATATAAAAAGGGTTAATTTTTCATTAATATAATGCAGAGAGGAATAAACTGAGGGGATATGCCCTTTTTTGATTTTTATCCCCTCCAATATTTCGAGTCCAGTCATATAAATAAGGATTATAAATTTCCTTGGTTTTTAGCTCACTTGTTTTCCGTTTTTAATTACCTAGATTTTGCTTTGCCTTTACGGTTATTCTTTGTCTCGTAAGACTTCTCTACACATTTTTTTTTAAATTGTCCCTTTCTTTGCTTGATGCTGATGATGAACCATCAATAACGTCTTAACACTTCTACCCTTTCAAGTGCATAGTCTACCGAGGTGGATGCAAAATTTCGTTAGGAGCGCACCGTTTGGTTGAAAAAAGCTGGAAAGATCTAACTTTTTTTTTCATTGTAAGAATCCTCCCCCAGATCCCAATCTCCCACCCCTTGAATCAAGATTATGAGTGCTTCCTTGTGCAATTTCTATTGCTTTAGCTACTTGGTGGATCTAATTGTATGTTTGAAATTTAGAAAATCCTGGATTCTTCTGGTCGTCCTGACAAAGATAGTTTTTTAAGATGTCTCTATTTAAAAATGAACATCAGTCCCGTATATGTGTAGCCTTATCTTTCATTTTAGATCCTAGATTGTGGGCAGAAGGCGACGTTGAATCTTGGTTACTTTGGGCAATCAAAGAATTTTCCCTTGAAGGGGTCAATTTAATGGCTTTCAGATTAGGAGGCAGAGAAATGTGTGCTCTCGGCAAAGAGAGCTTCCTCGCAAGAGCCCCTCCGTTCATAGGTGACATACTTTGGGAACATTTAGACATATTACAAAGAGGTATCCTTTTTTCTTTTGTATTTATAATGTTTTTTCACTTGTTTTTACTTGTTGCTGATGATGATTGCTGATGTTGCTTGTTGATAATGTTTTTTTTTACTTGTTGCTACAGGATAAATAGCAAAAAAAGGAAAGAAAGGTGACACTTTATATTAGAAATATAGCAAATTAAATAAGCAAATTCTATCGGAAATAAAAATAAAGGAAAAAAAAAATTGAAATACAGCTTCAAGAATTTGCTTTTACCAGAAGAATAGATACATTACATAGACGTACCCATTCTTTTCACTATACTAATTTTTCTTAAATTTGTTACTGTAGTAGGGATAGTAACAAAAAGAAAGAAAGAACAGTGATCTTTTCTATTTGATACACAAAAAATTAAATAAGTGATTTCTGTTGGAAATACAAATACTGGAAAAATGATAACCTAGCTTCAGGAATCTGTTCTGCTTTACAAATACAAAGGAAAAAACTTTGTTTGGAAATGAGCCTATCCAGTAAACGTTCTCAGTGATAATTTTCGTTGGAATTCTTGTTTCTCGTTCTATTTGCTTTCTTTACATGCCTTACTCGCTGGACAAGAACAGTAGAAAAATACTTTTAAATGTGGCTTGATCATTTTATTTGTATAATTACGTGAAGTTATCTGCCATAGATGACAGAGACAGGCTGTTTAAACCACTAAGATATGGAACTTGAAGCCTAATATGGCAAGTTTGTTTCAAGCTGAATTCCCTGTTTTTACCTTGACTTCTGACCTTGTTATTTTTAACTTGACTTTGGCTTTTTCTTCGTCTTCTTTTGCCGCCAGCAAGAATTATATCCTCTCTTGATATTTTATTCGTCTTCGTTTTTCATGAAACTGTTGAAACTCATTTTAAGGTACTTGAAAAAATACCTTTTGGGAAATTTAGCTTGAATGTAGTTTTACTGTTTTAATTTAACTTTAAATTTGATTGTTATAACAACAGCTGCGTCTAGAATATTCGCTAAACCTACATAGCAAAAGCTCCAATTCACATCCAAGAACTTCAAACATTTTTAGTATTCTGTTTGTGCTTTTTGTGATAGAGAAATTGCGTGATTTTTTAGTGTTTCCGGTTTGATCAGTTGTATGCCTTCGGTGAAACTAGGAAATATAATTTTCAAATCAACAAAATTTTCGTGTGTTTCTGGTGCGAATTTTTCCTGTGTTTGAGATGCGACTTTTACGTTGAATTAGAAAACGCAATCATCAGTTTTCCTGCACATGTAGTTTTTGCCTAATGGTTTTTAGAGATTTTGTTTTGTTCTGGTTGAATTTTGGATGTTGCAAACAAACATTCTAAAAAAAAGTCGGGTCGCAAAAATGTCGTTGCTAGAAGTCTCTGATTATATTTGAACTAAATTTAAATAAACAAAATTGTATCGTAAAACTTCAGTAAAGTATAATTTTTTTTTGAAAAATCGGAAATAAATTTCGTAAAAAATGCAAGCATAAAAATCATCATTTTATTTTTAAGGAAAAAACTGGGAATTAACGTAAAATTCTAGTAGAAACACATACTTTTAATTCTTGAATGAGAGAGCTAAACTTTGTTGCAAAGCATACTGTATTCTGAAAAATTGAGGAAATCAAATAGGTATTGCGACAGAAGGGCATTATTGCTACAATATGAATGAATATAAATAAATAAATGATAAAGTACATATTGGGTGGAGGTTTTACTGACCAAGAATTAATGGTGAAAACATAACACCATATCTAACTTTGTTGACTTAGGTACTTGGCGTTACATTAATGCCATGTTTGCTGTAACATTACACTTCGCCGACAATATCAGGGGTTATTTGATTCCCTGTTAATTTTGATGGTGCACACAGAGCATATTAAGAAATAATAAAAGAAATTTCTTAACTTGCAGAAATTGACTCTCCAATGAGTTGGTTTTGAGTCTCTTCCAGGATTTTAATGAGTGAATGAGGAAGAATAATGTTGAACAAATATTTTTTGTTCATACTCGTGGTGCATGTCGATTTGCTTTGCCGATAAGTCAAGTGTGACTTCAAGACACCAAACACCCCATTTGCCCTGAGGAGGACCATGTTGTCATACTCTTTCAAACTAACTACTTTTTTCTTAAATTATTACTTTTGCAGCTGATTCAATGCTGCATTTTATGCTTCAACTTTGAAAAGTTTGTAAAAGGGTGAAAATACTATGATACAATTGGCATTGGATTTTGTCAGCAAGGGATTTTGCGCCGAAAACCAAAATCTTCGGGATTGTTTATCTCCAGTTTCCACCTTGCACTTTTAGGGGCGTCAATTGGTGGAGGGGGCGCGAGTGGCCTTTGCCAACCTAGATTTGAATTTTTTTTGTATCTTCTCTGAAAATGTCCTTTTTTTATTTTTCATAGAAAAATGCCATTAGATTCTGAAAATGCATTTTCCTCTACCCCCTCGCATTCTCATAAATTGACACCATTTTGCACTTGAAAATGATTGTTCACTTGACTACCTAGTATTTTTGATGCCAAAGTTGTCCTACTAGATCAAGGCACCTCCACGGAGATGGAGGATATTGAGATGTTATAAAAGAAAATATTTAAAAAAATTTTTTGTTTTATTTTGATGAATTGGTTTGAGACTATTCCGGAATTTTAATGAATGAATATGGAGATTGATGCATAAACAGCTTCTGTTCAGACTCCTGGGGCGCATCGATTTGTTCTTGCCCGATAAGTCAAGTTTGAAAGTCTTCCTTCTTATAGCAGGGGTTTGCTATTCCAAAATACCAACACTCGTTTGCCCCGACTGGTAAAGATAGTGTTGCCATGTCCTTTAAAACTAATATATATATTTTCCCTTAGATTATTATCGTTGCAGTTTTTTCTCGATGCATTCTTGCTTCCATATTTTATATTAAATGTTTGGTAAGGGGTGGAATTCACTATGAGACAGACTGCATTGGATTTTGTCATTTCAAACAGTTCCTCCGTTTTTATAAAATGGAATTTATTAAGTGGAAAAAATGGCAATTTTTCCCCGATGTAATTAATGCTTCAATATTTTGTATTAAATGTTTGCTAAGGGGTAGAATTCACTATGAGAATGACTACATTGGATTTTGTCATTTAAACTGTTCCTCCGTATTTATAAAATGGAAGGAGGGGAGATGATTTCCGTTGCGCATGAAAAGATAATTCAGGTGAATCAAATATATCCTCTGTTAAGGAGAATAATGCAATTAAACTCTTTAGAGTATGCTTGTTCACTTTGGCGATCTAGCCTTTAGATGAAAGCTGCCCGTCCCAATGGAGGATATTCAAAATAGTTATTTAAGAAGAATTTTAAAGGGATTAAAGCTATTTAAGAAGAATTTACCCTTTTAGAGGGAGTTGGATTGGAGGCGAAACTGTGCTAGGTGTGTACGAAGGATTTTCCGGGGTTGGGGAGCGATAATAAAGAACAAACTTCATTCTATGTCCAGGAATTCTTTTTATAATGGCCCAGAAATGTCCCTGGACTATACGAATTGTCATACATATCATGGACCTAATATACACACAAATACTACATTACCTGGGGGGGGGGCTCTGATCCCCAGTTAATTTTTATGCTCAGAGTGTATTAAGAAATAACAAAAGAAAATTCAAAAATTACTTGCAAAAATGGACTCTGGTGAATTGAGTCTTTTCCAGGATTTTAATGAATGAATGAGGAAATTGTTACTTGAACAAGTTTTTTTCAAACTCGGTATGGGCACCGGAGGAAATACATTTGTAGTAGGTTTAACATTTTAATATAAAGTCATTGCAGAAATGGTACCATATAATTTTATTAAGAAGGATAAAATAGAATTTTAAGCATACATTCGAGATATAATAGAACCCTCGTAGAAACACCCTCCAAGGGTGACTGCATAGGTCATTTATTAGGGAGATCAGTGATCGGTTCGTAAAAAACAGAATAGGAACTTAGTGATATAAACTGATAATAATAATAATAATTTACTTATCACCCACTTTACAAAATAGAGGTTAAGTGGAGTAAATACAAAAGAAAAACAACAAAAGAACAACAAGAAACAAAGTTAGTCACATACAGAAAAAAGATGGATAAGGCGATGAAAACACCCTAACTTATAAGGCGCTTCAGTAGCTAGATTGGCACATAATTTTTCGGAAACACCAGTAATATCGTTCGCACAATACTTTTTAATCAGTTTTGTATTCCGGTAAGAACAAGGCAGATATAAAAGAAATATGCAGTACCGGTAATAGTTTATACGAATACGTTTTAGATAAAGTAGTAGATTTTGTCTAAATAGCTTTTTTATTGATAATAATTTTTTAAATAGATCAGTCAACTTGGTCTTCAACTAACATTAAATTGACTTTTTTATTAGTCTAGCAAATGTTTAAGTTTATAAATTGAATCAATTGCCTTGCCTGACACTCATTGTAAAATGGCCCATATTTTGACTTTAGATGCTAGTTTGCCTCTGATTCTAGGCGAAATTATTGGTCTCATGTTTCAATTATAAATTCTTGGTTCAACCTGCCTAAGAACAAATATATTGGATAATTTTCAAATATATTTGCTCAGCCCACCGTGATGAACAATGAATCCTACGATAGAACCTCAACAGCTTGACTTAAGTTTGGCATTGTGGAGTGACATTAGAGGTGTAGCATAAGTGTGATGGTAACGACGGCAATGGGGGGGGGGGATTAATGGTTTTCCTTCTCACTCAATTGGACTATATGTCTTGGCTTTTTCTACAATTAGCCATGGCTTGATGCCCACGACTGTTTTAGGTCAAAAATCAACGGACTCGGAAGTTTAAAAAAAAAACTTCAAAAATTTTTGTATAGCAATTTGGTATGCAAAATATACTGATTTGAAGAATTCAAGGCGCATCCGATTCAAAAATTGACAAATGCCGGAAATATGCCCCGTCTGATATTATTGATTCCAACCCTAATATTGAACTAATCCTCCTCTTGTGGGGAAGTTTCAGTAGGAACAACAAATTGGATGAGATAAAAGAGTATCTTGGAGGCCCAGCCATATAGCTAACATAATATTTTAAGAAGAGCCAGAATTAGCTAGAAAGGGTTAAACAGAGATGTTGGCATTGGTTGACAGTGACACTGACGGAGCCCGAGCAACAGTGACAGCCGAAGCAACAGGGACACAGCCAGAATTGAACAGTTAAACAGGATTCAATTGAACAGAATTGGAAAGGGATGAACAGTGACATTGGTCTTGGGTCATTAACTTCCAGAAGTCGAAACAAAAAGAAAAGTAAACTTCAATGTTAGTATTTTTGCCATATTTTGTTGGAATAACTATCTCTTTAACAAAGTCTAGCTAGCAAGAGAGCGTAGAAGGTTCTATACCTGATGCAGAGGATCTGCCTATTACATAATTTTTTCATTAAACATGAAATTTTATTACCCCCTTCCTTTTTAGTTGAATGCACAAGAAAGTGCCATTTCCTTCCGCAAGACAACCATTCCCGGCCGAATAAGGCCGTAATGCCGTAATAAGGTCGTAATGCCGGTGAGTAAAAATTCTGAGGAAGAATTTAGGAGAGATAATTTAAATAAAACAGTGTAACAAAAAACAACAACAACCAGTTTAAATAATAAAAAATCCGAATATTTCAACTCCACAACTGGGAGCCTTTACCAAGGAGAAAAAATTAAAGTTTGATTAAACGCAACATATAAAAGAAAAAGACAAAAAAAACACAACAAGAATAAATAAAGCACATCTTAATAACCTCCAAAATACTGCAGATACACAGGTACTACATCTGAAACCGAAAATCAGTCGGAAACTTCTTAAAAAGCTTCATATAAAATTCACCTTCCCCAATCCACTAGTTTCAAACAGAGCGTAGAGGGGGCTATTGCCCCTCATTTTAGTCCTCAGTTATTTTAGCACCCAACCTATACTTTCGTCAGCTTAAAAGATAGTGTAGAGGGAACTATGGATTCCCTATTGTATAATTCTCCTATTGACCTAAAAAAAAATTTCAGTTGCCCCTCATTTTAGTCCTCAGTTATTTTAGCACCCGACCTATACTTCCCTCAGCTTAAAAGATAGTGTAGAGGGAACTATGGCTTCCCTATTGTATAATTCTCCTATTGAACTAAAAAAAAAAAAATTAGTTGCCCCTCATTTTAGTCCTCAGTTATTTTAGCACCCGACCTATACTTTCCTCAGTTTAAAAGATAGTGTAGAGGGAACTGTAGCTTCTACAGAAGGTCTGCCTATTGTATAATTTTCCTATTAACTTAGAACTTTTTTTAGTTGTCCTTCATTTTAGTCCTCATTTATTTTAGCACCCGACTTATACTTCCATCAGCTTAAAAGAGAGTGTAAAGGGGGCTATAGCTTCTACAAAAAGTCTGCCTGTTGTATAATTTTCCTATTGACCTAGAACTTTTTTTTGGTTGCCCCTCATTTTAGTCCTCAGTTGTTTTAGGACCCGACTTATAGTTTAATCAGCTTAAAAGAAAGTGTAGAGGTTTTTTTTTGCTTCTACAAAAGGTCTGCCTTTTGTATTATTTTCCTATTGCCCTAGAACTTTTGTTAGTTGCCCCTTACTTTAGTCCTCATTTATTTTAGCACTCGACATATACTTTCATCAGCTTAAAAGGGAGTGTAGAGGCGCTATAGCTTCAAAAAAAGGTCTGCCAATTATATAATTTTCGTACTGACCTAGAACTTTTTTAGTTGGCCCTCATTTTAGTCCTCATTTATTTTAGCACCCGACTTATACTTTCGTCAGCTTAAAAGGGAGTGTAGGAGGAGCTATATCTTCAACAAAAGGTCTGCCTGTTATATAATTTTCCTACTGACCTAGAACCTTTTTAGTTGCCCCTTATTTTAGTCCTCATTTATTTTAGCACCCGACTATTATTTTTCATTTTTGTTTCTTCGTAGGAGTTGCGTCATTATAAAGCCAGTAATGTAGTTTGAGTTCTTGAGATTCTGTCTCTAATTAAAAGCCGAAAGTGCTGCAAATTAGTTTAACTTATATCACATGTATTAGCGGTGACTAAAGATTATCTAGAGGCTTAACAGTATAGTTAACAAAATGTTATAAGAAGAGGCAGAATCAAAGCAAGTTTGTGGAAGTGAACTGTAGTAAGGAGCCGACCCGGCTCAATTGTAACCGAAACTCTGAAAAATGGAATTTCAGTATCAATAGTTATATCAAAGGAATCGCATTTTAATGCTTATTTCAAATATATAAGTTTCACCAACCTCAGTCTTACCCATCAAAATTTACTAGCCTGAGAAAATTTGCTTTATTTTAGAAATTAGGGGGACAAAACCCTTAAAAAAAATCTTAACGAAAGTCACACCATCACATTCAGCGTATCAGAGAACCCTGCTGTAGAAATTTCAAGCTCATATCTACAAAAATGCGGAATAATGTATTTTTTTGCAACAAGACAGATCACGGACGCGTGTTTATTTGTTTTTTTTCCCAGGGGTGATCGTATCGACCCAATGGTCCTAGAATGTCGCAAGAGAGCTCATTCTAACGAAATCAAAAGTTCTACTGCCCTTTTTAAGTGACCAAAAAATTGGAGGGCACCTAGGGCTGTTCTTTTCTCAACGCCCCGCTCTTTACGCTAAAGTTTTTTACCGTTTTAAAAAGTAGAGTTGAGAGAACTAGTCACACTTTCGCATAAAGAGCGGGGCGTTGAGGAGGGAACAGCCCCTTTCATATACGGAGTAATTTCTGTTCGTTTTAAGTTTTAATGTCGCTCCTTACTTTCAGTTAAAAAAAAACTTGTTTTTTTATTTAATTAGCTAGAAAAGATTAAATAGTGACGCTTTCATTGGTTAACAGTGACTGAGCCGGAGTAACCAGTGACTGAGCGGTGACAACCAGAGCAACAGTGACAGTGACGGAGCCTGATTTAGTCAGAAAGAATTAAAGATTTAGTCAGTTAGTCAGAAGATTAAATCAGTTAGATTTAGTCAGTCAGAAAGATTTAGTCAGTTAAAATAAGGACGTTAATTTTGGTTCAGTAACTTGCTGAAATCGAAAAAATAGAAGTACATTTTATTTTTAATACTTTCATCATATTGTACTGGACTATTTGTTTTGATAATAGTCCATTGATAATTTGTTTAGACCGATGTAGTACAGATAGCAAGAGAGTGCATGGCGGGCTATAGCTTCTAGAAAAGGTCTTCCTAATGTATAATTTTTCTTATTGACCAAGAACCTTACTAATTGCCTCTTAATTTAGTTCCTAGTTGTTTAACACCCTAACTACCTTAATACCTCCATGACCTCCTTACATCCAATGAGTTTCATATTTTTCTTCTTAGGAGTAGCATCATAATATAGCGTATAGTTTAGCTTCAGAGTTTTCGAGATCTAATTGAATTCCGGAAGTGACACGAAGTGGTTTAACTTATACCAGATGTCCCCCCTACTTGCTGTCAATTGACTTCTATTATTCAAGGGTTTTCAAAGCTATGTAATAAGGTTGAACAATATGCCTAGTCATCCAGTTGAAAAAATGGAACTGAAAAAGGGCAACAAACTCAATTTGTTGAACAGAAAATTTTTCTTTAGTATGTATTTGTACCAGTGGGCCGACAAACAATCATTTATTTATTTTATTCAGATAAAGAATTGATTATGATTTATGAGTTACATCAGATTTAGATGGCGGTTGGTTAGTGGATAAAAATGGCCTTCTATTTTTAAGATACACTTTTAATTTTCAATAGATCATTAATACTTGACATCAACGCCTTTGCGCGATTTTAATATTATCCTATGCAGGCATGTATCTGCAATCAGGGACGTATATAAAACATTTTTAAGGCTCAACTCTCCCCATTGAAACGTGTATAGGCCGTGTAGGTAAGGGGAGGACCAAATATACTTCCTTCGCCGTAAGTATATAATAATAGTTAGTATTTAGATTTGTCGAGGTGGAAAGGGACATATTAAAATATTCTGAGGGCTCAATATATTAATCAAATGCATTTTGTTCATAAATATCTGACTTGTAGGTTCATCAGATTTTATCCAATTAATCGTAGAACGAGTTCCTTGGTTAATACCCAGGAACGGGTATTCCCTTCCCTGCTCGAATTATTTGATCACAGTCTACAAAGAGACCACATTAAATTGTTTACAAGATAAAAAAGATATATATTGTTTGGCATGATTTTTTTTTTCTGGTTTGTAGCTTATTGCAGTTTCTGTTAATATTCTGATATGACATTCAAGATTTTGTCCAAATGTCGTAACTGGTGGGATCTGATTTTTAATATATATATATATATATATATATATATATATATATATATATATATATATATATATATATATATATATATATATATATATATATATATATATATATATATATATATATATATATATATATATATATATATATATATATATATATATATATATATATATATATTTACTTATAGTATATAAAACCTTACCCCCACCCACCCCTAGTGTGCAAATATAAAGCCCAAATTTTATAAATCCAATATATTCTGTCAGCCGTCGTCTGTCTTTGCTGCTATGAAACCGGTTGTGTTAGTTCTTACATTCAATTAAACAAAAAAAAAAGTTTTTTTTAACTGAAAGTAAGGAGCGACATTAAAACTTAAAACGCACAGAAATTACTTCGTATATGAAAAAGGCTGCTTCCTCATCAACGCCCCGCTCTTTACGCTAAAGTTTGACTCTTTCTCTCAATTCTTCTTTTTAAAACAGTAAAAAACTTTAGCGTAAAGAGCGGGGCGTTGATGAGGAAGCAGCCTCTTTCATATACGAAGTAATTTCTGTGCGTTTTAAGTTTTAATGTCGCTCCTTACTTTCAGTTAACAAAACTTATTTTTTTATTTAATTTCTGAACGTTTTTGAATCAATGCATGTTTTGATTTTGGCTCTCCGCAGAGGAATAATCAAAACGAAATTTGCATATTTTTTTTTTTTTTTGGCTCAATGGCTTTCTCATAATTTTGAGAAAAAAAGAGCGGGGGACGAAGCCTAGTTGCCCCCCGATATTTTGGTTAATTAAAAAGGCAACTAGAACTTTTAATTTTTTACGAATCTTTTTATTGGTAAAAGATTTACGTAACTTATAAATTAGCTTACGTAAAGAACTTTTGTATTCTCATGTTTTTATTACATAGCCTATATGAGGGGATTCGCCCCATCGTCAGTACCTCGCTCTTTACACTAAAGCTTAAATTTTATCCCAATTCATTAAGAATGACCCCCTGAATCACAAAAGCCGTAGAATAAGTAGTTGAAATTACTGAAAATACTTTAGCGTAAAGAGCGAGGTATTAGAAGGAGGTGAGTCCCTCATATGGGTAATAATTTCTGTTTGTTTTAAGTTTTATTGCTGATCCTTACTTCCAGCTGAACAAGCTTTTTCACTTTTATTTTTTAATTGTTTTTTTTTTAAATAATGCTAGTAAATCCTGCTCTCCCTTCATGGAAATTTTCTTCTCCCATTACAAATTCTCGAAGGAAAGTTCCCCCAGCAAATCCCCCTCTTCTCAACCCCTCCCCCAAACCAAAAAAATCCTCCTGAAAACGCCTGTATACTTCCCAATAACCATTACTATATGTAGGCTAAGCACAGGTCAAAATTTGTAACTTGTTGCCCCTCCCACGGGGACCGTGGGGGAGTAAGTCGTCCCCAAAGACATAGTTATAAGGTTTTTCGACTACGCTGAATAAAATGGCTATCTCAGAATTTTGATCCGTTGACTTTGGGAAAATAATTAGCGTGGGAGGGGGCCTAGGTGCCCTCCAATTTTTTTGGTCACTTAAAAAGGGCACTAGAACTTTTCATTTCTGTTAGAATGAGCCCTCTTGCAACATTCTAAGACAACTGGGTCGATACGATCACCCCTGGGAAAAAGAAAAAAACAAAAACAAAAAAAAAACAAAAAAAAACAAATAAACACGCATCCGTGATCTGCCTTCTGGCAAAAAATGCAAAATTCCACATTTTTGTAGATAGGAGCTCGAAACTTCTACAGTAGGGTTCTCTGATACGCTGAATCTGATGGTGTGATTTTCGTTAAGATTTATGACTTTTAGGGGGTGTTTCCCCCTATTTTCTAAAATAACGCAAATTTTCTGAGGCTCGTAACTTTTGATGGGTAAGACTAAACTTGATGAAACTTATATATTTAAAACCAGCATTAAAATGCGATTCTTTTGATGTAGCTATCGGTATCAAAATTCCATTTTTTAGAGTTTTGGTTACTATTGAGCCGGATCGCTCCTTACTACAGTTCGTTACCACGAACTGTTTGACAACAAACTTCTCGAGTGTGTTCTAATTCCGGAGAAGTTGTTCTATAACAGTGTATATTGTGTATGCGACTTATTTGGTGTCTAAACTTGCGGTATGAATGACAATTTTTCTATTGTATTTTATTTTCTAGAGTTCAAGTAGCACAATTTCCAAAAGAGGCTGCTACCCCTCCCCCCTTTCTCTTCATTTATTCATAAATCAAGTCTTAAATTTGAAAGGAAAGCCGCCTTACTAACTAAACTTCTTCTCAACCCGCTAAACAAATAGGAACCATCAACTAGTGAAAATTTGTCTAAATAGACTACATCGCAGACAGAAAGAGAGCATTAAATGGTAATTTGTTCTTTTATATTATATTTCCTGGTCATAAAAGAGACAGAGAAACAAAAGGGACTTTGGTGTGTTCTTAAAATTTTTATTCCTCTTAGGTTCCATTAGTAGCTTTGTTAATTTTGACGCTAAAATTAGAACTCTAAAGAAAAACAGCACATTCATTAAAAAATTTACTTTTTATGGTGATTATAGGGGCTTTATTTTATCTCCTAGATTACGAGTAACATAAATATCAAAAGAAGTTGCTAACCCCCATGCTTTTTCAGTCAAGTTTCAAATTTGAAAAGAAAACCGCCTTTCAAACTGAACATCCTCTCAACCCGCAAAGTAAATATGAAATATCAAATATTGGAAACTAGTCCATATAGAGTTTGCTGACACCCAGCCCAAAAGATATCTTTTTGCTGGTCAGAAAGCAATTGTTAAACGTTTCGCTGTTTGTTAGGAAATAAGTGAAATTCCAATGTGACGCGTGCCCGTACTGCAAGTTTACTTAGAATGTTTTGTTGGTTTCTTTGACATGTGTTCGGTTTTTTTGATCTTCCGGCGTTTAGATGGTTGATGTTGTCGGACGTGATTTAGCGGAATTCGCTAAGTATGCTTGATTGTTTTGATACTTCGTGAATTTACTCAGATCTAAAGGCAGAATGGATAGAACAAGGGAAATTCAGAATAGCGTTCCCTTGGAAGCATATGTACTGCGTGTTAAATTTGTATATCGCATATGTCAAACTTAAAGATCGCTTCTAGGATTTTTATATTCCGAAGATATTTCCTAAAAATCATTTCTCAAGCTGTTCTTAAAGGAAGGATCAGTATGGCAATGGTCCTATTGATCTAGATTCTGGATTTTCCCTTGGAGAACAGCTTAGAAAATTATTTTGGTAAGCGTGGAAATGTCAGATACGGCTTTCCGGCTTGACGTTATATGGCCATATAGACGACCGTTTATAGGGCCTAACCCCGTTTTTTTTCTGACTCCAAAGGTCGTTCAGGTCAATAGTGAATAATTTTGTAAATAAAATGTCAATAAATTCTTCAAATATTTATCGATTATTTTATTAAGAGGCTTGTAGGAAGGAATATTTTTCACAAAATCCTATGAATAGTACTCCTATAAGAAAAATATTATAGTTACCCTTTCACTGTTACTAAGAAAGAGTCATCATATTTCAGTTTTGTTTTGTTTTAAAGTTTGGTTTTTATATTTTTATCAGTTCTATTCTGCACTGAGGACGGTCAAGTGGAGGTCTTGACCGAATATTTGCATAATTTTCAACTTTTTCACTGGCTGTTTATTGTCCTCGTTATCTTCCTTTCTTCGCAAATTTATGTTTTACCACCTTTTGAACTTTCGTAGCCTAGTTGGGGCAGTGAGAGCTAGTTATCATATTGACTATCTTTTCAAGTATCAATCCCCTTCTTTAAGCACTGCACTTATTACCTTATTCAAGACGTTAGTTAGAAGAAATACTTATCAAAAAGGTTCATCTAGAAATCAGTAAGTTTTCGTATGGAACGAATTCCGTCAGGGCTAATTTCTAGAGGGGAACCTTCAAATTGTTTTTGGAGGTGTTTCAAAAAATTCATGGTTTAAAACCTTAGTTCCAAAGATTAGTGACCTATTATTGTTCACAAATCTTATGAAGATTGGTGAGGATTGACGGGGAGAACTGAACCCACTCCCTATGGCTATCTAAAAATGTTATATATATATATATATATATATATATATATATATATATATATATATATATATATATATATATATATATATATATATATATATATATATATATATATATATATATATATATATATATATATATATATATATATATATATATATATATATATATATATATATATATATATATATATATATATATATATATACTAACACGAGAAATAAAAAGATACGACAAAGGTTTTCGGCATAAATGATTTCCTTCAAATAATTTTATTGTAGGCAATTTTATTATAAACAGGGAGGCTATTTGGGAGAGGGATAGGGGATATTTGGGCTTTTTATGCTTTAATATTGCTGTAGAAGTTTTTAAAAAGGATTGTTTTGACAGTATATGATGATTCCTGTGACGATGCATGGAACGAGTTCTTTCCCATTCCTTTAACCCATTAGCTGTGAGTAGGGGCGTTGCTGCTGCTATAGATTCTCTTCAAACAAATCCTGAGTGTGTCATTGCAAAACCATGCTTTCCTCCTCTTTTATTATTCTCAGGAAATGTTAATTTTTTTTCAAATAATTTAATTTCTTCTAGAAACGGACCGAGAAAGAATCGCTCTTGGTAATGGACCGCTTATTAGCAATTTTTACCAACCAGAAAGCTGTCTTACCATACCTGAGTCTCAAGAGTTCCAATCCAGTGATCCCTTACCATTCCAGCCACCAATGACAACGTCTCCTGTCCAGGGTTCGACTCCTCCAAGGCAACCTAGAACGCCGTACCATCCCTCTTCGAGTGGTAAGTCCTATTCCCTGTTTAAATGTACAAAACTGATCTTAAAGATTCAGATTACGTTTAAGTTTGGCAGAAGTACACAAACTAGTGCATAATTAGAAATCAAAATCTACCAAAGTAATTCTTTGTGTCTTATTTTGAAAGTCTTTCCGCACATGGCTTGATAAAACTAATATATTCATCGCTTAGCGACAACGATGACCATCCAGATTTTAAGCCTTCCAGATTTTCTGCTGAAGATCCTTCTTGTGTTCACCTTCCCCCCTCACTTCCAAGAAAGAGGTTAGATGCAAAAGTTCTATGTCATGCTAAATTTTCTGTCCAAAATGTATAAGTTTCCTCATAGCACTTGTATCAGATTCACTCTTGTCTAAACCATTCAGAGGATTCGACACATTTTAAGACCAGCTAATGGAGCTAATGCGACATAATCTTTTTTTCTATCGATTTATAATTGGACAATCCAGGGGCAGATCTAGAGCAAAATCTTGGGTGGAGGGGGGGCAATGTGACAACTCTGCCAATAAGTAAAATCTTGGGTGGAGGGGGGGGGTGTGACAACTCTGCCAATAAGTAAAATCTTAGGGGACGATGTGACAGGGGCACCAATAATTGCCCAAGTTGACAAATTTATTTTTGAAAAAAGAGTGACAAACCGAAAAAAAGGGATGAGGGCGCTAGAATAATCTTTAGGGTAGTGTTCACCCGGCTCCCCTGGGTCTTCCAGTCGGATAATCGGTTACAATTTGCTTAGTATCCGCTTACACATCTCAAATATAATCTAATACTAGGCTACTAACAACTCACTGAATGACCGAGCCACCTGAAGCTAAAACTATAGATGGTTGGCCAATTGTGGTTATGTGTCACCCTTCATCCGCAGAACAAGATCCATTTTCAATTTCCCCAAAAATATGTTGCAATCAGCGCTAAAATTACCCCTGTTTATATCCTTTGAAGTTTCTGCTACTTCTTTTTGGATACACCCTAAAGAGTCGCTGAAATCAGACATTTTCAATTAAACCAAGTTCTGGCGGAAGATTTTAGATGGTGTCGGGCGAAAACAACCAAGCGATGGCGTCATTTAAGCCAAAACGAAATTCTCTGAATTCTTCCAAAAAAATTCCCATGTATAAAAAAGCTGGTATTTTATGTTGAATGAAAATTTTTAGATAAAAATCAAAACAGAGTGTCCATAGTACATTTTTAGCATTTCGTTAATATTAAGCCTTTATGTAAGTTTTCTACTCTGATGTGAAAAAGAAGCGAACCGTATGCGGCACCTATGCAGCAGAATTTTTTCAATCATATGGTGTTTACTTTCAGAAATATTGTTAAAAATATTGTTTTACATCTAAAAATGCTGTTGTATGTCCAAAAATATTGTTGTTTGTCTGGTTTGCACTGACAGGATTGTTGTACTGAAAATAGTGTTGTACGTCCGGTTTCGGCATTTCGTTAATATTACAGCATTTCGTTAATACTAAATTTTTATGTAAGTTTTCTACTCTGATGTGAAAAAGAAGCGAACCGTATGCGGCACCCATGCGGCAGAATTTTTCAATCAGATGGTGTTGACTTTCAGAAATATTGTTAAAAATATTGTTTTACATCTAAAAATGCTGTTGTATGTCCAAAAATATTGTTGTTTGTCTGGTTTGCACTGACAGGATTGTTGTACTGAAAATAGTGTTGTACGTCCGGTTTGCAATAACAGTATTGTTGTGCTGATAAAATTGCTATACTTAAGTCCAAAAATGTATTTGTACGTCCAAAATTACTGTTGTACGTCCAGTTTGAGTTGATAGCTTGGTTATACTGACAGTTTTAACTGTCAGAAATATTGTACGTCCAGTCGATTTTGTTAGAAGGCTCATCACCACACTCGTTCTTTCAATCATCTTTCAAGTTGTCACTTAAAATGATGAGATTCTTTTGTCTGGCAATAAAAATTTTCATTCTGCCAATTTGTTTCAATCAAAATTCTTTTCCTAATCTTTGTTTTGTCGCGTGTTTCCATTTCTTTCTCACAAGGGATGAACAAGGGGCAGGGGGTGCTCCGGAAATAGTTGGCTTGCCCCTCTTTTCTAAAGGGGTCATTCTGTTAATGTGGGAACAAGAGACGGTTTGATAATCCTCGAGTTTCGATGCTATTTCCATGTCTCCGAGAAATGTTGATATTTCACTCGGAAGTGAGTAATACCTGAAAATCAAATTCTCTATTACCAGATGTGAATGTAAGAGAAAGAATATATTAAGTAAAATTGGACATAGTTACGCAAAAGGCAACCAATTCATTGTTAAAATAGTCGAACAACAACTGTTAAGGTATTTTTTAGGCCGATTTTTTGGCCGATTTTTGAAAAACCGTGGAAGATATTTTTTAAAATCATGAGTTAAGCACACCAACAATGTCCCGTTTGGCACCTTAAAAAGACTTGTAAAAAAAAAAAAAAATTATTTTCATATGATTAATTTTCCCTTGGCTTATATAGTGCTATTAATTTTTTTCTTATATAATTATAAATGTTGTGATACATTGCAGTTTGATGAAGCTTATTTAATGAACTCTCTTTCCTTGTTTTTTTTTGTATATATATTATTATTTTTCTCCATTTTTATGAAGCAAATGCTTTAAATGTTAAATGTTTAATGTTATGAGATCTGTTTCATGCAGAGGCGCCATTGGGGGGGGGTGTGGGGTCAGGGGGGGGGGGGCAAATGCCCACCCCAGATTTTTCAGGGGGGCTCAAGCTTCCACCACAAAGGGCCCTTTGCCGGCCATAATAAACCATTATATCCAACATAATCCAATCTGTCCACTGATTTGAAATTACTGCACGCCTATTAACCAAAGAGCGTAATTACTTGACGACCCTTGGGGTAATTACGCTAGTTGCTATTAATTATTGTAAACTTTGAAAGTAGGTAAGATTCATAATAAAATTCTCGAGTTCTGTCAAATGCCCATTTCCTAGATGATTACGCGACACGAAGTGAGTCGGGGGGAGGCCAAGATGTAGTTTATGCCCACCCCAAGATTTGGTCCAATTGGCGCCTCTGGTTTCATAATCCCCCTCCTACAGGCTATAGAGCCTTTGTGGGGATTTGTAGATTGTTGTGAAATTATTGTACTGATATATGGAAAATAAATCTATCTATCTACATAGTTTAGCTCAGGACCAATAGTTTTATACTAATGCTCCTACTGCTACTACTACTAATGACAAGTAATCGCAGCGCCAAGCCGCCTGATGACACCCTCTCTTTTCCGTCCAGTTCATTGAGATATTAACTGTTTACTGTCTCTTGTAAATTTCCCATTTATCTTTATCCTTTCTTTTGACTTCTTCCTACCTTATTTGAAACCTTTCTTCGAAAATAGGTCTAGAAAGTTGGACATAAAAATAACTTAGTATAGCTTATTCCTTTATATGAGTAAATGATTGTTCAGTGAGTATCTAAACCTATCCTTAGAAAATTTATCCTTAGAAAATCCACAGCCAGTTTTTCGATCCGTCAAACCGTGATAGCTCTGAACCTCATACAATATATTCATATCCAATATGTGGAGATGGTGACGGTAATTTAACAGTAACGTTGCAATGACAATATTGTTTTACGTCCAAAAATACTGTTGTACATCTGGTCTGCACTGACAAGATTGTTATACTGACAATATTGTTGTACATCCTATTTGTAATGACATTATTGTTGTACTGATAATATTGTTGAATGTCCAAAAATATTGTTCTGCGTCCAAAATTATTGTTGTACGTCCAGTTTGAGTTGACAGTTTGGCTGTACTGACAGTTTTAAACTGTCAGAGATATTGCCATCAAAGTGTCACAACATTTATAATTATATATGAAAAATTGAATAGCACTATATAAGTCAAGAAAAAATTAAACGTATGAGAATAAAAAATTTTTACAAGTCTTTTCAATGTGTCAAACGAGAAATTGTCGATGTACTTTATTCATGATTTTCAAAAATAAAGTTACCACGGTTTTTTCAAAAATCGGCCAAAAAATAGGTCATTGGGGTACCACAACAGTTGTTGCTCGGTTATTTTAAAAATGAATTGGTTGCCTTTTTTTGCAATGAGTTAAGTGAATTGATAGGAATGGATGGGTGGATATTAAATTGTGATTTTTTTTTTTGGGGGGGGAGGTAAAGCTGGGAAAGTTGGCTGGCTCTGGTATGGCTATTACCTCGTAAGTTAGACATATTACTAGTGAGGACTGAATTTTATAGTCTAAACGTAGAGAAGTGAGGACTTTCTTCCCCAATTTTGCATAAAATAGGGCCCCGATTACGTCTAGGCTATTAGTTGTCATTCAGTTCCGAGTGATAAAGACCACACACAACCTTTCGTGGTTTTTCATGAACATTCAAAGTGAATTAAGTCACTTTGATATATTCAGAGGCACGATGTATAGCTAACTTATTGTTTAGCATTATGCTACATTAAATTTTATGAGAATTAGGTGAAAATAAAGAAGATAATTAAAATATGTTCTTTCAGAATAATTGTTTAAAATAGTTTATGCTAGCAGCTTTAATAGTTTAAATAGTGACTTTTCTTTTGCGGGTGGTCAATATCAAGGACACAATAAACCTACCTGTTGACGCTTTTTTTCCACCGACAGGAAAAAGAAAAACAGGAACAGGAAAAAGTTCGCGCTCAACTTTGCTGAATATCTATCTCCGCAAAGGAGGACGGATTGGGAAAGATCAGCAATTCTACTAGTATGGGTCTTGTGCATCAAAAATCACATTTTAACCCAGAATTCTTGAATTGTGAGGAGGTAGGGGTGGATCCAGGGGACTGGGGATGCCCCTCTGGAAAAAGTAGCTTTTTTTCAATGGAAAATTATAAAAAAAAATTCCCACAGGTCGATTGCGGAAAATACATGCTGTTCCCCTTTCCTAAATTTTCGTGATTGGATGCTACTTTAAATTTATTGGTGTGGTGGAAAGTGTGCCAAGCGTTGCGGAAAGTGGGTCAAGCGTGGCGGAACTGAGCGACACACTTGGAGTTCTGAGATGTACACCGGGTGGTGGAAAGTGGGTGTCCCCTGGGAGCACGACTAGATTTTTTTCAGGCACATTTTATCAGCGTTAAAATGTATGTAATAATTCCTCTATTCGTCATAATGATGACGAATAGAGGATTTATTTGCTAGTTTATTTGCTAAAATAAACAGTAAATGATCAAAATAACTTTGAGTCTTCTGCAAGTACAGAACAACCATTTTATACATGAGATTAACCAGTCTGTTTTCGAGGGGTTGCACAATTTCAGGAATCACTTACATCAAGTGGCGCGTGTCGAGCGTGGCGGAACTTTTGCGGTACATTCTGAGATGCACCCCAGAAGTGGAAAATGGGTGCCCCTCTCTTATTTTAATGTATTTAATTTTCATTTGGGAACATATTTAATCAGAAACGTTACAAATGAGTTAGTTTAAAGAGAAAAAGAGGGCGACTCTCCGTAGTTGTGTGATAAAAAAGATGGCGCTTTTATTTCATAGGTTTCTATCCGTTTGTAAGCCAATCACATTTTTCATCATTTCTGAAGAGACAAACAACTCGCCTTTTAACACCCTGGGTATTTTCAAAACCTCCCTTTGCGAGGCTTTGAGCAAAGGGTGAGGTAGAAATTGAGGTGATTAAAAATAACCAAAAGCAAAGTTCCGCCTAATTTGTTTTTCTCTACGAAAACTTTAGCCATTAAAAAGAGCAAAAGGCAGAGCTTGTCCGTGTGGGAGGTAGAGAAAATAAATCGCTGAGAGAGAAAAGTAAAATATAACTTTGCCACCGATATCACATAATCAATAAATATATAATAACAAATATTATTCTTTATCTCCGGAAACTGTTTAACATATTGCTGTATGTTTGTATTTTTATAATACTTTCCAGAAACCCGTATTTCACCTTACCGTGGACTTATTCCAGGAAAAGAACAATAAAACTAGGGTTGAAAAAAGGTCTAAGCAAGGTAGTAGTGGCACAACATAGGGAGCAGTTTAGGGTAAATTCACCCCGATGAGTTTTTATGCCATCAAATGACCTCAGCAAAAAAAAAAATGATTTTTAATATCTTACCCTTTGCGCGTTGCGGTTTCGCATGGTAGATCACAAGGCTCAACCACAGGAAGTGGCTTAATAGGTTACAATACTTCAAAAACATTTTTTTTTGTACTCGTGTGTCCCTTTTGTTTATCTTGCACGGCAATAAAATTTGTTTCTTTCCAGTTCGAACGGAAACGTCCATTTCCGATGAGAAAGTAATGCACTATTCATAAAATGCTTCGTTGTGTCAGGAAAATAACAAAAGTAAATACTCAGTATAGAAATAAAGGATTTATCCCATGGGTGAATTGTTTAATGATGTGGCCATGATGATTTTTCTTTTATGGTCCACATGATATGTTGCATGTTGTTGCGCCCAATTGGTCGAAATGCGAATAGTAGGCTACCCTCAAATGGTAATGAGGTTTCCAAAATCATGTTTTACCTTATCTCTCCGAATTTATTCTCTTCATGTGTCTGTATGCGATGAAAGTGATAAAAAATAATATGAAAACTACAGGGTCGTATCCAGGATTGTTGTTTGGGGGGGGGGGGTACGAAAAACTTTAAAAACATATCAAAAATATGTTTTATGCAATTTTATTACATTTTTACGAGTCGTATAAACATTTTTTGGGAAGGGGGTTTCGAACTCTCTAAACCCTTCCCTGCATACGGCCTTGGAAAATTAATATTTGTATTGTCAGGGGTCCAAATTAGTTTTTGTTGTATATCTTAATGTAATTAAAAGAGGAAGGCATTTGTTTTTCAGTATAACATTTTGTATTGATTAAAAGAAATCGGTTAATTGCAGAAATAAGTTGGATTGTGGGTAGTTTTTGTAGACTTCATTTTTTAAAACACCGTTTCATGTCATCTTAAAGCCTATCCTATTGAAACCTCTCTGGATTTAATGCTACCTACCTGATATTGTGTAACTACAATGAAAACCTTACCAGGCTCTGTTTTTTGTCTGTAACCCTTAATTAAACCAGTTCCCTAATACCGTTCTAGCTATCGAAGGATTGGCTTTAAGACAAGCAGGATCACTTATCTTAACTTTTCCTCTGTTAGGAGGATTGATCCTTGGAAAATTCCTGGTTTTTTATATAATCCAAATTATTCAACAGACATAAATTATTTAAAATTGGAATTTGTCTTTGAAGAAAATTGTTAATGGATCGATGATAAGACAATTCAGAAAATAATTGGCCAGTCTATACGCCTATGTCTCAGGGAATTGTTTATAGGAAGTTTTACTAGTTGGCAATTCTGTTTCCGCGAGCTAACAGAAAATTGTAAGTAAAAATAGGGACGGGAAACGCTCTTATACCGACAAAACATTTCTTCCCCATGTTATGTTTTTGATGCTCAAATAGTTTGTAGGGTTTATTTAAAAATAGACCACAAAAGCAGGCATATGCGCAAGGGGGATCTCGAGCCACATTGAAATTCAAATTCCTTCTATTTTCTGAGTACTCCGTATTCAAATTAAATTAATTTCACTGTTGGACCACCTAAAAAAAGTCTCCCGTGTGCGCAGGGCCGCATGCAGGATCTTTTTTGTTTTTAGGGGGGTAAAAACGCATCAAAAACTTGTTGATATGTATTTTTGTCACGTTTTTACGATTTGGACTAACATTTTTTTTTGGGGGGGGGGTTCAAACCCTCTTCCTGGATACGACCTTGCGTACGTCCCTATGCGAACATATATTATGAGTATACTTATAGTCTATGAAAGATCGGTTTCAAAATAGTTAATTGATTTTAAAATAAATTAAGAATATAAAGGAATTGTGTCTCCTATTATGACGCCTTTTAATTTACTGACGTAATTGCCAAAAATGGGAATGTAACCTATCAGCTAAAGAAAAAACACAACCAACACCTCATCATTAAAATAGATGATTATTATCTTCATTCATTTTCCGGAAATTATTTTTCCGCCCGTGTGAACAGAAGAAGTATTTAACCCTCTTTGTTTCCGGTGACAATGTGTTTCCAGAAGGGTGTGTACATATAACACAATAGCGCGAAGTGGTAGTGGAAACAGGTTGAAAGTTGAAAAATTGATTCAGTTAAAATCAACCCGAGTTGAATCATTATAGAATACTTGAAGATTGGTTGGCTAAAACTGAAGAATATGCTGATTGGCTAATACTTTGGAACATATAACTAAGAACAAAGGCAACATAGAAAATAAAAAAAACAAAATATGGTTAAACAAAAAGTAAAAGTTGAAACGAAATTTTGGAAAATTGATTTAGCTAAGATTAACACAAATTGAATAATAATCGAGGACTTGACGACGTGTCGGCTAAAAGTGAATAATTGCTTGACTAAAACAAAAGTGTATAACTAAGAACAAAGACAATATAGAAAAAAAGAAATCTGGTTTAAAAGTAAAAGTTTAAGCAAGAGTCCGGAAAATAAAGATTTGCTGGCTAAAATTCAAGAATATATAACAAAGACAATGTAGAAAATAGAAAAAAATAGTTCAAAGGTAATGGTAGGAATTTAAAAAGGAAGCTAAAAATTTAATATAGTCAAAATTTTTCTAAGTTTTCATAATAGAGTACTCAAATATTTATAGGCTAAAACCTAAGAGTATATAACAAAGAACAAAGACCAAATAGGAAACAGAAAAATAGCCGTAATATATCTGAAAAGTAAAAAGTAAAGCTAAAAGTTTGAAACGAAAGCTGAAAACTTGATTTATTTGCTATAAACTTAATTTAAATCGTAGTAGAAGACTTGAAGAAGTTTGGAGTGATGTTCCCTTGGTTCTTGCTTCTTTACCATTTGGGGTTTCTGGTATTCTATCATAGAAGCCATTTTTCAAAAAAGCACAAACACAAATAAAAGGATTATATGTTATATATACTAATAAGAAACTTTTTATATATTAAAAGCAGACTTATTATATTTTAGATATTAGAGATTATGGAGGAATCGGGAGAAAAAAAACTTGTGCAATCAAGCTCGGAGGCTGCTCCCCGTTTTCTGCATGGCTGCTCCCCCTTCTCTGCCTTGTCGAATCCCGCTATTGTTACTCTGTTATTATGAATTAAGTCAAGAGTCTAAAATTATTGGCATTAAGAAAAAATATCGGTTATTACAAGAGTGTCTATTATCAAGAACGTGTATAGGCAGGAAGGGGGGGGGCTATCTCATCCAAAATTTCGCAAACAACCTATAACTCCCATGTAACTTTTGTCTTTTTGCGTTTTCTCGTATTCGTATAGCTTACTCGAAATAAATTTCTTCTAACGTTTCTGCACGATTGCGTCTGATGTAGGCTACAAATCTAGGACTAATTGAATTGTTGTTTGCCTGCTTAAAAGCCCTAAATTCCCATCACGCACCTCTCCACTTTTAAGTAATTTTTTTTTTGTATAACTGAATGTAAGGAGCGACATTAAAACTTAAAACGAACAGAAATTATTCGGTATATGAAAGGACTGTCCCCTCCTCAACGCCTCGCTCTTTGTGCTAAAATTTTTTATTGTTTTAAAAAGTAGAGATGTGAGAAAGAGTCAAGCTTTAGCGTAAAGAGTGAGGCGTTGAGGAGGGGACAGCCCCTTTCATATACGAACTAGTTTCTGTTCGTTTAAGTTTTGACTACTCTCTTTGCTTTCAGTTAAAAAAAAACTTTTTTTATTTAATTTCTAAACGTCTTTGAACTAATGCAGGTCTTTGAACTTTATGCTCGCCATACACGAATAATTAAAACAAAATCTGCATATTAATTTTACTGTTTTGCTAAATGGCTTTTTCAAAATTTTGCTTGAACGATTTTGAGAAAAAGGGGTGAGGGTGGGGGCCTAGTTGTCCTCCAATATTTTTGGTCACTTAAAAAGGCCACTAGAACTTTTAATTTTATTTACGAGCGTTTTTATTAGTAATTGGCTACATATACTTAACTTATGAATTAACATACGTAACGAACTTCTATATTCGTATAATTTTATTACGTATAATAGGGGGTTCGCCCCCTCGTATTTACCTCGTTCTTTACGCTATAGTTCAAATTTTGTTCCAATTCTTTAAGAACGATCTCTGAATCCCAAAAGGGTTTATTTAGAGAAAATAGCTCTTATGGAAGTACTAAAAAAAACTTTAGCGCAACGACCGAGGCATTTATGAGAGGCAAACCCTCTCATATATGTAGTAATTTCTGATTGTTTTCTAAATAATGCTGGGAAATCCGGCGCCCTCTTCATGGAAAATTCCCTTCCCCATGAAAAATTCCTCCATGGAAAGATCCTTACGCGTAATGTTCTCCAACGAACCTCCCCTCCCACCTCAAAAATTCCCCCTGAAATTGTCTCTATGCTTCCCAATAACCAATACTATATGTAAGCAATGGTCGGAGTTCACAACTTGTAGCCCTTCTCCCGGGGACTGTGGGGGCTTAAGTCAGCCTGAAATACATAGCTATTAGACTTGTCGACTATGCTTAACGAAATCGCTATATCAAAATTTTTATCGGGTGAATTTGGGAAAAAATGAGCGTGGGAGGGGGCCTAGTTGCCTTCCAATTTTTTTGGTCACTTAAAATGTGCACCAGAACTCTTAATTTTCGTTTAAATGAGGTCTCTCGCAATATTCTAGGACTACTGAGTCAATACTCTCACCTCTGAAAAAAACAACAAATAATTACGCATTCGTCATCTTTTTTCTGGCAAAAATACAAAATTCCACACTTTTGCACAAATAAGCTTGAAACCACTGAATTAGGGTTCTCTGATACACTACATCTGATGATGTGCTTTTCATTAAGATTCTATGACTATTAGGGATTGTTTACCCTATTTTCTAAAATAAGGCAAATATTCTCAGGCTCGTAATTTGTTATGAATAAGACTAAACTTGACAAAACTTAAATTTTTGAACTCAACATAAAATCCGATTCATTTGATGTATCTATTTGTATCAAAATTCCTTTTTTTAGAGTTTCGGTCATTACTGAGCCGAGTGCTCCTTACTTACAGTTAGTTACCACGAACTGTTTGACATTTCTAGGTAAATTCTAGCACTAGTAAATTTCGACCTTCGAGGTCGGTGTCATGTGTCAACTGTCAGTAACAGCCAACTTTAGTCTTGCGTAGATTTTACTCTTTACTTCAATTAGAAAAATATAGAAGGAATTTATAGAAAAAATTATAGAAGGGGTTCTGAGAATTATGAGAAAATTGCTTCATAAATATGATAATTATGAAGGAATTATGAGAAAAGCTGCGAGGATCTCGAAATTTGCTGGGGTCGGTGTACTGAACTGAACCTTAATTTGGGAATTCTTCAAATATAGCAAATTGTGAAAAAAAAAATTCATGTATGCGAGCTGTATATTCCACTTTATGTATTGAAATAACTTTCGTAGGGTGCACAAGATTAAGACGAATATCATCCTTTATCGACAATTAATGTAGGTACTCTTAAAACATAGAAAACTGTGAAAAAATTCATATAAACGAACTGTGTCTTCCGCTTTATGTACTGAGAGGGCTACCGTGGGTTTGCAAGAGGAGATGATCTTCACTCTGAATAGCTGTTTAGTTACAAAGAAACAGAGACAAAGTATGCAATTTCGTCACAGTACCTAATTCAAATGAAGTTCACTTCATGGGGGAGGCAAAATAGGCATTAAAGTGTAACCAAGTCTCCCTCCACCCAACATCCGTTTCCGGCACGAGAAAACAATGAATAATTATAGTGACATATTGTTTGGCCAGTAAGAGACCGACTGTTACAAGCTTTTGCCCAATAACACGGCAGACTTTAATTTGACGTATTTGATAGCCGTGATTGTTGGTTTGATTATAATTTGTTGTTGGTGCTGTGGGAAACCTTGCTTCCGATTGCAAGTTGTCTACTAATGGGTTTGTATTCCGACAGGTTGCTGGGTTTGTTTTCATACACTGATGGAGGTCTCCGAGAGAAGTAATAGCTTTTCGTAGAAATGGAAGGGAGACAAGCTCGTGCCTCACCATCCTCATGTGGAGATCTCTCATGGTATTTGTCAGTTATTTGAAACACACCCAAGAAGTCAAGTTAGGTTAATTTTAATGAAATGTAACAAACCATAATGATAAAATACTACTTTAGAAACAAAATTATGGAAACTTACCCTCTAAACACATATATATCAAATATTTAATTGAAATAGAGCTACATCGTAGTTTTACTCACTCAAAATAAGCAAATCATAACCAATTCCATACAGGCAAACCGGTTATTGTCGGATAATTCTTGAATGTTTCGAATAACCGACAAGTAGCCTCTCTCGTTTTTTCTATATTTTTATTAGTTTCTTCATTTCAGTAAAGTTTTCGGTATGAGAACTGTAGGATTTTTCGGATAGACTCAGAGGATCACAAGATTTTACACACTTCTCAGTCTGAAAGAAGGCAATTTACAATTTTATATATTTGACATGCTAAAATGAACAACGCTATTGTATCTCTAGCACTTTGAATGTGTTCGAGGAAATCCAACAGAACGCTATAGGATTTGTGTTTTGATATATATGAACCCCTTTTCAATACATAAATTATAGGGCATGGGTTCTCGTTTTTTCTCTTTATTTTTATTAGTTTCAACTAAAATCTGGACAATGAGATGATTTTATTAATTGGAGCAATAAGCACAAGGTGTCTGCATATATGACCTGAATTTAGTTCCCACACAAATCTACTCCTTTGAATCTCAATCCATATAATTGATCCTCTACCCAGACCCAAAGCGACCCTACTTCTTTTCATCCAATTATTCATTGAAATTCGATAGAATTGAACTTGATCCTTCGCGAAACAGTGAACTCTTGTGCTTACCTGATCCATATTGACGTCGGCGAATTTGCGAGTTAAAAATGAGTTGACAACGATGTTAACAGACTTTACGCCTACCATGACATCTAATTCCTTAGGGTAGATGCAAAATTTAAGTAGAACTCATGGCCTACTTTTTTCAACATACTTTGGCAATTTTAATCCTTATCTGACCTATTACTAAAAGGGAAAAATGTATAAATTAGATTTATGAAATCAACCCCAACTTTGATTATGCTGAATAGTTCATATAAGGGCTGTTTCCAGGCAGTTTGCCTGAGCAGGACCCCCCCCCCCCCCGCCCAATATTTTTCTGACTCGTAAAGTCTTATTAAAAATCAAGGTAAAAACTGTCTCTCCCCAAAAAATTAAAAATGTTTTTCTGAATCGTAAACTTATCTTAAAAATGCTGGTAAAAAAACAACCTTATTTGAGGCCGTTAGACAATTTTACAGGAAGTAAACCACTACTTCTTCATTTTTTGGGTACCCCCTCCCAGTGGAAAACAAGTGACGGGTGACATAATACATTTGAATTATATGATTTGGGCCGAATGTTGGCATATTAGGGGAAGGATTATTTGGACAGCGTGAAGTTAGAAAACAACTCTTACTTCATAATGTGCAGTATAATTGTAGCTAACACATTGTGCATGCAGACCCGTTATACTTTACCTCTCTCCCCAATGTGCAAATATATAACCCAAATTTGTTTCCAAAGTACTGTTTTTCATCATGTTTTGGTATTTTTCATTAGGATTACCCTAATTTCACTTCTTGAGTTTTTGCGGTATAATACATAAGTACCCTCTCTCCCCAGAGAAAACATCTTTAGTCACCCTCACCACCTCCCCTCAACCCAAATTCTGGATTCGAAACTAGTTCTTATAGATGTAGATTTTGTTGCACATATGTGGGGGGACATGCATGTTCTTAAGTTAAAATGAAAACGTTCCCCACTTTCGAGTAAAAAGCCCTTGAAAAATAATGTCCTTAATGTAAAAATAAATACTATGACACAATTGCAGCTCTAGTTTTTGTAAGGTGTCATTCCTGTTCTGGCTTTTTTTTCAAAACCATAAGCTATGCATCTTAAATCAATAAACATGCCATATGTTTTATAGCCTGTGACTTTTTTAAAAGTCACAAAGATACAGGCGATGCCTTTTTCATTCCCAAATTCAAATGGAAGCAAAAACACAACCGTTATTCATAGTTAACGCCCCCTCTCAATTATAAACTTGGTCTATATCTGCTTCGCTACTTAACTTCAACGTTTACTATCTTAAGCATGGGTGTACATCTGTTAGCGACATTTGGTCGATGTACAGGAGCAAACACCTGGTCAGAAAAGGTGCTAGTCTTCCCTGATGTGTAACCCCTTTGGCCATTTCGTTTTTCCGAAAGTCTCATGCTGTTATATTTTGTACTTAAATAGTTTTTAATCGTCTTCTTGGGGTCATTCGACAATCCTATATCATTTGCCTTGTTTGATTCACATAAGCTTTAATTGGCTGCCTTTTTAACTTGTTTATTAGGCGAGCCATTTCATCCACCTCTTACTTTATGTGTAATAAAAAAAAGGCCTAATATTATTCAGTACGTAAGCATTACTATCTCGGTAATTTCGCAAACTCTGAACTTGTCACAAAGCGAGCTCTTTGTGATATCAGTGAAAGATATCTGATCGGGCAATGTCTTGTATCAGTGTGGAAGAATAAGCCATATATTGTATTCTTGACATACGCAACGTTCTGTTTCGGAGGGGTAGCTGTATAACTTCAAAAAAAACGCAAAAATAGAGAAATTAAGTGGTAAACATAAGAAAATACAAGAACAATTGCAAAATTCGTTATTTTACGATTTGGGCACTAGTTAAGCATTTTGAAGGATTTGACGAGCAATTTACATACCAAGAGAAGGATGCTTTCAACCTGGCACTCTGACTTGTTTAGATTTTCACGATTCCGCCATAAATGTTCCGTAATTTTCATTGCTTTTCGTTGTTTTTTTTTTTTTTCATTGCCTTTCTTGACATACGCAACGTTTTGTTTCGGAGGGGAAGCGATATAACTTCAAAAAGTGCAAAAATAGAGAAACTATATGGTAAACATAAGAAAATATAAGAACAATTGCAAAATTCGTTACTTTACGATTTAGGCAACAGTTGAGAATTTTGTGGGAGCAATTAACATGCAGATAGAAGGATGCTTCCAACCCGGCACTGCGATATGTCTAGATTTTCACGATTCCGCCATAAATGTTCTCGAATTTTTATTGCCTTTCGTTGTTTTTCAAAACTTTCTGGTGCTGAATTTGAAGGCCCCTTACTGCATAAGTGCCGAAGGCGAGTTTAGTCTTGTTTATTGTGTAATTTAAATTATAATATAAATTAATCTCTTGCTAATTTGTTCCTTATAATAAAAAATACAATTCTTAGGTGGGGTTCTTGGCCTCCACTTTACTGGCAAAGGGGCCCCTGAGAAAAAAGACGTTGTGGGCCGCCCATTTAGGGAACCAATAATAACAAAAACGAGTAGCAATAAAATAAAATGTTGGCACCCTTTGAGTACCTACTGTTAACAAAAACTCATCAGAGTGGGTAACTGACAATGGAACAGACGGTAGGCGCATGTCTGATGTGAGGCCTCTTATAAGACGATGTATATCTAATTGCCGATTTAGCGATTTAGGTCTTCTATCTAATCAGTGTTAATCTAAGTAGCAGATGGCCAGGACACGCGCATAGAATCAGTTTTAGGCCTTACTCATTATCATCTGACAGTAGATAGCACTTATAATAAGTTATATGATTTAAAATGGCAAGCGAAAGCTTAACAGTTTCTAGCATTCTGAGGATGATGATGCTCCTCATGATGCCAACCTGGTCACTTGGCTTTGCCTTAAATAATAAGTTGAATGTCCTAAGGACAGCCACAATTACTTGTTTAGCTTCTGAGTGCTATTGGCTTATCTCAGTTGCTTGTAGACTACCAATAGTATAGACGTATTAATTTATAACAGACTACATACAGATTGTGTTTTCACGAGCTCCATGGGGTCTCTCCTTCAATGCTGCTAACGATAGTCTCCTAAGGGCTCTTTCAAAACTACTTCACTGAGGTTTAGTACAGATCTGAGATGTTATACGATTTAGATATATGACAGCTGAATGGTGACTGCATGTTAATGTGCATTGTTATTCTCTCTCTTTTTGTATTGTTATTCTCTCTCATGCTGACTCTTTTTCTGCGTTGCGCAGGTACCGATCTCCTGATTCACTGCCTTCGACCGAGAGTGCAATGCGTGGTTGGGAGCAAATCATCCGACGCTTCCCGTGTTTTCTCCCAGATTTCTCCGGGTAGGCTACCCATTTAGAGCTAGGTCAACTCTGGCTGAGCTTACAAGGTCACACCATTGACCCCCGTTCCAAACCAAATAACCGGCGGCATATTATTAAATATGATTTTTTAATTTAACATTATTATTTCATTTTATTACCTTATTTAATAATATTATTAAATTCAAATTTTATATTATTTAATACGGTTTAAGGTAGAAAATCTATGATCATAATTAAATGTTAAGACTGATTTTTTAAACTACTGATGCTTTAAAAAGGAAACAAACGATCAATTTTCAGAACTATTGGCAACAGTAAAAAATATTCTGATTGTATTTTCGAATTCAGCATAAAAAATGTATTATAAAAACTTCTTGTGTTCAGAACCCTTAAAAAAAAGTATAAAATAAGTAAAAGGAAAGTATGCCTAAAAGTTCCTTATCCTTCTGACAGGTACGTACGCTTGTGGGGGGGGGGGGGGTCAGGCATCCACCAAAATTCTCTGGGTTTTCTAATTATCCGAATTATTATTCTATATTTCTCATGTAACTAGTCTTTTCCTTGTTCGGTAGTACTCCCCCTCCACCCCAGATAAATCCCTGCGTATCTGCCTGCTTTTTATTACATTGCTGTTGTGCGATAACGATGCTTAGAGTTTTTTTTTCTTTTTTTACGATTAAATTTCTACAATTAAAGTAAGTTGTACGAAAACATATTGATGCAGAAGTAATGTATTATCTTATTTATTTACTGTGTTGGGTAATTATTTTGGGAAATTAATGTTTTGTTTTAAAAAAAACTATATAATCAAAGGCGTTGTAAGAAGGCGTTGCGAAACTTGAATGCACGTTCTCGCACGTTTCACGGCTTTTTTCGTAAGATCTCGGGATAGCCTCGTCCATGAAAGGTTCATGACTATTCCATCATAATATATGTATATACATTGTTGCCATGTACAGTGAATACGACAAATGGTATTAACCACAATTTTTGGGCATAGGGAATTTTGATGAAGTTGTAATTATATTTTTTTTGTTGATGCGTTGACTACACGTTTTCTAAGTACGTTTTTGTGTGACATGTTTATTCATATTCATAGAAATGATATAACTTCGGCAGATTTAGTATTCGGACAAATCTAAAATTGCTAGCTTGCTACTTAGATTAAGGGCTTGCCCACTGTCTTTGTTTTGCATAAGTGTTTGCCTTTCTCAGTCTCCCGACCCTTGTTCCTGCATTCGGTGGAACGTTCGATTAGGACAATTTGAAGGCATAAGGGGGTGGGATTGCCCCCCCCCCTTCCAAGAATTTTTACTCTCCTAGATTTTAAAAAATACCATTCTTTTAAAACTTCATTTAACGAAAGTTGCAAAAAATTACGTAGTTATTAAGCTTGTGTAGAACTAAAACATGCCAGATTTTCCCCTGCATTTCTGGGTCCTGTTTTATTTTTTTAGGCCCTTCATTTCTCTAAGGTATTCGTGGATAAACTCATATTCGGTTATTTGAAAGTCATTGACTGATTTCGAATTTACTCTATTTATTTAACTTGTAATTTTTAGAATATACAGATATTCTCAAACAACAGCGCGAGTATAAATAGTTAAGTTTTTTTCATACCTCCTGCACCAACTCTAAGTTTATGGATTCTGTTACAAAAAGAACTACTTATTAGATTAAAAGCAACTTGTTTTTTCTTTTTTAAAATAGTGACCATGTATTTGCTTCCTTTTTCTTAATTCGGATTGTCTGTTACTAATTTACTATTCATCATAAAGTTCAGAAGTAGTATCTATTTCAAAATCGTTGATTAGTATTAAACGCACCTGGCTCTATACACGTGCTCGAATTTGACGGAAGCAAAAAAAAACTTCGCCGTTTTTAATACCTACGCTTATTTTATTTCAATCCGGTAAATTTCTGCATTAGCGACATTACCATTATTTTGCCTTAAAAAGTGATTTCGGTAAGGTTTAAAGCAATTTTTGAACTTATCATTATTCCTCGCCGGCTACAAAAAATGATCTAGTAAAGGTAGAACTAGTAATGGATATGGGTCGTATAAAAATGGATTCATTTGAGGCTTCTTTCCTTGTTAAAGAGTGTAGGTAAATTATGGGTTTACCTTGTTATTGTTAATTGCCGTTTGATGATTTTGACCTTTAATATCATTTACCGCAACCATATTTTTATTCTCTGAAAATTATGTCTAGCCTATTGGTTGGAAACACCGTTTAGAAGGGTAGGGAGAGCAACCTTATTTTTAGCCATAATAGGAAAACCTTGGATTTTTCAAGATAAGAATCTAGAGGATTTAAAATATGGCCATACCTGGGATTGTTGATTCTTGGGTGAGGTGTCAAGCCTTATTGTTGTCCTTCATGGCTTTTTTTAGTTTCCAAGCCGGCCGCATGTGGTATAAATGTCACATTGAAAACGAACTTTTTTTAGTTAGTCCCGGTGTAGTTCAGTCCCAGATTTGGAATTTTAGAAACTGAGTAACAAATAGGACGATTAGTTCTTTTGATAATGCGCCAAAACAAAAGAATTAATACGAAAGGAAACACATCTTTTAGGCCCGGAAAGGTAGTATCAATTAATGTTTACAGGCCTTTAGCTTGCGATGTTATTAAACCGTTAATTGGTCCAATTCTAATTATAATTAAAAAAGATAGAGAAGAGGTTCTAGAGTTCTTTTTGCAGTGAAAATATTATTCATAGAGAAGATTCAGATAGTTTTTTTTTTGTTTTAATTTTTAAACATTTTTAACTCATATTTTTAGTGATTAAGTTTCTTGAAATTTAGAATCTGTTCCCGGTAGAAATCACGATTTAATTCGTATTTACTGCAAATTATTGCCATTACTGCAAAATCGTTAACATGGAACTGTTAATTAACGAATGCCTTTATACGCATTATGATGATCTTGAAAATGGCGAGTAATTTTTATGAGTAATAAGCAAAATATGAAAAATATAAACGGTGATGCCTTAGCACTCATTCAGTCTCATTACATTGGTCATCTGCCTCCATTTTTCCCAATTTAGGGATGATTGTGCACAAGCTGTGCTAAAGATGCTAGTTATCGGTATTCACAGAACGTTTATACACAATTTAATTCCTACTTAATTTTTGACCGTCCGAGCTGCTAATTTGCTCTCACCTGGAACGAGAAATTTTACTATTAACTTTTGTTGAACCTGAAACGCTCCCTTCAAGGCCATGTCCTTAAGGAGCGAGGTACCGATTTTCAACCCTCTCTCCCTGAATGTTTATCCGATTCGCAAAAACAACAAAATGGCATATACACAATTTTTGATGTGTTTAGTAGAGTTTCTTTTGTAACCCCCAAACAAAAATTCTGGATACGCCCTTGGCACCCTCGCATTGTGAAACTACCGGGGTCTGTTTCAGAAATAATGTTCGTAATGTATTCAAATCCAACTCTTAGAGGCAGGTTGCGTACCCTACTTTAAGAGAACCCCACTCACCACTTTACAAGCTTGTGAGCAAATAAAGTACATCACATAAGCGCATTAAATTTTGAGTAAATACTTGTAAGGATGAACTGTTACCATTCAGCCTAATAAGGCAAACAAAAGAGGCTAATAAGCCGACAAAGGAAGTAAGAATAACCGCAAATTTATGCTTGAATACGGAAGAATTTCAAAATATTTGCTATGCAATTAACAAAACATGCTTTCCAATATATTAGTCCTCTAGTATGAGTATTGCTTACAATTTCATGTTTCTCAATGGAACTTATTACAGGACTATTACAGGACTTTCATCAAAAGAAATGCGACTGAATGGTTTAATAATAAACGGATGTAACCATTTAGTGATCCTGTTAAGAAAGGGCTGAGTAAATTTTGAAAAGTTTACTACGAATTTTCGCGTACCTCGATTCAAAAATAACTTATTATCTAATATAATTTGCAAAAAACATTTTAAAATCCGACCTTTCCATTGGTATTCAATAACCAACAAGAATATTTGTTTATCGTCAAGTCCTGGTAAACGGACTTACCTTTGAGAAACTTTTTATGAATTAGCAATCATTTTTGGTAATGAATCTTTACATGGTTATACCGTAAGGTTTAAAAGGAGTGAGACCCCAAGAGATCGAATGGCTCCTCCCTTCCTCATTTGAAAGGATTAATAAACGAGTTGACGAAGTTTATTTCACCTTTTTTTTGTCACGTATTATTTTGTAGAAGGAGCCACTACATAAGTACGCTTTAGGGGGGAGATTTCAAGATTTGGAGGGGGCATAGATATGAAGCCCATCTTCCCTCTGGGTAAATGACTTAATTTTTTTTGCAACCCTATTTTTAAATGTTTTAGGTTTTTCCAAGATCTCTTTTTTAGCATCCATACCTTCCAAGTCTATGGGAAACAATGAAAGGCCTTTTCATTTGTTTCACATAACACCGTTGCAAGGGTTCTTATAATTAAAAATCAGTTGGCAAAAAGTATGGACTTGGAAATGTAAATGTATAACCAAATTTTTTTTTTAAATACATAATTTGAGGCAAAAATTATTTTTTATGGTAGTACTTCCCAAAACTGGAGAATCAAACCTGGTGGTATTATACAATAAGACAGTGCCATATACTTTATTTTGTGTTATAATAGAAAAAATTATAATATACATTTGAGGATTCTATATTTGGTGATAAAACATACAATAAGACAGTCATGTGCTTTATTTGTATTAAATAAAAAAAAACAAGTTTTTTTAAATGAAAGTAAGGAGCGACATTAAAACTTAAAACGAACAGAAATTACTCCGTATATGAAAGGGGCTTTTCCTCCTCGACACCCCGCTCCTTACGCTAAAGTTTTTTATTGTTTTAAAAAGTAGAGTTGCGAGAAAGAATCAAACTTTAGCGCAAGGAGCGGGGTGTCGAGGAGGAAAAGCCCCTTTCATATACGGAGTAATTTCTGTTCGTTTTAAGTTTTAACGTCGCTCCTTACTTTCATTTAAAAAAACTTGTTTTTTTATTTAATTTCTGAAAGTTTTTTAATTAATGCATGACTGATTTTGGCTCTCCGTACATAAATTATTAAAATGAAATTTGCATATTAATTCTTTTTTTGTCTAAATGGCTTTCTCTTAGTTTTGTTCAGACGATTTTGAGAAATAAGGGGTGGGGAAGGAGGTCTTGTTGCCCTCCAATTTTTCGGTTACTTAAAAAGGCAACTAGATCTTTTATTTTTAACGAACGTTTTTATTAGTAAAAAAAAATACGTAACTTAAGAATTAACTTACGTAACAAACTTTTATATTCTTATATTTTTGATTATATATATGAGGGGGTTGGTCCCCTCGTTAATACCTCGCTCTTCACACTAAATCTTGTTTTATCCCAATTCTTTAAGAATGACCCCTGAATCAGAAAGGCCGTAGAATAAATAGTTGAAATTATTTAAAAAAATTTTAGCATAAAGAGTGAAGTGTTTATCTCCTCCTAAATACCTCGCTCTTTATGCTAAAGTATTTTTAGAACCCCTCATATGCGTAATAATCTCTGTTCCTTTTTAAGTTTTAGTGCTTCTCCTTACTTTCAATTGAAAAAACTTTTTCATGTTTATATTTTCATTGTTTTTTTTTTTATAGTAATGCTAGAAAGTCCTGCGCCCTTTTCATTGAATTTCTCTTCCCCCATGAAATATTCCTCCAAGGAAAGATCCTCCCATATAGCCCCCTCCCCTGAACCCCACACCCAAACCAAAAAAATCCCCCTGATAACGTCGGTACACTTCCCAGTAACCATTACTGTATGTAAACATTGGTCAAAGTTTGTAACTTGCAGCCCCTCCCCCAGGGACTGTGGGGGGTAAGTCATCCCCAAAGACATAGTTATTATGGTTTTCGACTATGCGGAACAAAATGGCTATCTCAAAATTTTGATCCGTTGACTTTGGGAAAAAAATGAGCGTGGGAGGGGGCCTAGGTGCCCTCCAATTTTTTTGGTCACTTAAAAAGGGCACTAGAACTTTTCATTTCCGTTAGAATGAGCCCTCTTGCAACACTCTAGGACCACTTGGTCGATACGATGACCCCTGGGGAAAAAAACAAACAAAAAAAACAAAAAACAAATAAACACGCACCCGTGATTTGTCTTCTGGCAAAAAATACGAAATTCCACATTTTTGTAGATTGGACCTTGAAATTTTTTCTACAGGGTTCTCTGATACGCTGAATGTGATGGTGTAATTTTTGTTAAGATCCTATGACTTTTAGGGGGTGTTACCCCCTATTTTCCAAAATAAGGCAAATTTTCTCAGGCTCGTAACTTTTGATGACAATAACTAAACTTGATGAAACTTATATATTTGAAATCAGCATAAAAATCCGATTCTTTTGATATATCTTTTAGCATCGAAATTCCGTTTTTTAGAGTTTCGTTTACTATTGAGCCGGGTCGCTCCTTACTACAGTTCGTTACCACGAACTGTTTGATTAGATTGCGTTAATTTTCAGGAATTTCTTACCATGTATTACTTTTGATTCCGTGTTTAAAAATTAGAACAGTAGTTTATACAAATGATAGCAACGGTATCATTTCGCAGGGTACTAGCAGGGAAGGGGTTTGGACAGGTATGCAAAAAGTTCCGAAGCGGCCCGTAGCAGAACTCGAAAAAAAAACTAAAAGCCAACGACAAATTTGGGAATAATAGAAGCACTGGCAGTTTCTGACAAAATTTGCTGACAAATTTCACTAGGCCAATGAAAAATGCCCAGTAGCATGGTTATCATGCTACCCCACTTTTTGCACGCCGGGGTCTGCAGTGAGGCCGGATCTGATGCTCTGCGTTGCTCTATTTTTCCAAAAGCGGATATATTCAATTACACCCGAAGACCTTGTAAACCCCTCCATTTGAGATGGTTGAGTGTTCATATTTCCTTCAGGTACTATGCTAAAACTGAAATCAAGGCCATACCAAGAGGTTCTAATTTTGAGCCAATTTCCCTAAATGTGAGAAATCTAACAAAACTATACACTCTTATTTAAATAATGGCATTTTTTCGTATTACTGAAGCGGTTTAACTCCAAAGGGTGGTAGATTTTCTGAAACTATGTACAATAGGTGCCGTGATGCCAAGCGTGGCAAGAGTACCAGAACTATGCGGCACATTTGATGCTCCGAGATATACACCAAGTGGGTGTCCCCTTGTCTAACTCCAATGCTAATTTTCATTAATATTTCTTATTTGGTTTAGTTTTATTTTTAGAAAATAATCAGTAACTGAATGCATTCCGAAACAAAAAAAGAAATTTAGATTATGTCAGTAACTAATGTTCAGGTGCGAGACATATATAATTTAAATCTGTTAAAATGCATAAAGAAAAAAAGAAGAAAAAACTACAATGACTCATTGAACTTGTGAAACCACAAAATACTTGAAAACACTAATTTTCAGCCACAAAAACTAATAGTTCCAAAAACATGTAAGACGTGACTATATTCAAAGAATCGATTGCTAAATTCTTAGTTCCGTGAATTTTATGATAAATACTTTAAGTTGAAGTCAAATGAAAACCACAAAAATTGATATCTACAGGTGCTGTATGTACTTTCGTGCGTATAGCTTAAATTTGTTGATTGGTTTCTTCTGTATAATTTTCTTAGTATTACAGCTGGTTTTGAACGCAAGATTTAAACATTGCACCTGTGTAAGAAATAAATGTAGAAAAGTAATTATCGAAACATCTTTTCTTCGATGCAGGGACAGAATCGATTGCTAAACTATAAGTTCCGTGAATTTTATTATACTTTAAAGTCAATTGATAACTGTACAAATTGGCCTCCACACAAGGCCGCGACCAGGGGGTTAGGGCTTTGAACCCCCTACCTCCCCCGAATTTTTTTAGACTCATAAAAACGTAACAAAAATGAATGTAAAGAAGTTTGATGCATTTTAAAAGTTTTTTTTTGTAAGACCCCTCCTCCGCAGGAAAATCCCAGCTACGGCCGTGTGTCTACAAGTACAATCTTGCCTAGACTATAGCTTCAACTTGCTTTATAGATTATAGTTTAAATATTACAATATTATAGCTTAAATAGCTTTGCTTGCACTTAAATTTTGTTTTCTCGTATATAATTTTTTTTAGCAATACAACCGGTTTTCAAACGCGAGTACTAGACATTGCACTTGTGTAAGAAATAAATGTAAAATAATAACTGTATCAAAATGTTTCTTTTAATGCCAGGGTCTCCATAATTCAAAGGCCTTTAGATAATCCCAGCCAAAATAATCATTTCTAGATCATTAGCCAGTGAAGCGATATATAAACTTGTTTTACAAAATGAACTTGTTACAAAAATTTAGAATATCAAAAAAGGACGGAAGGTAAACTGTTGGACCCTCAAAATTAGAATTACCTGGTATCAGTAAAAGTGATTGAGATTGACCTATTAGGTAAACACACAAGTTTATTTGAGAGAGGGGCATGTCGTGCGCTGACTTATCGAGATTTTCCTAAACTGTCTCGTGTTTCCGTAAAGGTCAAGTTTATTGGCTCTTCAAAATTGTTCACCCCTCACCTACCTCCAAAATAAATTCTTGCAGGTAGACTTTCCGACTTTGATGCTTTTCTAAGATAACCAAGTTTATTTATATCTTTATCAAAAAAAAATTTATCCTTTCCCACTTAGATTTTGAAAAAAGATACTTGTATAATATAGCCCCGACCACTCAAGCTGCTCATGCATTGACGCATTATAGAATCGTTTTTGTTAGTTTCTTTCACTTTAGCGTCAGACAAGACAAAGAGAAGTGACAGAATAGATAGGAAATATATAATTCTGGCTATGTATTTGCGCATAAGGGTGGTAGGGTGGGGGCAAAGTATTTGGATAGTGTGAAGTTAGAAAACAATTTTTACTTCATAATATGCGGAATAATTGTACCTAACACATTAGGCATGTAGACAGGCTAAACTGCACCTTCACCTCCCCTAATGCGTAAATTTATAGCCCATATTTGTTTCTAAAGTATTATATTTTTATTATACTTAGGTATATTTTATTAGGGTTGAGCGTCAGAGAAGCAGGTTCTACTTAGACGAAGAATATTAGTTTGGGGCTATATCATACAAGTACAAAAAAAAACTTGTTTGTGTGTCCATTTAAAAATATTAATTATCCTTGCCCCCCCTCCCTCCCATATTTATGAAGCGGTGATACTGGAATCACATCTATCGTAGTCTTGGTCGAAGACTTGTCAAGAAATGTCAAGGAACCTGTATTAACCACCTTTGTATATATGACTACTGATATATTCGGACGCAGGAAAGGTGGTCCAATCCAAATGACTCATAAAAAAGATTTATGCAAACAGTTTTTCTTTTGTAAATGCTAGGTTTGGCGGAGGACAACCGCAATGTTCTTGCTTCTACTTTTAATATTCCATTCATATGATTTTAAAATTCGACAAATTTATTTTAAATTTATTTATTTTTTTACTTATAAACATAATTAAATTATGTTAAATATATTTAATTATAACACTATATGTTCAATAATAATAAATATTTCAATTAGTATGTTTGAAACTATATTAATTAATGTAGGTACTTTTGTCTTATAGCCACCACACTCCAGATCTTGTATCGCGAACATGAGACAATAACCGGTTTTCATGGTCTTATACCAGACTATATTAGCTTCGGCTCGGTCGGAAACTACATTGTAGCTATATTTTAATTAAATATTTAGTTGGTATTTTGGTTAGGTTATGTATTTAATATAATGCGGCCTGGGCGGCCCCCTCCCATAATTTTTTGTTCTAGTTTTCATAATTTATTATATTTTTATCATATTTTCTTTTATTTTATTTACGTTAACCAAACTCAACTTCCCGGCAGAACCCTAGTGTGGTAGCTATTTAGACACAACTACCATTAATTATATATTTAATTAATAATAAACAAAATCAGTTATTATATTTAAAATTATAATAGATTTAACTAATTATATTAAATTTTAGTTAATTTATCAAAATTCGACATATTACGAAATTAGCTTGTTCGCTGAATATTACCTTCTGCATAATGTGTACTTATTGTCATAAAGCATGTTAAAATTCGGGCTTTTCCGCAAATGTTTCAAGAATAAAAAGAAGTTAGGGACCCGCATCAATATTCCAAACGTTTTTGGCAGAAATGGGTAGCATCCAAGAGAACAACCCAGAAGCAGTTTCCATTCGAGCTTTTCTATTGGCTGAAGAGGCTGCTTGACTGGTAAATATTAACCAATAGGAGAATGAATTTTTCATCCTCACCTGTGCTACGCCTCCGATGCCTGTTTCGGGTTTGTTGTCATTTAGGGCAGAAGACACTACACTTCCGGCAAAGGAAGATGTGTTACATTATTTGTGAAGAAGTTTAAAAGGAAGTTAGTTGAGTTATTTTGGGATTGACTCATTGTTTTGTGATTCCTACAAAGTTTTCTTATCAAAAGAAGTTGTGAAAACATATCAAGCTGGATATTCTTACTATACGACCGGGACTGTACCCACACAGCAAACTGAAGTTCTGCGATAGTAAGTACTTTCATTGTCAGCATTGAAGACCAAACTATGGGCATTAGTGCTTCGTTGCTACTATCCAAAACTAAACACTACAAAATTTTGAAATTTACTTTAAAACCTTATTAAATATTTACTAGGCTTATATCATTCCTTAGGATGTACCAAAAGACGGTACTTATGTATTATAGCGACCACACTCAAAAAGTGAAGTTGGGTTAATCATAATGAAAATGTCAAAATATGACGAAAATATAATACTTAACAAAATTATGGAAACTACAAAAAGAATTTTGGAAAGCCGGCGGCCCAGATCGCATTAAGTCAAATATTTGACCTAACCACCTCTATATATTAAATACTTAATTAAAATATACCTGCATAGTTGTTATCTCCGAGTGCACACGGAGAAACCCATTTTTACAACAGATCAAGAACAACAATGTGGTCGCTATAATACACAAGTACCCAAAATACTACTTCCCCCTCCTAATGGTTAGATATATGCCCCAAATTTTATATAGCCCATATGATAAATCTTTCATTTTGCATATGTTGAATTCGCTGTTATTTTGCTTGTTAGCCATTAAACGAATTTGAAGAAGAGTCGCGTATGGAAAATTCCTTGCATATTTACAATTCGGGGTATATATTTGAATATTAGGGAGGGGTGGAGGTAAGGCTTATTGGTATGCCATAAGAAATGATATTAGGAAGTATTTTATAATGTTTTAAAGTATTTTTTTTTTAATTTTGTAGTGTTTACTTTCGGAGACCTGGAATATACCATTAATACCAAACTAAATAATAAAATAATTAGAAATGAATAAATCTTGGAAAATTAAACTGTGGGTAAATTATTTTACAGAATAGGCCTACTTAAAGAGTGGCGCATAGGGAAACAGATACATTTGCCACATAATATAGGAAAATCAATACAATAGGTAATAAGGTACATTCTGAAAAATAATTCTTGTCCTACCCCCTACATTTCCGTCAATTAACGCCACTTATAGGGTACTGACTTTTCATGAACTTGGAAATTTTTTGTACTAGAAAATGAAATATTAAAAAGTGACATATAACCTAAGTATGGATCTTAGAATATGTTTTTAGCCTCACACTTTTATCCCAAGAAAATCTGTGCGAATTAAAATTTTACAATTATGAATTATAGCTGACGAATTAGTACTCAGAAAGGAGAACAGAAACCCCCCAAAGTCTGCGCGGACATGAACTCGGTAAGTTTTTGTGTTTAGGGACAAAACGGTAGACCTACTTATCCACAATAGTAACCACACTCAAGAAGTGAAGTTAGGTTAATCGTAATGAAATATACCTGATTATGACGAAAATAGCTGACCGTGAGGGGACACTGACTTCCAGAAATCGAATACGTCGGACGACGCCTGCCAACGGTGGCGGAGACTGCCACTCGTGGCAGAACAGTGGGGTGGTGGAAAGTAGGTAACTCCTCGGCTGACCGTATTTTCATCATTTTCTTTCCAATTCTAGAATGTGGTCTGGCAGATTTTTTTCGCATTACATTAAATCTGCATTGGAGGAATGGGGTTGTTTTTTCAAATAACAATATAAGGCTTTTTGGAGCCTCCATGGTGTTCAATCTTTTACCTAGAACCCCAGTGATAGAAACTACCCGTTGCCAAGAGCTCCTAAGATCAATTTCTGTTCACGAAGGCTTCTTTTGGAGGAAATCAGTTACAAAGACTTTAGTATAGAAATGCAATCTTTGGAAGTTGTCTAAAGTTGCAAATACTATGTTCCGGATGCTTGGTTCTGGTCATTTTTTTGTTAACAAAGGCTACATTTGCTGCCTAAATGTTACATTTTTCGTGGAGAGTGGGGGGGATTTTCCTCGGGGAGAACTTTTCATGCAAAGGGAAGTTTCTGGGGATGAACTTATTCACGGAAACTTTGGAATTCGCTAGAGTTCATATAGAAATTGCTTTTATTTTGTCTTACTTTCTCTTTGCCTACTCAATCCTACATGTGGAGACGTTGGGGGGATGTAACAAAGATGCCAATAATTGATCAAATTGACGAATTACTTTAAAAAAAAAGTAAAAATAGGAAACAGCAGGCTAAGAGGGCACAAGCAAATTTTTTGGGGGGTCCCTCTGGATCCCCCAGTGTAATGTTGCTCTTTACTTTCAGTCGAAAAAACATATTTTTTTATCAAAAACACAGAGAGGGCATTTCGATGATGTTTAGCATTTAAAACAAAGGATGGGACAGGCCAAAACTTGAGAAGTACTTAGGTCTTTTTCCTTTTTGGGCACATATTTTCGATGTTTGCCGACCTCCAAATCGTATGCACTATGAGACATGCCTGGGAAAGTTTGCAGTGTCTGGGGCTAAGAATGACTAAGGATCCCTATATTGTTCCCCCTATTAAATACACTACCACTGAAATATTCGAGCTTATCACACCTTAAAAGAAAGTTTGCTGTTTGATATTCGGAACATATTGCTGAATATTCAGTTAGTTGCTTTAAGCTACAAGATAATATCTCAACTTATAACTTCAACTACGAATATTCATTGATGATTAACCCTGGTTTGAATGTTAACCGAAATTTGATTACAAGTCATTTCAAAATTAATAGGTCAGTGCCTGAGAGATGAGATGTCATTTTCAACAAAAATTGTTTAGTTAGTTTTATCATTGTTAGCTTTAAGGTCTCTGATACAATTCTCAAGAAGTGAAGATTTGATGTCAGTGTTTTTTGGGATAGCGAAATTGATTGGGAATTCTATGGGTAAGTTTGGTTCCAAAGACGACCTAGATTGTAAATTAAAGTCAAGTAGTTTAAACCAGCGTAATGATTTGGAAGTTTTCTTTATATGGTTGTTCAATGAATTCTTCAAATCAGCATATTCTTTTAAAATATTGAGCCGTATGCAAGATGGGTGCTCCGAGAGGTGGAGATTTGCTAAATGTTTTCCAGAGGAATTGTCAAAGGATCGTTCTGAGTACCCACGTGACTGATCGCATTCCAAGCTGTACGAACAATGTGGTTCTATTCCAATTCCTAGGGCTATAATAAGAGAAAGGGAGATGCACGGCCTTATAGTTAGGGGTTTGAGCCCTCCCCTAGAAATAATTGTCCGACTTGTAAAACGCAACAAAAATGTGCTTTTTGAATTTTTTGCAACCCCTCTCCGAAAAAGAAATTCTTTTATACCCCCTCTCCCCCCTCCCCCGAAAAAATCGTGGATACAGCCCTGATGAGATGGCTAGGACCATTTTGCGGATGAACAATTACAGATTGCCAAAGATCATCACTTTTGGCCATCCATCTAGGACTAAACGAAAAACGTATCGTCCCCGAAGGAGGTTGGAAGAAGTCGTGAGAAAGGACTTCAATGAAACTAGAAATTCTTGGGATGGTGTAAATAGGGAGGCAACAGCTTTTTTATTTATTTTTTAAAGAAGAAAAATGGGTTTATCAAAAGAAATAAAACCCATTAACAACAAAACCCGCAGTTTATAAAGTTGCATGGGTAGATATTACTCTTTACAAAACCCTACATATTTTGTAAAGACATAAAGCTACGTAACTCAGTTGGCTTGAGTTATTACTAGTAGTTTCTTACAACATCCACATGGTTACAATAGTCCAAATTGACGACAAACTCGAAATGAACACGTTTCATTGTGTTGCTAACATACCTGTTTTTACCTGAAAGGCTATTTTATTTCATTGAGGAAATCGGCTTTACAAGTGTTTCGGAAACAAACCACGAAACTTTAAGTCATGTTATGATGTTATTGAATGGGATAGTGAGCAGACCAATGAGTTGAAAATCGATTTGCTTAGAAGCTCGAGTTCAGATGATTTAGGTGCTATCTGGATTTTGACCGTAAAATTGTAACATTTTATATGTTTAATTAATAATCAAACCATAATCGGAAGATAGACAGTGGCAATAATTAATTTTATTATAAAAGTTTGGGATATTTTTCAGTTTCTTTATATTAGTTTTGTATATAGCTTTATGAGCTTCGAAATACATAGTTATACTGTTAAGCAGAAATGACACATTAGCCGTGAGGGAGCTTTGAAGGAATTAGAACTCTGCTCTTATTTGTGTTAATTTTGGTTCGTTTCAAATTCTAATTGAGGTTTGTTTTAGGTTTCATTTATTCATCTGTACTAATTCCCTTTCGTTTTAAATTATAAATTATTCATTAGAAGTTGACACTTTCAGACTGTTTCTCGAAAATGGGTCCCTTCAGCGCCTTTTCACTTTTATGATTGCTCTATCTTGTACACATGGCAATGCTAACTGCCCTTATCTTGACCGTCTATTCCTCCATAGACTAAAATGAACTGAGTGACCTCGTCTGACATCTAACCTTTGAAGAGAAGCCTCTGCAATTGCTCGTTTTCAAGGCTGAAGAAAAGTGCTTTTCTGTCTTAAAACAAGCAGCTAGATAATATTATTCAAAAGACAAGAACTTGTAACCTTTCTTCTTAACTCAACTGCCTATTCTTGCTACCGAGTATAGTAATTGCCTCGAGTATATAGGACCATCTTCCTATTTGTTTAGCCTTTTTATCCTTTGGTCAGCCTCCTATCATTTGCCGCTTGCCATTTGGATGCAGGGGTAGCAGCGTTGGCAACGTGGTATAATTGTGCCGTTTTTGTACCATTTAGAGGCTCTGGTATAATACGGTACATATGGACATTTTTGGTACAATACAAGTTTTCCTGTATATTTTAGTTTTACTTACTCCTTTCTTGCTCGGATATCTGTTCAAGTCTTAGGTTATCGAAAATTTTCTTCTTGTTACGGCAAATTTTTAACCTGTTTTTTAGATGGTACAAGCTACCCGCTTACGGTACAATTTTAGTCGGAAAGCTGGTAGCCTTTATTTCAAACTGTTGGCAACGCTGGGAAGCAAAGGTTGTTCCACGAAATTTCCCAGGATCTTTGGGAAAGAAATAATAGTGAAACATTGTAGGGCCAAATATAATTAGCCATATATTGCTCCATTGGTCATATAAAGCCATACTGGATGGAACGGTTTGTGAAGACTTTTGCAAATAGTGGATTATGCTTTGCGCATACAGACTAAGTAAGAAAAACAAAAAAATTATGTTTTTTGTGGTCCCCAATGAGCTGAAAACGATTAGAATATTTGAACTATTGATTGAGACTGAGCACTTGAAAAATTTATAGAATGTAATGGTACATTGGGCCTTCGTGGTAGGCACGTAAAGAGATTTTTTCTTCCTCGGGGTTCGGGGACACAAAAACACGTTAGTTGATAATTTGAATACAAAGTCAGAAATTTGGATTTTGGAGGGATGCGTCCCTGTTTGGAGACAATAAGCTTAACAGGGAATACTAGAGTCAAGGATACCTCAACGTTATTGAGGATCTGTACTTGGAAAGATGGGACAGATATTGGCACATTATTGTTAGACCTTTGCTAAAACAAAGCGTTAGCAAAATTCGAGAAAGTAAAAAATCTAACAAAAGAAATTATGGCGCGGTAGAAGGACGCTTAAACGACTTTTCTGATATTTTTGCTGATCATTCTCCTGTCTTTACTGGATTGTAATTTGTCTTTTCCCTTAAAGAAATTAACAAGCACGTTCCTTTTGGCTTATTTTATGTCATTCTTGCCAAATTATACCTGTTGTTTCCTATACCATGTTACTGAATGATACAGTATCCATTTTGGCTCTTAATGCATTTCAGTATTTTTAATATACAAGCAATCCTTCGATTTAACTCTTACTGTGTTTGACTTTCTTAATTTGATTATTCATGTGGCATCTGGTTATGAAGGCATGAAATGGAGGCTTCACTCTTCCTCCCCGCAAAATATCGAGGCTTTTACAATCCTTATTATTTACTTTATTCCATATAACTCACCGTACGTGCCTGGTTCCTATTCCATAAAAACTTCCGCTTATCATGTTTTTTCCCATCAAAACAACGTTAAAATTGACGATGCTCTGCAAATTGGGACAGATTTTCGATGGGCACTTTATTTTATTTTTTCGGGCATGGCTTCCTGTTTCACATGGATGTGCATGAAGGGTGCTCTCCATCCGGTTCCGGCATGACCCTGCCGTGTCTTTACCAAGAGGGGGACTTCGGCAGTGTCTTATGAACTTTCTTAATTAATTGGAGTTGTATCTCAGAAACAAAATGGAAATCAAGGTTTTTAAGATGGTAACTGAAAGGCGCTTGAAAAGGAACCACGTGCATATGATCAAAGTTTTAGAAGGATCTGATCCAAAAGAATGCGCTTTAGGTCTAAGTAAACCTGTTTTTTTGTTGTCTCCATGACCAATCATTTGATGGGGGGCACACCATACGATAATCGCTTCCAATTCACGCTTTTTATTCAAATGCTATAGCAGTATCGTTATATTTAATGTTTTGCTTTAGTATTTTTTTACTTTGCGTTCTAATTCATTTTCTTAAAATTCTAATGTGAGTTTGTTAAAAATCAAACAGTAATAGGAACAGAAAAAAAATATGAATAAAACTTTATTAATTACAAGATTGATTTAGATTTTAAAATGTCTGCTTGTGTCACAATTTCTATAATGGGAATTCCTGTTCCGTTTTAGCCAACATTTTACCGAGCTGAAGTTTTCAGTTTAAAATTTGTAAATATACACCAGAGAGCATAGAGAGGAAATCTTAAAATCGTCTCAGATAAAAGAAAAAAAATATATATATATATATATATATATATATATATATATATATATATATATATATATATATATATATATATATATATATATATATATATATATATATATATATATATATATATATATATATATATATATATATATATACGCCATCTAGTGCTAACCAGTAATTTGCCCATTATAAAACTGACCCTAGTTGTGCAGGTTAATGTAGCCGAACCATTTCACAATCCATAAAGAGTTCAAAATAGAAGAATTTGACTTCCACAAAATATAAGTCGGATTCAAACAAGTTTGAGGTTAGTGACCGTGCAAAAGTGGTTTCAGGGGGGGGGGGCAGAAGGGACACTTGTCCTTGATGCAGAAACCTTAGGAGCGCGAAATTTAAAATAAATAATCTGCCGGTTATAATCATTTGTAATTTTCGAATTCCATTTTTATTACAATAAAGTAGAGGGTGTATTAAGCAAATTGAATCCAAAATTTCATTTTCCCCACATCTTCATCGCAATTTCTTGAAATAAAAGTAAGTAGGTCGAATTTATTTAATTTTAAGTTTTTTTGTGATTATTTGTAGTCAAATTAGGTTTATAAATGAATTTCTTTAATGAATAAAAAACTGGGCTGAAAATTTTGGGGAGACAAAGGAGGGGGGTAGGCCTAATCGTGATTTTGTCTGGGTGGAAAAGAGGCCAGAACTGCCACCATAGCCTGGGTAGTTCTTCACTCTTTTTATTTTCAGCTCAAGGAGCATAACAGTTGTTTCATTTTTTTCCATTGATGTGCATTTTGTATGTTCTGCATCATCTAGTAAATAAAAACAAAAAAATAATAATATCCAGCAACAGCAATAAGAGCAGTATTTGCTCTCACAGGTGAGAACAGGGTTGTCATATTTTTTTCATCATACTAGCCCCAATGATGAAAACTATTAGTCCCGCTACATAGGTTTACACTTATTTCATTGCTAGTTTTGGAGGGGATGGATGCTGGGGGAAATTGGGGCCCCCTCGTTAATTTTTTTGAATGACCTTCCCAATTGGGCAAGTTCTATAAATTTCGTTAGCTAAATTGAATTTTTGTAGCTCCACTGCCGAAAATTTTCCCAACCATGTAGCACAGAGCGAGATCACGAGACTAATGAACCACCTTTGACCTTCTCTTGCTGCTTTAAGCGTAACTAGTAGACAAATTTAAGTTTTATTACGGCTCTAAATACATCTTGTTGGTCTCTGGAATCAAATAATAGCGATGCGTGGAAAATTCGGATTTACTGCCATGAGCTGCCAACATTTCAGATGTCAAATATTCTTTAATAATGATAAAATAAAAATAATGGATAATACGATAGAATTACAAGCAATAGGTAGAATTGAACCCGTGTAAAATTCCAACCGTGAAAACTTTGTTACTCAACCGAGCGAAAATTGAGCCAACGTAATATTTAGTCCTCACACCCACTAAGGGAGGATTATCTTTAGCTATGGGTACTTAATATAATCTCGAGATTTCACTACTCTTTTTTTACATTTTCTATATAGGTCAGAAACAATCTCCTCAGCAAACCCCTTCCATGCCGACAAAGGTCATAGATGACCAACATAGAATCAAGAACCATTGTATGAGTGCCTATGCTAAATTTATATAAATAAACTTATCCTTGAAATGCACCATTTGAAACGCACCAAGTGTGTGCGATTCGCGCAAACAATTTAATGACAACTCGAAGACTATGTTGCATTATCGCCTGTATTATCGTTCCTGGCAAAATGTTTTCCTTAGAAATCATCCCCTTTTCCATCTTTGGCACATGTACCACCTCTCAAAGCTAAGGGGTCTTGCGCTAACTTATTTCGTGTTCACCAGAAAACCAGAGGTAGTAAAGGAGGCACGGATGTAGAGGAAAATATATGAATATATATCTAGCATAGGACTTATGGCTTGAAAAGATGAATTTAAACGCGGGAAAAGGATATGAGGTACGACTCTTGTACAGCTGGGATAGACAGTGTGCAACCCCTTAGTATATGTCCCTCTATGAAGCTTCTTCACTCCACAAACACAAGTCAATATTGATAAATCTCAAGGAATTTCTGAGTGTGCTCATTTTCTCTGGCATGTGGGTGAACCTTCAGCAATGGGCTAGAGATTTATATATGAAGGGGGCATTCAGTTCCGGAATTTGTCAGAAATAACACCTGCCCTGTTGTAGTCTGACTGGTAATTACATTTCCTTTTTAAATATAAAGCGCATTGTCAGTTCTGAAGGTTTATTTTTCCCGGAATATGACAAATCCTAGTCCGGTGCTGAAGAAAGCCCAGCTACCTGGTACCCAGTCGCCACATCGCTACATAAATGTTGAAATACACCTTAAGACCTATTGCTAGAACCTTTTCAACTTCTTTCACTGTATACTACCCTCCCATACGTTTCCAGTGGCGTAATTTGCCTTGTGACAGGGGGGAGGGAGCAACTGCCCCTTCCAGACCTCTGTGCCAGGAATACTGTTGGGCTTTGCAGCCGTATGATTGTATTTCAGGAGAGAAGACTGTGTCTAGGATTTTTGTTCTTTTTGGGTATTTTTTTGGAGGGTTTTACACACAAACAAATTTTACTCCTCAAAAATTCGTTAATATGAATTTTCGGTACGTTTTTACGAGTCAGACAGATTTTTTTTTTGGGGGTGGGGTCAAATCTCCTACCTTCTTCCTCCCCTGAATAAGGCCTTGCCTGGAAACATGCTTTTGTTTTTCCTTCAACATTTTTTTTCTTAAGTTGATTGGAAGGTTTAAGAAGCAATAATCCTCCGTCTTAATATATGCAATGCCATCGTATTCTTAGCATGCTTGGTGATTTGTTATGGTAGTTCGATTTTGAATTATCCAGAAGACACTCCCACGCTTTGTAAACGGTTTTTATGTATTCCTTGTGTGCTACATCACGATCGAATCATAATTATTGAAAATTTCCTAAATCCGTCGGGTGTCTATACCCTCAATATTCTAAGTAGAGTCATGAGACCACAAAATTTAAATTATTTGTCCTTAAAATTGTAGTTTAGACTGTGCATCAAGATAATATGGCTTTCTGAAATTAGTTAAGCTACAAATTTTTTACCGGCCCTTAGAAAAAACAACAGATGTGCCGCCCACTCAGCCACTGGGTGTGCATTTTGAAGCACCAAATGTTCTAACAGGCCGTGCCTTATCTCGCTGTGCACCTCTGCTACACGAAGAGCATGCCATCTGATGTGTTGACACTTTCATTAAGTTTTGCATTCGCGATTTTTGATTTTGAGCATGCCTGTCTTTTTCCTTTGAAGCTGAAAGTAAAATTTATCCGATGATTGCATATTGACTTCATCGGTATTATGAATGTCAATCGACCGGAGTTAAAACGTCAAATATATTCTGGAGCAGGTACGATTGCAGAAAGTATATTGAGAAATCAGTTACTGAATATATTGAGAAATATACAATATATAAAATATATCGTATCATATACATATACGCACACACACACACACTCACATATATATATATATATATATATATATATATATATATATATATATATATATATATATATATATATATATATATATATCATGAAAAGAGAAATCACCAATGCTACAGCACAAAAAAAAAAAAAAAAAAAAAAAAAAAAAAAAAAAAAAAAAAAAGGGACAGAAGGAGAAAAGGAAGACTGTTTTCCTAAATTAGTGATTAATATAGACCAGCACTTGAATGAGGCCTTAACCCTACTCATCCATACAATCACATAGGTCAAACAGCATAGCCACACACAATCAGCCATAAAGAATAATCCATGGACAGGCAGTCATGTCGTCAATAAGTATAAGTCGTCATTTACCAAACAATAGAAAAAATAATATAGACAAATAATTCAGAGGCAACACCCAACATAAGGGCTCATCAGGAGAATACACTGGCCTATATAGGGTTTCGCCACTCTAAATTCTCTACCCAGCACAGTGTTGTGGCTACCACAGAATATCCATGGCATCCCCGCGTCAGGTATCACCCCCAAAATACATGCCTATGAAATAAAAAACCAGCAAATGTAAAACAACCAAGTAAAACCAAAACAAGCTTATCTTGTTAATATATCCCTCCCTTTAGCAACAATAGGTAAACTAAATATTATAAATTTTACCAAATCACAAATATTAACACATTACAAAAAACCTGAATGAACTAAACAATTATAGAATTCATCTTTACCATGTGGCTAATTTTTAAAAAAATCCGCTCAATTAGAAACACAATTCAAAATAAATGGCGCTGTGACAACATTTCTCGAACCTCCGAAATTAGTTAAAAATTTCTTTAAGTATTTCTAGATAATTCTTTTGATATTTATTTAAAAGTTCGTTATAATGAAAACTAAATTTTTTAAATTGCCAAGTTAATTTATTTGCAGAAAAACCTCTTGATATCAATTTTTGGCTTAAGATTTTACATCTATTTTTAAAAACAATATAATTACTACAAATCCTTGCATAACGAAGTAACTGTGAGAAAAACGCTGAATATGTGATATTTGAGTGTATATTACTTTCAGGGAATGGGAAACTAATCACTTCAAAATCAAAATCATCCGTTTTATTATACATTTTAAAACTTAATTTATTATTATCACAAATATTAATATTTAAATCTAAGAAATGATCTTCATGACCAGCGCCATGACTAGGCTCAAGAATAAGCTCTGATGGATATATATTTTTAGAAATATCAATGAAATCCTTACAATTTAAGACCAAAATATCATCTAAATATCTTTTTTTATTTTATATATATATATATATATATATATATATATATATATATATATATATATATATATATATATATATATATATATATATATATATATATATATATATATATATATATATATATATATATATATATATATATATATATATATTGAGAAATAAAATTGCAGGAATATGTTGAGGGGAGGATTAAGGATTCAAGAAACTTAAAAAAGGTTAAGTTTGTGAAATCCAGGATTGTATGTCTTAAAAAAGGCATCAAAAATTTGTTTGTGAGTATGTTTGTTACTTTTTTAAAAGACAACAAAAATTTGGGGGATAGGTTCAAACCCAGTAACCCCCCCGGAAATGGGCTTGCATGTTTGAGGGAAATCTGTCTGATGGCAATTCTGAGGGAAATTTAGAGAGAAGTTGTGTGACCCTGAAGACCACCATTTTAGACTGTTTAAAGCTGTAGACTTGAATACTTCCGATTCAGAATTTAATGGTTATAAAACTCAAGACAATTATATAGACTACGCAGAGTGTGGAGGGAGTGGCTTTAGCCTCTCTCCAAAAATATCAACTTGTTTTTTTCGCGTTTTCTTCAAGTTGTTGTTTGTTATTGGGGCGAGCTTGCTAGCTTTTAGCTGACTCTGGCTTTTTATTTAAATTGACTTAAGAACCGTTTTTTAAGACTGCAATATTAAACTTTGTCTCAGGTTATTTATAATTTTCAAATTCACCTCTTAAATTTGTTCTAGAAGCGTTCCAATCTTTAAATTTATTCCTGGATCTAAAGAAATGTAAGAATAACAATTTAGCAAAATGTCCCGTGGAAAGGGGAGGGAATATCAGGCAAGTATTTTAAAATGTATTTTGCAACGGCGCAAAAAAAAAAACAAATAGGCTATTTATATGGAGAATAATAGAAATTATTTTGAAAAAGTTGCAAGAGTCTCTTTTTTTTATATGAATATTAGTCCTGTATTCTCTTATTTTGTATTTTTCGTAGAAATCGTCCGTACAGTACCTTATCGGGTCTAGGCCTCGTAATCTGAGGGGGGGGGAACGTATCCCGTAGGATTGTCAAAGTATAAAAAATTTTATGTCAGAACTTAGAAAAAAACTAGGAGCGGGGCAGCTGCTTTCTCGCACAGGCATAGAACTACCACTTCCTACGTAGACAGACCTTTTCTGCGCTAAAACTAAGCACGCTTTAGTTTTCCAATGATCGTTTTAATTCAGAACAGTGGTATCATTTGGGGGAGGGGAGGATTTTTGCCCCCCCCCCCTAGATTCTTGACACAATAATTTTATTATGTGTTTTCATTGAAAAATTGTTAGAAAAGACTTAATTGTCCCTCCCTTTAGATCTTGAAGATACACCCACTGATTCAGAATATATTCTCAAGAACTTTTCTAGACACCACTACCGAAATAAAAACACCTGAAACGAATTTTAAGCCCAACTTTAAAATACTTGAATAGCTTAGCAGCTCAGGAATTTTTTGCTACAATAACTTTTGTCAAATCCTTTCGTAATTTTTCTCCTTTTGGGTGAAGGGCGTCTAAAATTCACCGAGTTTACGAAATCTAGTCTGTCTTTTACCATTAGGTTGTCTCCAATCAGGCGAGCAATATTATGTGCATGCGTCTTTTCATCTGATTGCCAGAAGCTGCTAATACCCATCAGTTGTTATCTCCCGTCAGCAAAAAGGTCTAAAGTTCGCCTATCCAATTCACATAACCTTTGATCCAAAGTCGTAGAGTCTTGCGCGCTTACGCACCTGGGTTTGATAAATCTGCAATTAATGTACTAATGGTGGCAGTTATTAGTTAATTCGCTAAATATCTGCGAACGTTGTAGCCGGAAGAGAAGGAATTCAAAGCTGTAGGCTATGTTTTGTGAAGATGTCACTCACGAAATTGAAAATGATGCATTCGGTGGGAGAGGGGGGGGGGTCAAGATGCTTAATAGCTGAACAAGGTTGCACATGATCTGTCAAACATATACAAATTAATTCTTCTGATTGTAGGTACGACCCCTCAAGATAGGGAATTACCCACGGGGAATGCTCCGCGCAAAAAGTTCTAACTTTCTTGAATTTGTAGGCACTTGTTAGTTAAACTGTAACTGTTAATTAAACGAAACATACTCAAGAATTACGCTTAGGTTAGATCTGGCCTCTTTTCTGAACCTCCGTGTCTCTATGCCTCTAGTGTACCTTAAGAATTTTACTGTGCAACCTTTATTGACCAATTTTAAGTATTCTCAATGATAAACATACAAGCACCAAATGTTGAACGTATGACTTCTCATATCAGCAGAGGGGCCTGGAAACGCCAGACACCTAGAATTCTTTCAATTGATAGTTCAAAACATTTTCAACAGCGCATTTTCTTTTTTTTTAAAAGAAGAACTTAGCCAACGCTCTTCAATTCCCTTTGGAATTTCGCATACGGGCTGGACAGTTATAAAGGAGATAAGACCCAGAGGTGCAAAACTTTTGGGTGCTTCTTGACAATGGCCACTCCCACTTAAAACGGCTGAAAGGGGTTCTTCTTAATCAATGTGGTGATCCCAGCCTCCTCTGGTAAAATGTCAATGTAACGTTCACGGTAAGATCTACATCAGTGGTCAAGGCTGTATTCAGGGGGGGAGGTAGGGGTTTTTAACCCCCACCCCCTCTCGAAATATTTATCTGATCCGTAAAAACGTAAACAAAATTAATATAAACAAATTTTTGACACGTAAATCTCTTGAATGTAACGCAAACTGTGCTTTATAATTTAGATTAAATAAAAAAATTAGTTTTTTTAACAGCAAGTAAGGAGCGACATTAAAACTTAAAACGAACAGAAATTATTCCGTATATGAAATGGGTTGTCCCCACCTCAACGCCTCGCTCTTTCCGCTAAAGTTTGACTCTTTTTCACAGCTCTACTTTTTAAAACAATAAAAAACTTTAGCGTAAAGAGCGACCACCCCCATCCTAACACGAAAAAGTCCCCCTGAAAACGTTTGTACACTTCATAATAACCATTACTATATGTAAACAATGGTCAAAGTTTGTAAATTGCAGCCCCTCCCCCGGGGACTGTCGGGGATTAAGTCGTTCCCAAAGAAATAGTTATTACGTTTTTGACTACGCTGAACAGAATGTCTATCTCAGAATACTCAGAATGAGCGTGGGAGGGGGCCAAGGTACCCTCTAATTTTTGGTCACTTAAAAAGAGCTCTATAACTTTTAATTTCTGTTAGAATGAGCCCTCTCGCGACATTTTAGGATCACTGGGTCGATGCGATCACCCCTGGGGAAAAAACAACAAACAAAAAAGCATTGATGCTTACCGCTGTTCGTAATAATAAATAAAAATAAACACGCATCCGTGATCTGTCTTCTGGCATAAAATACAAAATTCCACATTTTTGTAGATAGGACCTTGAAACTTCTGCAGTAGGGTTTTCTGATACGCTGAATCTGATGGTGTGATTTTCGTTACGGTTCTATGGATTTTAGTGGGTGGAGTTTCGGTTACTATTGAGCCGGGTAACTCCTTGCTACAGTTCTTTACAACGAACTGTTTCATTAGGGCGCGATTTAAAGTATTAAATTGTGGATTGTTGAATTATAGGCTACACTTATCGATAATAAAAAAATTAGCAAAGGTATTAAACTATGTGACACATGGGTACAACTCGGATTATTGAAGAGAAGAATTCCCCTCTGTACCATTCCCCCTTACCAGTTATATTTTTTTGGGCAATATACTATCGCATAAATCTGCTAAAACTTGTTGACACTAAATTTATTCCGATTTACAGTTTTCTATTCATTATTATTTTAATTATTATCATTTAATAATTTCTTAATTTATTACAATTTATTAATAACTTATGGATTATTTTCATTTATTAACTGCGCCCTCTGTTTTATTTTAATATAAATAAAATTTCAAATTTCAAAATAGTTATAACCGCTAGATAATTTATTTGAAATTTTCGCCCTTAAAATTTCTTCACCCTGGGCAACTGCCCCCTCTGTTTTCTATGCAGTTTTCTATTTCTTTTCAGTTGTCTATAATCAAGGAATCTTAAAAAAAATCGAAGTAAAGTGTTTCGGGTACAAGTTAGAAAAAGAAAGAATTGAACTTATAACAAACACAAATAATTTTCGCATTTAGTTGGTAATTGATTAAACAAGATTGATAATTATACTATAAATAGGACAATGGCAAATGTAGTAACTTATTAAGAACAATCGGTACTTTTTTGTTTGTTTGGAATACAGGTAATACATAGTAAAAAGAAATAACAAATTGCCTGTGACAATTTAATTTTTGCCATCCTTGTGTGCAGTGAAGTTATTCAGACTGTTTTCTCACCTAAAAACTTAGCCAGAAGTATTTATTTTCCCACGGTTAACAAGTTTTTTTCTTCTTCTAATCGCCAGACTTGTTATTTTACCTCGGGTTTGGAATTGTGTTAATAATATTGTTTTTACTTCAGCTACCTCACTTATCAAAATCTAAAGAGCACGCGAAAATCAGATTCTGACACTTCAGTTACTGAAAATCAGATTTCCAAGTTTTCCAGTGTTTCTCCAGTTGGTTGATTTATGAAGTTTAATAACATTTCCTCAGTCCTCAAATCTTCTTATATGACCGATTATTCGGTCTACATGCTTTCTTATGCCAATAGGAATCGGAACTTGTTATCAGCGGTGGATTCAAGGGGTTGACCTCACTTCCTGTTGTGTGGGTTATAGTCATTTGTACAATCCTGTCGTTCAAAAAGAAAAAAAAATCTACCACTGCTAGTTATTTAAATTTGCATATGAACGAAGTGTTTCTCGACCCTGAACTACGGTACTCGACTCGACCTAAGTCAAGCCGAACGTAGTCGTCAGTTTGGCAATTGTTAGATTGTCTGGCCAACATTCAGACGAACTTAAATGGAGTCCTTTTTAAATAACCGAGACTACTTTTGTCTAAAAAATCTAAAATCTAAGGATTAAGATATTGGTGTCCTAAGTCTTGAGACTGATCACGGTGAATTCAGAAATCCCTTTCAACCATTCCCAGAACAGGCTAGGTGCGAGACCTTACAACGGTGTAGTGGGATCTGAACTTCGTTATATCCAACCATTAACATTACTCTTCTTCAGATCTCATTAGTGAGGGGCTGACTCTTCTTGCGTATTGAACATCTCGGATACTCCGGGATGGAATCTCAGTCTTCTCGGCTATGCAGTTCCTGGGGTATTCTCAGTTATGTCGAATGCTATTATTGATGTATCGAGGCTCTTCCCCGTCCCTTGCTTCTCTGAGTATTCCAGCTATTTCTGAATTCTGTTCTTAGAGGGGACTTCTCACATTCAGACGCACGCATGAAGTTGCTTTTTATTTTTTTAATAGTTTGTCCTGTATTATGCAGCGTGGATATTACCGCAGTTCTTATTGATGTCTTGTGAGTCTAGTTTTTCTTCAGAGATCTAGTTTTCGTCTCCGCTATCCGATGAGAAACAAGTGTGAATGAATAAAGGACATTTCTCAATGTGTGCGCTGCCATCTTTTTTTTTCACCCTGTTTGTAAAAACTTACCAAAGGTCATACGAGCATGAATTTTCTCCTACAAATCGAGCGCGCTAACTAAATATTAACTGGACAGACAGAAACACCAACATGGAAATTTGGCATTTCAGAAACCGAACAAACATAATCAGTGTTATCAGACAACGAAGAAAGCGGTGTATAGAACATTTAATTCACATGCCAGCAACCATTGTGGACGAAACGACAGGGAAGGTCATGGTACCAATTTTGTCATATAGTGAAACTATCCATACTAAAGACCTTATGCGTATTTATGTATAAGTATATTTGATGTACGCCTGAAGAGGACATGTAAATCTGCTTCATATAGACCACGCTAAAGTAGACACGTAAACAGTGTTAGAGATTGCAGAACACACGACACTACTAGAATGACATATTTTTTTTTACTCGTGGCAAAGCACTGTCCCGTATCGTTAAGTAGTTCTATCACGGTTTATTTTTATGATGAGGAAGTATGGTTCGAATGATTCTATCAATAATTATTTGAAAAATCTATTAAAGGTTTATGATTTGTTTCAAGTTTCTTACTTAAAGTACCAAAATCCTGTTGATTTCTCCCCTTACCTACTCTAAAATTGTAGAAATCATGCCGAATTTGAGCCATCGTTTTATAATAATTTTGTTCTGTATTGTTTTTTTTAGCTCGCTTTTCTCGTTTCCGTTTTATCTCATTTCCTTTTTTTGTCATAATTGCAAGATTTGATTGTGAAGCAATAAGAACATTGTCTTTGGCAAAATCAAAGTAGACAAATTTAAGGAACTCAAAATCGAATTTGAAATCAAACTAGTTCCAATTGGAAGCGAAGAGGTCATAAAAGATAGAAATATGAAGATAGAAATGTCTGCAAAAGGATAAATATAGTTTCATGGTAATAAAATCGGAAGACTGAAAAGTCAAAAATAATAAATATAATCACCGACTTTTTTTTCATTTATGTGTTTATAACTTTGATCAATTTGATATATGTCATGTTAACTCCAATCCCTTTTGTGTCCCTAAGCCTTTCGTGTCCCTGCTTTTTAGTCCATTTTGAAGACGAGTCTTTTTAAATACATTTTTTTAACCAACCGTACCGCAACGGTACCATGGCCACTTTTTCTTCTTTCCCTCAGAACAATCAAACAGGTCATGGTAACGAACTGTATTAAGGAGCGACCCGGCTCAATAGTAACCGAAACTCTAAAAAAATGGAATTTTGATCCCAATAGTTATATAAAGAGAATCGCATTTTAATGCTGATTTTAAATACATAAGTTTCATCAAGTTTAGTCTTACCCATCAAAAGCTACGAGCCTGAGAAAATTTGCCTTATTTATAAATAGGGGGAAATACCCACTAAAAGTCCTAGAATCTTGACACAAAGTCACAAAACTAAAATCACACCATCAGATTCGGCGTATCAGAGAACCCTACTGTAGAAGTTTCAAGCTCCTATCTACAAAATTGTGGAATTTTGTATTTTTTGCCAGAAGACAGATCATGGATGCGTGTTTATCTGTTTGTTGTTTTTTTTTCCCAGGGGTGATAGTATCGACCCAGTGATCCTAGAATGTCATGAGAGGGCTTCTTCTAACGGAAATTAAAAGTTCTAGTGCCTTTTTTAAGTGACCAAAAATCGGAGGGCACCTTTGCCCCCTCCCACGCTAATTTTTTCAAAGTCACCAGATCAAAAGTTTGAGATAGCCAATCTGTTCACTGTAGTCGAAAACTTAATAAATATTTCTTTCGGGACGGCTTAATCCCCCACGTTCCCTGGGGGAGGGGCTCCAAGTTACAAACTTTGACCATTGTTTACATAATATAGTAATGGTTATTATGAAGCGCACAGAGGTTTTCAGGGGGATTTTTTCGCGTTGGGGTGGGGCTGGGTCGGGGGAGGGTATTACGTAGGAGGATCTTTCCATGGAGGAATTTATCATGAGGGAAGAGAATTTCCATGAAGGGGGCGCAGGATTTTCTAGCATTATTTGAAAAAAAAAAAACAATGAGAAAATAAATAATTTTTTCAACTGGAAGTAATGAGCAGCATTTAAACTTAAAACGAACATAAAATATTACGTACATAAGGGGGTTCGTCTTCTCCGCAATACCTTGCTCTTTACGCTAAAGCATTTTTAGTAATTTCAACTATTTATTCTACGGCCTTTGTTGATTCAGGGTTCATTCTTAAGGATTTGGACAAAATTCAAGCTTTAGCGTAAAGAGCGAGGTATTGACGAGGGGGCGAAACCTCTCGCCTCTCGTTACGTAAGTTAATTCGTAAGGTACGTATGTTTATTACTAGCAAAAACGTTGGTAAAAAAATATCTATTTGCACTTTTAAGCAATTGAAAATTGGAAGGTAACTATCAAAATCGTAATATAAATCGTAATATAAATCGTAATATAATATAATAATATCAAAATCGTCCGATCAAAACTATGAGAAAGCCATTTAGCAAAAAAATAACATGCAAATTTCGTTTGAATTATTCATGTGCGATGAGGCAAAATTAAAGCATGCATTAATTCAAAAACGTTCAGAAATTAAATAAAAAAACCCAGCTTTTTTACTGCAAGTAAGGAGCGACGTTAAAACTTAAAACGAACAGAAAGTATCCCATATATGAAAGGGATTGTCCCCTCCTCAACGCCTCGCTCTTTACGCTAAATTTTTTATTGTTTTATAGAGTTGTGAGAAAGAGTCAAACTTTAGCGTAAAGAGTGAGGCGTTGAGGTGGGGACAACCCCTTCCATATACGGAATAATTTCTGTTCGTTTTAAGTTTTAATGTCGCTCCTTACTTGCAGTTAAAAAAACTTGTTTTTTTAATTTAATTTCCTCTAAAATGAAGGATGTATGTTTTTCGAACGTCATTTTGAAAGGAATAATTTTAAAGTGGCAACTGTGTTAGCTACTATTCCTTTCACTTGACCGGTTCAGTTTGAATACGCGGTTTACAAATCTCTTCCAAATCTTCTCAGGGAGACTTAAGAAGTAGTAATGAATACACATTTATATCCATTATCTTGTAAGTATATAATTAAGTAATGCTTTGAAGTGTCCTGACTATAGTTACGTGATATGTTGGATGTGATATATTGCAGAATCAAAAAGGGTCTATGAGAAGTAACACCGGAACAGGTGTCATAATTTTAGTACACGTTGAAGTAGATATATATATACGCAGGGTTGCCACATGTAGCACAAAAGTACTATTTTGGCACTAATTAATTATGTTTAGCACGGTAGAACGTGCTCAGAGTTGCCACCAGTAGCACGAAAGTCCTGTTTTTGCACCATTAGCCTACATTCAGTATTTGGACTCTATCACCGGATATTGCTATGTAGCACGCAAATTTGGGCTATTATAGCACTTTCGGAACTGTCTATGGTCTTCCGCATTTATAGCACTTTCGAAATGTCTATGGAACCGTCTATATATATATATATATATATATATATATATATATATATATATATATATATATATATATATATATATATGTATGTGTGTGTGTGTGTGTAATGTGTTTAATGTGTGTAATTTAGTTTGGAGTACAAAGAAAAGTGACCTACTGTATTTTCAATGAAAATGCAAAAAAAAAATCATTATTCGAAATCCAGGGGTGGGAGCACAGCCCCTGCCTAGACAAGGAGGTTATTTCAACTGGGCTATTGAAAATTGTTTTGTAAAAAAAATTGAATCGTCACCAAGTCCCATGTCTCTAGTCCTGCTGATTGTGTTTCATAAGAAATTAAATCCTACAAGGGGCGCCCACTTTCAGAAATCATGCACGCATGGTGACGCGTGGTGGAAGTGTTTCAAGTCTGGCAGAAACTGTGACGAGCCAGGCAAATTGCGGCACACGTGTCGATCTGAGCTGTACACCATGTAGTGAAAAGTGGATGCTCCTTCGAAACTTGACTTTATTTATCATCTGTTTAAAGTGTGCCCATACCCCAAATATTTCCAAAGTCCAGATTTACTTTAGGTATATTTAATAAATTTAGAGGATGACTTCTGAGGAGACCCCTGCCTCCTAGAGCACCTAACTTATTCAAGAAGAATCTAACAATTCAACGCTGGTCCTCAAGGTACGCCTATGCAGAAAGAGAGAACTCCTTTTACCATCATCATCGTTATCAACAAATTTAAGCTTTCTTGAATTGGTCTTTCGTAGGTTTAAACACATTTAAATCTCTTCCCTATGCTAATCACTTTCGCCGTTGCTTACTAAAGGTTTTTGTCTCTAAATTCAAATGGCTTAATTGACTTTCTGTCATTTAGAGACTTAATTGTTCCTTTTGTCTATTTTGTCGTCCCTTCTCTAATTCTCCTGGGCATTCATGAATGGGTCCACAGCCAGTGGCTATAACGTCTGCTTCAGCATATTACTGGTATATTTTTTTTTCAAAAAGCTCCTCCTTGCTGAGCCCTCCTTTTGAGAGAATTGGTAATTCTCTCAAAAGTTTGAAAGTGTCACATGCGACCTTTAGGTGCGATTGGGGCGATATGACATCATAAACGTGACGGTTAAATAAATGGGAAGGATTTGTTGATGTGCATTCAAAGCGAGGATTGGGAGGGCAATGTATGTTCCATTGCACTTGAAGCCTCCTCATCTACATTATCTTACTGATCCCCCTTTGAGAACAACTTAGAAAACCCTTTTTGGCAATTATCTGAAATGTCTGGCATTTGTAGAAATGTCTAATGTGACCTAATATGCCTAATACGAAGCATGATTGCAACGATTTGCACACTAGTGTAGACGAGTCCCCCATTTAATCGCCCTTATGATCTATTGTATATTTAAAAAAAACGCTTTAGGGTAAACAATTACAAAAAAAAACACTTTAAGTCACGAACAAAACATCGAATTTTAAATTTTAACTCTTAAAATTGTGCAGGAAATTTCTTGAAAAACTCCTTAAAAAACCCTAAGCTTAAACAAAGTCGATGCATTAAAACTATGCATGTGTTGACCGCACTATTTTAGTTAGAACAAATCTTAAACTGAAAATGAATAAAATTAAATTCGTTTTATAATATCAGACAGTATGAATTTAATTAAAAAGAGCAGAATTTAAACTTATTTTCTGCATAAAAATATACCAAAGTATTAAGTAAGATAGTAAAAATACACCAGTAAATGAAATACAAGTTTTATTCTGAGAAGATGTATAGACTGTTTTCTCTCTGTGTTAATTCTGCAACTATACCTTAGCAGCAATGGGATAAATCGAAAAGTACCGTAAATTAAATTCAAGCTTGATAATTGGAACAACGCTTATCTCCAGTAAGCAATTCTGTAATAGAAGTCCGAAGCAAAGAAATATGTAGTTTACGATGACATCTTTCTGTTTTATCTGTATTTTTTCTTCTTACTTTTCAAATAACATCTTTTCTACATTTGACGTAGTCCATATCTTAAGTAAAACAAAAATACCTTTATGAACAAGCTAATCAAAAACTTGGTACAATTCCTCATCTTCTAAGTGGTTTTTATAGGCTACTCAAATATTCAACGATTCTTCAGTTTATTTTAATGCCCATCCATCACGTTCTCTAAATACTAAAACGTTGCCTGTCTACTATCTCAGATAACTTTATCAATCATACTAGTTCTTTTTGCTTCAATTTAAATTTTTAGCCATTCAATGGTTTTTTCATTAACCTGAAAATTCTCTTCTTTCATAGTTGAGAAGCAAATGGGCCTTTCTTCTTCTTCTTAAGGTTTATGTTCCCTGGGAGACATTGGATTTTTTTTTAAGTCTGCAACTGTAACCTATACCGAGAGGACAAGATACTTGTATAATTGGAATAATGGCTTCAGACTTACCAATTCACCGATCCAGAATTATGATACTAATCTTATTCTTAGAGACTTTTCCAAATCTATTCAAAAAAGGAAAGCATTTTTGTGAAAATAAAGAGCATGTCCTAGCCATATCATCCTTTCTCTCATTATAGCCCTAGAAAGCAGGATTGAACCAAACTTTCGTACAGCCTACTATTTGAGGTATGATCTGTGAGTTGGGTACCCAGAACAATCCGTAGGCAAATTCTCTGGAAAACATAACAAATCCTCCTCCCTATTTCAAAGTGACTGCGTTTCAGAACCTTGCTTGATCACTGTCATTACTTTAAGAGAGTAATTTACAATAGAAAAAATATTATAATGAACAATATCAAGGTTACTAATTTCTGTATTTTGATTTATAATAAGGATTTATTGATAATGATTAATGATTTGTTATAAATGATAATTAATGATTGTGCTGCTAAATGGGGAACTGCGCGTGAATTGTACCTTCGTAATCCATAGGAACTTTTTATTTTGATAAAGTTACCACAGGAGGAAGTAGCCGTGTTAGATGTTGTTTATTAAAAGTATTTGTTAATTGGCCTGAGAACCTAAGTTCTTCGTACATAGTTAACTCCTATTGTAAAGGACAAAAGCCATATTGACAGAATGGGAACTAGTTTTTCTGTTTGTTTTTACTAAGTGTACTTTTACTCAAAGCAGTTTTTCAATGAAATTTACATGTGAAATTCACAGAATGAATTACTGCGTGAGGTGTAGTAGCCAGTTATGGAGAATTAACTGTGGGAAAGATTGCTATCGGAATGATTGCTGTTTCAAGGTACATCTTGCTATCAAGTTTAATATGCTTAAACGTCTTTATGAGTTAAACAAAGATAGAACCAGTTTCGATTTTTCCTATTTTTCTGTTCGATTTTTTTTACCGACTACCCCATGCTCCAGCGAAATTTCAAATTTCAGATTGCTGGAAAGATCATGTTGGAGTATTCTCACTTGTATGACTCTGGTACATTAACAACAATTGGTAATGCTGTTCTGGGAGTAAGCTGTCCTTGAAGGGCACGCATACCATTTGATCGCATGATTTTCTTTTGAACTTCAGTCATTGTTTATTTTACAATCAAATAATTGTTAACAATTCTTCAGTATTGTACATACCCTCAGTTTTTATCGGATAACATCACGGCGTGCATTCGTATATTAATGCCTTGAAAAATATGATGTCTTTTTATCTGTATTTTAATCCCCCGAACAAAAATCCGGGATACGGCCTTGGTAATAAAATAGCCTTTTCCTCCAAAGAGAATTTCTTGATGACGCTTTCAAGTCGTGCACATATGATTATTCATTTGGATAAAAAAAAGCTAACACACGACAGATATTTCAAATTCACCTTAGGAGGAAGATAAAAACAAATAAAAAACTACATTTAAAACGCAAATTAATTTGAATAATAACATATATAGTCAAGGTCGTATCCAGAGAGAGGGTTAGGGGGTTTGTCGTATCATATTATAAGTTATATATGATATGGTTGATACAAAAACATGTGATACGTTTTGATTCTAGGCAACTTCTCCACCTCAACGAATGATCCCCTACATTTGTTAGGGGAAATGGGTGGAACAGAAGGAGGAGGTGGGCCACCTCCTCAACTTGAGCATACTTACCAGACGACACCTACCTTTGATCAAGAACCTGAATACCAGAGTTTAGATTCAGTGAGTCAGCCACAACATACAGTGATTAGTCAAGAAGCAAGTCAGGACTTTTATAATCATCATGGTCAATTGCCTTATGTTAGACAGCACCATTATAGAGGTAAGTTTATTCTACTTCTTCTGCTGCAACTAGAGTTTGCAAATTGGTCAGAAAATGAGGGGCCAGAAATTCATATGAAACAAAACTATTTTTAGCGAGATTCTTTGGATTTAACTATTTAAAAATCGAAAAGGTCCTATGAATTTTCTACCCCCATCCTCTATATATAGTATCTTTGAAATGGGCTTAATCATTAAAATTTAAAGGAGAGGGGCTGTTTATTTTTCAATATCTGTTGTTTTTAGATTCTTTTCAATAAAACTAAAAAATAGGCATTCTTCAACGAAAATATCCCAAAAACGTATTTATAAAATTTGTGACAGAGGGGGTGTCACACGCTTCATTTTCCTGTGATACCTGACCTTAAAATTCGAAAAAAAAAAAACGTTTTTGAAATCGTATTCTATCTACAAACACGCCTTCAGGATGTTTTTGTCTTCTTGGGCCGGTAGCAATGGAGAACTTGCGGTTTTCTATATAATCTACGAAAGCTGACCAGAGCCAAAGGCGTACAGGAAGAGCCCATGGCAAAACCACTAATTGAAACCGTAAAATACTAAAATTTTGACAAGTTTAGTTTTGGTAGTTACTACCTATTTTTTCCCCTTCTTTTCTTGCACGCAAAAAGCTAATAACTAATCTTTACGTGTGCTTTTTCAAGCTTTTAGCGGTCGTTAATAGGTTCGAAGAAAGTAAAGCAGTATATGTTGAAGAAAAGAAGACATTTGCAAAGCCAATCTCTTTTATTGGCCGTATAACATGTCGATGATTTTTGTTTTGTTTATTATAATGAATTCGCTTATTTTTATTTTTGACATCAATACCCCTTGAATCCCGGCAAAATATCTTCGAACCCTTCAAACCCAAAAAATTTCCAAAAAGTGAATCCCCAAAAATATCTTGTATGAATCCTCCCAAAAATTTTGTGCTGGATAGGTATTTGTTTTGTATTTATTTTTCTTTTTTTACCAAGAATACTTTTGGTATACCGGGATTGACCTCTCATCCCTAACCTCTGGGATCGGTCCGAAAGACCCCCAAAGACAAAATATAGCCGAAAAAGTTTTCTCTTTTGGTATATTTGATCCTCCTTCTAGTTCTATGGATTTGACCTATGCATATAATGTGACATCTTAATTTCGTTAATAACATAAATGTAACTAATATTCATTTCCTCTTTACTGCTCCTTTAAGTTTAACATTTGTCAATGCCAGCTAGAACCGTGTCCAGGGAGGGTAACTGGTTTGACCCCCCCCCCTCCTCCTTTCCGAAATTTTGTCCGACTCGTACAAAAGTAACACAAATACACGTAAATAAGTTTTTGCAAACAGAAACCGTGATAATCACTAATCTTTTTGTGTCCACTTCCCTCTGAATACAAATCCTGGATATGGTCCTGACCGAACCCTGCTTGAGAATAATATATTGCAACTACAGAGACTTGTTTTCAATTTTACTTTCCTTGGTGTTGTTTATTATAATTAAAAGTTAAAGGAAAGTAAAATAGTAATAATAATCAAATGAAAATATTTGCTTCATTAAAATACAGAAAGATAAATCCTGGTTGCCTTGTTTGAATTTCTGTCGAAGTGGAGAATATACCCTCCTCTAGATTCCCCTAAATTTCAAAAAATCTTTTCGATATTCTCATTAAACTTTTTGGCATTTTTTTTTTTGGAGATTTTCGTTGAAAAAAAAATCGAAAAAATTACCACCTTTTTTGGACAAAATTACCATTTTTTTTTTGGAAAAGAATACCGAAATTATGATTTGCCAGAAAATGGAGATATCCCTCGTGTAGATGGTGCTGGGGTAGTAGAATGGACACCACTGAATTGTAAGCGTGTCACAAGATCTCTTAATTACGTTTTCGTTTCCATTTCCAGTATTTTGTATGATTAACAATCTGCGAAGGCTGTTTACCAGGTAATCCCGATCGATTTCTATTCTTTTTATCTTCATCTGCGGTATTTCGACTGAATTTCTTGAAACCACGAACTTGGTCCTCTGTCTCAAGCATGGGTTAACCAAACTACAGTTTGATAGCTTTGTGGTTTTTGATTGCTGTGCCATGAATAACAAGTAATTTAGATATAAAATCCTCTTATAATCTATTATCTATCTAGAATTGTGGCTTCTACTGCGTATATACAAATATATATAAAAAAAAAATTATTATTATTATAGCCTACCAAAAATATATTAATTCATTATTTCCCTCAAAATCGAGGAGTATGTAAGGTACATAAATGAAATTTCAAAGACGGTTTAAAAAAAATGGACCAAAGCCACTACTTACAACAGGCGTAGAAACATAACCGATTAAAATATACGAAAAAATATCAAACGTTATTTAAATTCTAAAAAATAGTGAAAAGATTATGCTTAGAGAGAATATTTTCAGACCTACGATAAAAATTAATAGACTTCAACCATATCTAATTCTAACAGTACTTTTATCTTAAATCTCGGAACTAATTCAGCGTTGGGAAAGAAATTGAAAACCAAATAAAAAATTACAATATTTAAAATAGAAAACGCTAATTGAAGAATGACAGATTTAAAAAATCTTGAAAAAGAAGGGTAGGATAGATAAGAGAGCCTAAAATGCCACGACGATAGATACCACATAACTGTATTATTGAACAAAATCCCTTTCTAATTTTTTGCTTGGGCACTTATAATTATTCTAGACTTCGGATCTCGAAATGAAGCATAATAGGGTAACCCCAGATAAACAACAGCATCAGAAACAGGAAATGAATTATCAATCATTTGAATTTTAAGGCCCATTCACAATGAGATTTTACTAATACCTAGATATATCTAGCGCTAGCTTGAGCATATCAGGAGTTTTCGTAGAATTTTTCAGCCGATTAAAATTTTTATTGTAAATAAAAATCTGATTGGCTAAAATTAGGGTTCTAGGCGTTTAGCCCCCCTAAAATACCCCCCACCCCAGAAAATACTTTCCGCCGAAAATAGAACAAACCGGTTTCTTCGGTAGTTTCTTTCAGCTTAGCGCAAGACAAGACAGACTGTTGCTTGTAATGGCAAACCCCATCTAGTTTCTCTGTGTATATATTTTGCAACTGTGCGTTAGCAAAGGGGTAAATTGAAAAACACCGTAAAGATTTAAACTTGATAATTGCAACACCACTTAACTCTATGAAACAGTTCCACAATAAAAAGTCCGAATTAAAGAAATATGTAGTTTACGTCGAAAAATTCTGTCTGTTTTCTTCTTTTTTTTATAATCATATCTTTTCTAGGTATTTGTATGATAAACCCACTACCGCTCAAGTTGTTCATTCATTCACGCATTACAAAACCGGTTTTTATCGTTAATTTCCTTAAGCTTAGCGTTAGACAAGACAGAAGGAGAGAATAGGTGGGAAATATATGATTTGGGTTATATATTTTCATATAAGGAGGGGTGGGGTAAAGTATTTGGGCGGTTTGAAGTCAGAAAACATTTCTTGCTTCATAATATGCAGAATAATTGTCTTAACACATTTTGTATGCAGGCCCGCTCTACTTTACCCCCCCAACTTTTAAATACATAGCCCAAATTTGTTTCTCAAGAAACGAAGAAACCGGTTTGTTCTCGAGTTTTACACATCATAAACTTGAGTGGGTGACGTATAATACACAGGTACCGGAATTTTCATGGAGAGGGAGCCGGATTTCCCGGTATTGTTTAAAAGCGATCAGAAATTAAATTCAAAGAAAAGTTTTTTCAAGTGAAAGTAAGGAGCAAAATCAGAACATAAATGGACAGATATTATCACGTATATGAAAGGAGTTTCCCCTTCTACAAGACCACAAGACCTTACTTTTTACACTAAATTTTGACTTAGTGTCCTAATTCTTTAAGAACGATTCATGAAACGCAAATGGTCGTTTAATTAGAATAATAAGGTGTTTTTGAAATTCTATAAAATAACTGTAAAAATATATCTCCCATCTATTATGTCATTTGTCTTTGTCTTATCTCGCGCTAAGCTGAAAGAAACTACCGAAGCAACCAGTTTGTTTTCGAGTTTTACGCAGCGTAAACTTGAGTGAGTGGCGTATAATACACAAGTACCAAAATTCCTTCCCCCTGCGAAAAATAAAGCTCAAGTAAAATTTTCAAATCTTGAAAGCCTTATTTTCCACGGGGGAGGAGGGGTATTTCTCTGGGGGTAAACGCCGGTGACCAAAATTAGCTATGTCTAAATTTCAGTATTAACAAAGTCTCACTGAGAATGGGTCTTTACATGGGTAGAAATGTGTTGGTCATCAGTTCCAACCGTTTGGGGGTTGTATGGACCTAGCCCTTAAAATAAAACAGAGTTGCGTAGTCTTCGAGTAACCTATAGAAAATCTTCTGAAGTTTAGTTAGAATGTGCTTAGTCAAATTAACTTCAACAAAAACGTGTTAAGGGCTCAGTGCCACAGTGGCAAAAAAGCATCTTGTCATTTGTTTTGTTAGTGTTTTTTTCTGTTTTCTGGTGATATCCTAGCAACGGTATATAGACCTAAGAAAGAATCGATTATTTCACACTAAAACTTTATAAAGTACATGAAGGGCTTCTGATGGACTTCTGAAATGCTAATATAAAAGTCCTTCAAACGTTTATTGCCAATCTTGGTTTTGACCTTATATTATATGCATATCCAGAACAAGCACGCCAGGGGGAATTAACTCCTCCCAACCCTCATCCACCCGAGGTGGGTCTAAACGCTTCCATGCCCCTGAAAGACTGAAAAATTATATTTTTTCAGTTTGCTTCCTCCGTGGAAAAGAATCTGACACCACCCCCCTCAGTCAGACCTATGTGCACACATGTATGCATATAACTAAATATTGTATTTTAAAAATCCAGAACTATCTTCGGCAAGATTTTGCTTTCTTTCTAAATGAATAGTATTAAAATAGGAAGTTTTTAAAATTGAAAAATATGAGTTGTCCAATGTTTTGATGCTTAATCTTATTGTTTGGCCAAAAAGGGTTTCTTCAAGTTGTTCTTCTTGTTTTGGTAAGTTGAGAAATATTGAAGAAACTAATCCCAGATCACACTGGCACGCCAAAAATTTGACAGCGCACTTTCATATTGGTTGCATCAAAATAAAAAGCATGTCGCATCAGCTAACAAACTGCACACGAAAAATGTTTATGATACAATTAAGTATTTGAAATAGAATATTGAATAGTAAGCTGAAATTATCAGGGATCTTAACAGATATTAAATATCCACTGGGGGAATTTGCCAAAATTCTTTTTATATGTCTTGCTTTTTGTACCAAAAACAGTGGAAATACAATCTGTTTCTTGGATGGGTTAAGTGAAAGCTCATAAGAGAATTCGAAGAAAGCTTATGAAAAAACCGGGAATCTATTTTAGTGAAAAGTACATCCATATGCAATTCCACAGTTTTTGGTATATGCTGAAGCCGAAATTAGAAAAGAAATGTGAGCGGAAAATTTGCAATAATAAGCTGAAAACACATGACAACAAATAAGATTATATTGTTTGTTGTAACAACAAATGTTGTTGTGCTTGAAGGCTATTTGAAAAGCGTTGTTAGTTGTAACTAACTACTTATGTTTGTTTTTTTCCCGATTCAACGTGGCAGCACTGGTGAAAATTTGGTAGTGTCATAAAATTTTACAATTTTGAAACATCCGAAGAAAAGTCTTTAAAAAAGCTCTGGTTTTCTGGTATGAATCAGCTCAAGATGGGTCCAGTGGTCAAGGCCGTATCTAGGGAGGGTGGGGTTTGACCCGCCCTATCCTGAAACGTTTGTCCGACTCGCAAAAACGTGACAAAAACGAATATAAACAAATTTTTGACGTAAACAAGTTTTTTGTAAACACCCACACCCCAAAAAAACATTTTGTACACCCCCCACCCTCTACGAGAAAAATCCTGGATATGGCCCTGCCAGTGGTCCAGGGGCAGATTTTATTTTGTTTTGATGTTGGTACTTTTGGTACTTTTAATATATAGATGGCGTTATATTCTTGTTTTGCAGGAAGATATGACAACTATAATGAAAGTATATACAGCAATAGTCTACAGCAGAACCAGCAGTTTGATCCAAGTTTTACGAATATTCCTTCTGATCATTGGGCACCTGCTGAAATCAATTGGGCACCCTATAATCAAGTAAGGAAACAAAATGAGCTAAATTTTAGTTTGTGAATTAATAATAAGTATTTTATCATTTTTTTTTTACAGCTACCTTTTGAGAGGGGAACAGTCCTATCTAGTCTTTGGAGTGACCCTCGATGAATATCAAATATACATATATATATATATATATATATATATATATATATATATATATATATATATATATATATATATATATATATATATATATATATATATATACATATATATATACATGTATATTTTCTTTTAACTCATTTTCTACATGGAATGAACAATAGAGTCTCTTGTCTTAAAAACCTATGAACAACAGTGAAGACAAGAAGCGAAAAACTTATTGGCCTTTGCATAAAATAGATATCGAATTAATCTAATTTATAAATGCGCAAATGAAAAAAGTCGTTGAACTGAGGAAAATGAGCTAAAAAGATTAGGTAATGTAAAAGTCCAAAAAGATTTTGAATATATTTTGAAAACTAGGTTCTAATTAATTTTTGTCATTATTTTCGAATTTTTATATAGTTTTATATTATTTTCGAATTTTCATATAGTGGGGCTAATTTATGAAAATGATACGAGACAAATATTTTCAAATCCTGGGGGATGGATTTTTTCAATGACAATGGCCTAAAAAATTATTTTTCAATATAATTGCCAGAAAGAGTAGTTCTCAAAATCTAGGGTTCAATTGCCCTTCTAATTGGCGCCACTGGTCCTATGTGTCCATCTCAATGAGTCTTGTAAGGAGGAATTAAATATGTGTTCCTTTTTTTTATCTCAAGGGTGATCTTCGGGTCTGTGGCGGCACTCCAGTTGACACGAATATAACAATTATTCTGTTATTCTTCCTTTGATTGCAATCCCTTTCCAAATACCACATCCTGCTTTGAAATTTTACGCAAATCTAAAAAAAATTCTAAAAATCTAAAAAATCTATTAATCTAAAAAATTAATCTAAAATTAAAAATTAATCTAAAGAATCTAAAAATAAAAATCTAAATAATCTAAAAAAAATTCCCATGGGTTTATGGACTGAATAAGTGAGACATAACGTATATTTGTATTTTATGTCAAAAAAGAAGTTGTCATAAGTATTAAATAACTTAGATATTTTTTGGCTTTTTCTCATGATAACTTGGAAGCTTTGTAATTAGTTTTATGAGTGGTTTCCTGTACTTGAAATAAAACTAGTTTTGCACACCGTTCAAATCTATTAAGAATTTTTTTTTTAAACCAGATTTAGTCTCATAAAATTAAATTGAAGGCAGTTTTTCTCGAATAAAAATAGATTAAGAGCTCTGTTCTTTAACAGAAAACAATGAATTACAACTTCTAGTTGATGATGTTGTCATTTTGGCCTTTGAAGGGTTTCGAACTAAAAAAAAATAAATGTCTTTTTCTTTACTAAAGGGAGTTTAGATGGATGTCAGATTGGGCTAAAAGAGACGGACTATAAGGAACAAAAATCGGGCATTGTTTGTTTGAACAGTTTTTAATGAAAATATTTTTTACTAAAAAAAAAACGCCGAAAAATAAGGGATTTAAGCTAAAAGATTGGGGCTTTTGGCTAAAGAATGGTCCTTAAATACTCCCCCATCAGAACCCCTCCGTGCTATGGGTTTCTCCGCTTATATTTATGTTATCCCCCACCTGTTGTCTAGTCCTTTGGTGTGGAAAAACATTTGCCCTCTATGCAAGGAAAAAACCTGACAACCAAGACCGTATCCATCAGTTTTGTTTTGAGCTGGATGGAGAAAATTTTTACAAACACATTAAAAACTTGGTTCTGGCACGTACGCAGGAGGGGGGGGGGCTTCGGGCCCAGGTCCCCCAAAATTTTTTTTATTGTTTAATTTCCCCATGGTTTCTTGGGATTTCTGGCAAAAATTAGGACGTTTATTAAGAATTTAGATACATGTGTGAGGCCTTTTTTGGGATTTTACAGCATGCAATTACCGGGTCAAGTCGCTGCCCAATTATTAACCCATTTTCTGTCTAACGTTTTACCCTCTTTGAAGTAATTAGCGATTGTACTGTTATTTTTTTTTTTTTTTTTTTTTTTTTTTTTTTTGTAAAGAGAGTCTGCTTTCCACAGCAAAATAGAATTATCCTTGATATTAGGGCGTTTATCCCCTCTTTTCAGGATAAAGTACAGCTTTTAAAGGATCAATTTTGGAAACTACCATTTTTCATTAAAATCGACGTATTCGCAATAGAAGAACTACCCCCCACAGCACCCATATTGCAATATTAGCCCTAAAATTTCCCTTTCAGTGGGATATAATAGATTAATCACTGGTTCTATATCGCTATGAACATAACCTGGGCCTAAAACGTACTCTTGAGGCTTCAATCTCCTTTCCCCCATCCGCTACAATACTACAGATTAAAGTTAATCTGTTTTTTTCGATATACGTGCATTTATTTTGCATTTATTTGGTTACTAAATAAAAAAGTGCTACTTTATATCTGCTGTTTCGAAGGTTTTGGCCCCCTTTCCCGAAAAAAATTCCTGCGTACGTGCCTGACTTGGTTTTATGTATTTTGTTACTTTTTACGAATTGGACAAATTTTGTGGTGTGTGTGTGTGGGGGGGGTCAATCACGGTAACCCCCCTCTCCTGGATACGGCCTTGCTGACAACCCATCACCATAGCTTTCCTCTCAAAATCTTTTTTATATTGTTTTTTTTTTTATGTTTTAATTTTATTTTATTTCTGTCTTTTCTGTGTTTATGGTATGTTTTGTTTGGACGACTCAAAAATAAGAATGTAGCCCGTCAGGGGTTGTAATAGTCCGTTATATGCTGTAAATTGTAATGACAAATTCTAAAGAATTTCGGAAGTCATATATTTATGTACTGTTTTAAGCAATGCTAGTGGCACTGTCAATTGTTTAATGGTATGCCATTACAGTTGGCGATTAGATAATTACGAGGTAAATGGCTGTTAAGTCCAAACAAAACTCAATAATTTTCCTAATATTTAAATTGCTTCGGAAGATAAGGAATGAGATAATAAGATAAAAAAGGGTTTATCTTCATAAGCCAACGACCTTGTACTGACTCTTAGCCAATTTGTTACACAAATTTTGACCCCATTGACGTCAAATGGAGAGGGGACAGGGGGTATTCGCTCCCTAGATTTAAAATAAATTTATTTTTCGTTGTTTTCATGGAAAACAGATTTTTGGTATTTTCATTGAAAAAACAACAAATTAATCTCTCCCCTTGGATTTTGAAAAAAGTATTTATACCCCTTCCAACTCCCCTCCCCCTCCCTATATTTCCGTTAATTGAAGCTACCTTTTTCAACATAATTAAAATTTAATTCTTTAAATTTTACAATTTTTAATTAAATTAAAATTTTAAAATTGAAGCTTACCTTTTTACCTTTCATCGATTAATTGAAAGTGTATTTACTTTCACGTTTGGGCTCTTAGAGTCAAGATATACTTTGTTAAATTTAATATTGAAGAATTAATGTATCGTATTGAAATGACTATGTGACTATAAATTTATGTGGCTGGGTTGGTCAATTTTTATATGCTCTTAGGCACTTTCTGAAATTTAAAAGGGATAGTTGAAATTGGAGGAATGAGGCAAAATGAGATTGTTTTGTGTGTTGTTGAGTGCACCATTTAATGTTGGTCTTGTCGATATTGTTTTTATTGAAGCGACACATTACTAAATACGAAACATGGGGGAGGGGAGGAGGATAATGCACACAAAAGTTGTAGTATGATTGAAAATTTCTCGTTTATATCTGATAATTGGAGTCATAAAATAAAACGTACTTGGAAACTGGTTTTCGCTCCTTCTTTTTCTTTGAATTTTTTATACTTTTTAACCTTGGTACTTTTCAGAAAAATAAAAGTTAAAACAGGGCGTGGTTGTGTCTGAAAAAGATGCACGTTGTATTTGATATATAGCTAAACGAAGAGACTATGCCTGCTCCCAAGAATATGTTGTTTTTTTCACTGTTTCTTGTATCAATAAACAGCTAAACTTTTTAAGCTAAATAGGCGAAAAAAAAATTGAAACCATGGGTTTTGTTGAAGTATATGAAGATTAGAAATAAACCACTGAAAGAAGGATCTCAGAAAACCAATCGAAATGAGGGTGTAGGAGAACCGAGGCCTGATCTTTTAATCATATTAAGCGGAATGTATAGATACGTTTTATATTTTAATTATATATAATAAATAATATAATGAATAATTATATATAAATATAATAAATAATAATAATAATTAATATATAATATACATGCATATTAATTAACAATAATAATAAATATTTTTATACTTTACTAGTAATAGATCTGCCTAATTTATCATTCTATATAGAAAGATATCCGGGATATTTTGTATGTCAGTTACAAAGTTTTTAGCTATTCGCATTTCCTTGGTATAAGAATCAACGTCCATTTTTCTGGTTTTCCAGTGCCGTCCTTAAACACAGTTACGTCAGTAAAATTATCACTGAAAAGAACAAAAATAGAAAATGTTAAAATTTAACTGAAAGCTTTGCCCGGTCACCAAATTTTAAGAATATTGTGCTATCCCAGTGAAATTAATATCAGTAATGTCAACGTTAACTGGTAATCCTAATTACGTACAAACATCATTAACTCAACTTTTTCTTTATTCAACTCAAAAAATACACAAACAATATTATGCCCCAACAGAGAGCAGAGCTCGTAAGGCTGGGACGTGCAAAAACATAAGAAAAAACATCAACATCTCATCGTAATAATGATTTCAAAATATAATACGGTAAAAGAGAAACAAAATAGAAAAAAACTCATAAAAGATAAGTAAATATATAAATATCGGGCAGGAGGGGCGTCGGAGGCCATCCCAGACACAGGGACTCAAAAAAAAACACACAAATAAGAAGATCAAATAATTTAAATTTCCATCATCAATGGTGAATAGTCAAAATTTTAGCAAACAATTATTTGCCCATTTTTAAATTTGTTTTATTATTTTTGAAAGTTGGGAACTATAGAGAAGAATGGAAAGCTTGATTGATCTAACCATACAGTTGGTCTGGTGCAACAATTAAAAAAATGTGAACAATTAAAAAAACAATTAACAATTAAACAATTAAAAAAATACTCAAACGTATGATTGATTTTTGTCTTTGTTTTAGCCTCATCCTGCATTTTTGAACGGATCTCATAGTCCTGGCATGCATAGTCCACAGGAAACAAAGCCAATTATTAACGCATCTATGATGCCTGCTTACCCTGGTAATATTCTATCTACCTTTTTCGCTTACAATTAGTTATATCCAGGATTCTGTACTAATGGTTGACAATTTTGGTAGTTTTCCTGTTTATCCTTGAATTGATGTTGAAGATAAGATGATCAGAAAGACTGATCCGTCTATTTGAAGTTCTTTTAGATTTTGCGACAGACAGTTAATCTTTCTTAGGTCAAAGTTGGCTGACCTTGATGTGTGCATTAATTAATATATATGTTCTAATTAATGTGTCCTAATTAATATAAAAGGGATATTACTTTAAATTTGTCTGTGGTCCCTAGTCTTCTCAGAAGATGGTGACAGAAATATTATCTTTGATAGCCCTTCTGACCCTCTCCTTCTTCAGCGAAACTGCCGGTCTTCAACGACTCGAACTTTAACGGTTCGATATTATTATGGAAAGGTACATATTGACAATGTTTTTGGGAGTAAATAAATCCATCCTTAAACCTTCCTTTGGGTCTCCTTCTTTACCCTAGGTCTGGTGCTTAATGAATAGGCTATTGCTCAAGATGTGATTATTATGAGCTTTTGAGCTACTGTGAGCTAATTTTGAGCTATTGTGAGCTAAATGCTTAAGATAAATTTCCTAGTTTTGCTAATATTTACTGAAGCATTGCTGCTAGAGTTATCTCATCTCTGTCACAACCAAACTTGAGTTCAAATCCTGGGTAACCTTACCTTGAATCAATGGCTATGGAAGTAGTATTCGAATTAAAATTGATTAATTGTTAAGGATTTAAAGAATTCGTGCCGTTTTCTGGTGCCGATGCTGTTCCTTCTAAGGAATTTAAGTTCATCTATTGACGTGTTACAGTTTGTTTTGTTTCCTTCTGTATTTTTAAGTTTTGTGAGTAATGGAAAATTTACTGATTGTGAGTTTAGTGCTCCAGATGCTCCTTCTACAGTTAGCTTTACCCCGTCATGACTAGACTTCAGGTATAATCTTAAGGACCTTGATCAATGATCCTGGAACCAGTATCCGATTTAAATCGTTAGAATTATTAAGGGTCTAAGGAATTCATCTGCTTCTTCTAAGATAGTTAGTGGGAACAGTGTCACCTGTTGATTGAGAAGCTCATTTGTTGATTTGCGATGACGTGTTTCTGTTGTTTAATTTACTTTGACTGAAGAAAAACTCGAAGCTCTCCGCATGTGATAGTAGATTTTAAATAAAAATATGCATTATTTTAAGGCCCATTTGGAATGAGGTTTAATTAATACAGGGATTGAGCTAGCACTAGTTTGAACCAATCAGAATTGTTCATAGTATTTTCAGCCAATCTGGAAATTCTATGAAAATGTTTGGCTGGAACTGGCATCAATCTCGATGTTAGTAAAATCTTATTGTGGATGGGATTCTTATCATTCTTCTTTCCATTTTTTCTCTTTCCGTTACAAAACTATTCTTCTTAGAATACTTCAAGAGAAAAGGAATATTCCATGTCAATTCTTTAGAAACAAAAAAAAATTCAAATTGATCGTAAGAAATTTCTGAATTTAATGTTTGATACTGGATTGATTCATGCTAGATCTTCATTAAGCTCTTGTTTTATTAGCCTACAGAATTTTTGTGCTGAATTCAGGATTGTTCGGTGATTTAGTTCTTATTCATCTTGTAGATTAACTTCTAGTGATCCGTCTTATTTATGAAAAAATGTCCGCTTTTATTTTCCCTTTTCTCTCCTTTTCAGCGTCTTTTAGTGAAATTGAAGCCTCTTTTCTTTTTTCTCCTTCCATGCGTGTTTCCCATTCGTGCATTATTTCTGGGGACATTGCAAATTGTTTGCTTATGCTATGAAAATACAAAAAGAAAAATGATAAGAAATAACTTTACACTAGTCCCTTCTCAACAATACTAATAAAAAATGGGTTTATTGAGCAACGTGAAACCCTGACAAAAGTTTGGTTGCTCGTTTTCAGGTCTTCCTAATATTAAAATTCAGTGTTTATCTCTATTTTAGGATCTCAAAACCGTAAAGAACAATTTTCTTTGATTTATAAGGCTTTGGTTCCTATCTCTTTGTCTTTGGTTTCTCTGTCTGATTTTTCTCTCTGTCTCTCTTTCTCTCTCTTCAGTTTTCTTTTTAAGGGTGGGGAAACACGGTTATTTGCTATTCAAATTTGCTATAATATATTTGAGTGACGTGATATCTGTAAAATTCACATCTATCACGCATATATTATATTAGATATCGTAGTATAATATTATATAATATATTAGATGTCATTCGATTTGTGCTCAGTATTGATTTCTTATATCAAATTTCTAATATTACAAGTTCTTAGCAAAATCTATATGGCTCTATGTGTTCTCAGTTTTTTTGACATGAATCTCTCCTCAAGACTATTCCTCAAATGTATCACGAATATACGAACATGTTAAATGGTTATTCGAATTATGCTCAGTGAGGATTTTTTATATTACTAATTTCTTATATTACCAAATTACGAAATTCTTCTAATTTGTTAAATTGTTATTTTTTTTTTTTTATTTTTTTTTTTTACATTTTGACATGAATATCCCCTCACGAATAATACTCTAATAACTAATCCTTCTCTAACTCTACAAACATATCAAGAAAATATTAGATGTCATTCGAATTATGCTCAGTGTGGATTTTTCATATTACAAATTTCTTATATTACCAAATTAAGAAATTCTTCTAATTTGCTAAATTGTTTAATTCTTTCTTTTTTTTTACATTTTGACATGAATATCCCCTCACGAATAATACTCTAATAACTAATCCTTCTCTAACCCTACAAACATATCAAGAAAATATTAGATGTCATTCGAATTATGCTCAGCGTGGATTTTTCATATTACTAATTTCTTATATTACCAAATTACGAAATTCTTCTAATTTGCTAAATTGTTAGATTCATTTTTCTTTTTTTTTTACATTTTGACATGAATCCCCTCACGAATAACACCCTAATAACTAATCCTTCTCTAACCCTACAAACATATCAAGAAAATATTAGATGTCATTCGAATTCAGTGTGGATTTTTCATATTACTAATTTCTTATATTACCAAATTACGAAATTCTTCTAATTTGCTAAATTGTTAAATTCTTTTTTCTTTTTTTTACATTTTGACATGAATATTCCCCCACGAATAATACTCTAATAACTAATCCTTCTCTAACTCTACAAACACATCACGAAAATATTACATGTTGATTTTTCATGTTACTAAATTCGTACATTACTAAATTGCGAAATTCTAGTAATTTTACTAAATTAACTAAATTCTAATATTACTAAATTCTTAGCAAAATCTCTACACCTCTATATGCTCTCAGTTTTTTTGACGGTCTGACAAGAATCTTTCCTTAGGACTCATTCTTTATTAGTCATCAGGACTTATTCTTTAGTAGTCCTCAGGACTAAATCTTTATTAGCCCTCGGGACTCATTCTTTATTAATCCTCAGGACGCATTCTTTATTATGCCTCAGGAGTTATTCTTTATTAGATCCCAGGACTTGTTCTTTATTAGTCATCAGGACTCTTTTTTTAGGCCTCAGGACTAATTTTCCCGTTTTATTTTTCAGGTGCACCCCCTGGAGGTGGGCCGTGCTTTACTGGCTCAGGGCCAATTCAGCTTTGGCAGTTTTTGCTGGAGTTATTAACAGATAAAGCCTGTCAGAGCTTTATTAGTTGGACAGGTGATGGTTGGGAATTTAAGCTGTCAGATCCGGATGAAGTTGCCAGAAGATGGGGAATCCGAAAGAATAAACCAAAAATGAACTACGAAAAATTATCTCGAGGTCTTAGATACTACTATGACAAAAACATAATCCATAAAACATCCGGAAAAAGATATGTTTATAGATTTGTCTGTGACCTGCAGAGTTTATTAGGGTAAGTATTTCAAAATTGTCTAATTAGATAAGTTTTAATTCGGAAATAGCTTTCAAGAACAAAAATTGCTGAGCTCTTTTTTTTTTACTGGCCTTTCCAAAAATCGCCGAACGTTTTTCGTTAAGAAATTGCCGAAAGGTTGCCAAAATATGGACTGCGAAAACATATCTCGAGGTCTTAGTTCCTATTACAGCAAAAGTATAATCCATAAAAACGTCCGGACAAATATATGTTTATAGATTTGTCTATGACCTATATATTTTATTAGGTTAAGTATTTCAAATTCGTCTGGTTTGATAAGATAAAGTTTAAATTCGGAAACAACTTTCAAGAACAAAAATTGATGAGCTCTTTTTTTTTACTGGCCTTTCCGAAAATCGCCGAACTTTTTTCGGTAAGAAATTGCCGAAAGGTTGCCAAAAATGAACTGCGAAAAAATATCTCGAGGTCTTAGATGCTACTATGGCAAAAATATAATCCATAAAACTTCCGGACAAAGATATGTTTATAGCTTCGGTTCTTTATTTTATAATTTTAATTTGGAAATATTTTTTACTAGCAAACATTGCCGAGCTTGCATTTCTCTTCAAATCTATTGACTTGGGGGTGAACCCCCTCATATACGTAATAATTTCTGTTCGTTTTAAGTTTTAATGTTGCTCCTTACTTTCAGTTGAAAACTTTTTTGTTTTGTTTAATTTCTGATCTGTTTTTAGATAATCCTGGGAAATCTCACGCCCCTTCATAGAAATGTCCCTTCCTCCATGAAAAGATCCCCCAGAAACCTCTACAGTAGGGTTCTCTGATTCGCTGAATCTGATTGTGTTTTCATTAAGATTCTATGACTTTTAGGGGATGTTTCCCCCTTTTTTCGAAATTTTCTCAGGGTCGTTGGTAAGACTAAACTTGATGAAAGTAATATATTTGAAATCAGCACAAAAATCCTATTCTTTTGATTTATCTATTGGTATCAACATTCGCGTTTTTAGAGTTTCGCTTATTGTTGAGCCGGGTCGCTCCTTATTTACAGTTCGTTACCACGAACTGTTTGAAAATGCTGCAAAAAGACAAGAACGAAAAAATATATATCTCAACAAGAATAAAAGGAGATTAGAAAAAGTGAAATGATCAGTGTGATAAAAAAAAAACTGCTAAAATATAGTAAATGTATTAAAAGCTTGTCAATTACGTTAAAGGTATGTAGTAAGTCGATCAAAATCGAAGAAAAAACAACAGATATGAAAGGATAAAATTGAACTAAAATAAGACAGCATATTAATTTAGAAGGGGGTAAACAGTTGAAAATGGGGATAATGTTAACATTACAAAAAAGGAATTGTATCCTCTTTTATCTTTTCCTTTTGCAGTAAATTGCGGTGATTATAGGGGACTTTTGTTCTCTCCCCTTTGGAGGAAACTCCTGATTGGACTGTGGTTGGTTTTTAAATCACTTTGTTAATGAAGTATTGTTTCATTAAAGAAGTTCATCGGAAACAAACCCACCTTATCCATTTTCAAGCATTGAGTTTGTCCACTATCCATTTTCATTAAATAATAAACGGATTTTTAGTTTCCGAGCGTTTTGAGTGTGATTTCTGAAGAAACTTTTCGCTACTGAGTATAAAGAATATTTTCGCTCAAGAAAATATTCCTGCCATCTATAAAATCTCATTTTAGGAACTAAAGCTTTTATAGTGTCTATATGAGTCTATCATGCTCTATATACTCAAATATTATCATATGGGTTCCATAAGACTAAAGCCTTGATTAATAAAATTGCTGATACTTTGAAGACCCAAACATTTATTGCAAATCTAAAAATATTTTGTCGTCTTGCAATCCAGTTCAATATCACTTGATGAAGGTTTTAAATCGATCTACTATGAACGAAATGATGTGATTGAAATCTACATTTCCCGAATAAACTTCTTTTGAATCTCCCATTAAAATTTTCTTATCTTAGCGGCTTACAAACTGAGATTTCTTTCTCTGCTTTTTACGTTTTAGGCTTCTTTTTTTCTCTGTTTAAAATGATTAGTTTAAGAATATACTCAACTGATCAGATCGATAGAATATACTAAATTTATATACATTTTTGGCTTATAAAGTTTTTTACCTAGATTCCTTCGCTTTTTATTGCAAAATAAATATGGTACTGTACTTAGTATCTGCTTGCTACGTTTTCACCAGTTCTTACAGACGCGTGACTTACCTCCAAAACTCTTAAGATTTTCTTAGCTAAATACATGGTCTTCCGCAGTTGATATTGATTGTTGATAGGTTTTGGACTGTCAACTATAATTTCGTTCCAAAATATGCGCTTTAATCCCATTATTTTACGTCTGGGGTGAGTCAATCCTATTTTTCCTTTTTTTTTCTGTAGATGCTAGTAAACATGATTTCTTAAAATCTGATTGGCTGTAAAATATTCTGTATGAAGTCTGAAGCCAATAAATGGCAGAAAAGTGTTTGAATCACAAGATTGTTTAAAATTGTTCGCTCTGCTTCTCTGTAGGTTAATTAAAATCTGGCCTGGATTGGGTACTTAAAAATTAGCTTTTAGTTCTATGGTAGATATAAAAGAAAAAAAATATTAGATTACTTATTTAATAATCGAAAAATAATTTTTAATAAATAATTTTGTAAGGTTTTATAATTTTAATAGCTATAAAAACATCCACTCCTTAAAATTAAAGGGATAAAGTAGAAAAAATTACTCTTTGAGAATTTGCACACGAGGGAGGCCAAAGCGTGAAATTTTAAGCAGTAAAATTGACGAAAAGTTAATTCAAGCTGATTGGCTCTTCTGTGCAAAAGTTTAAGCCAGTAAAAATAGTTTTGATTCACAATTTTTTTCACAAGTAATTACTCTGTGGTCCTTACCATTCTTTTTCTTATTTTTTTAGATACACGGCAGAAGAACTTCACGCAATTGTGGAACTCAAACCGGATAAAAAGGACGAGGATTAGACTTAAATTCAACCACCCTGAATTTACAACAGTCTTTCGAACAATCATAGAAATGTTTTAAAACAAATTTTATTTGTTTCATAGCCATGTGGGGCCAAATTTCTGGCTTTTGCCATAACGGTATTCTAGACAAAGATACACGTCGTGTAAACCATGGTTCTCAGAATATGTTTGTTACCTGTTTTTGAGTGCCTTAGTGAGATATTTGCTACAACGGTTATGCTTGAGGTCTGCAACCTGAACCCATTCATTTTATTTGTCATATTCCAGTTCGGTCCCAGCACTGCCCTGATGCCAAACATCTTTACCATTTTTATGGTACTTTACCATTATTTTATGGTATTTATGGTAATTTTATGGTATTTACCATTTTTATTGCATTACCATCTTTACCATTTTTCGCCAAAAACTCTCAGAATATTTTTAAAGTAATTTTTATTTTGGAGTTACTAATTAATATTTTAAATTAATTTTGTTGATAACTTTAACATATTTAATTAATTTTGCGTCATATCTTTAAATAGAAATTATTTCCTGTGGTGATACTTTTTTTTACGAGAAAATCTATAAGTGTTCGGCATCTGGGTGATAGCTAAAATAGAATTTAAATAGAGCTGATTGGCGATTGATTTTTCTTTCATTATTAAAGTCCGAAAATATTTAATAAAAAGCTTATTTGAAATGCAAGAAATTATATGACCTTGATTTTACACTTTTTTATTTTTATAGTTTTAGTGTATCTTTTTTAATTGTTATTTGTTTATTTCTTAATTGTAAAATATTACTCAAGAATTCATTAACCTATTTTAGAGCTCCAATCACCATTTTAATTTTGTATTAGTAAATGGTATAAAAATTTATAAGGCTAATGGCTGCTGCTCTTCAACCAATATTTATTGCGGAAAAGAAAATATTCATAAATTACTTCATTTAACTGAATATTTTATTTAGACTTTTTTAATTTGAATCGGGTTGCATTGAATCGTTTCAGGGCATTTCCGAAGTAGCTATATACCAAAGTTTTAAAAGTTTTTTTTTTAACCCTGATGTCGTGTACAGGGGTGTTTTATGTGATGAAAAAGGTGTTTTAGCCTCTCGTTGATTATTTTACATTTCCTAGAAATTTGTCTTTCTGTTTGTGCATTTCCATTTTGTCTGTGGTTACGGATCGCCTTTTTTACCTGTTTACCTTACCCTGGTTTACCACTGATGCGATTTCACGCAAAAACGGCGGTTTTCGCTCGATTCGTCAAAGTTCCTCCGTTTTTTGCTGCAACTTAATGCGCCACAAGAGTTCAACGGCTACATTGGAATCTACTGAGTCGTTGAGAATCGCATTAAAAGCTTTTAATGCGATTATCTGAATTAAAAGCTTTGAATAATCAAAAATTGCGATTTATTCTGAATTAAAAGCTTTGTATAACCAAATTAAAACCTTTGTATAACCAAAAAATTGCAAGTAACAGAGAAACTAATCGAATTTATCAGGAATTTTTATTAACATTTGACAAACAACACTTAGCCCTTCATAACAGTCCTTTGAATGTTTTACTGGGCTTCTAGAACCTGATTTAGTAAGCCGTTTTGCACTAAAAATCCGCTTCAACGGGAACCGAAATTTAGGGTCACAGCGTCAAAAATTTTGCTACGTTCGTTGGCGCTGTGTGTCAGGTGTTTAAAATGTGAGGTTTTTCACCAGCCGACAAGCTACACGTGACAAAATCGTGCCACAAAACGATTTTTTTTAAAATATGATGTTCATTAAAAACAAAATCATAGGGATTTTTTCTTGGCGTAAAATAATTATTCGCAAAAATAGCTAATCAGCTAAATTGGTTTTCCAAAAAAAAATCGTTTTTCTCATTTTTTGTGCGCCAGATATGCGTCAATGATACCAAAAAAGGTGTCAATTGCTGGAGAAATTTGCTATAAGTCACTAAAGCGTGTGCTTTTACGTGAAAACGTTCTATTGTAAAATTTGTAATAATTTTTTCAGGGTTATTTGAACTAACAATCTATGATACGTTCAACAGCAATAAAGAATTTAATACATGATTAAAAAAGAATTAATAAATAATAAAGAATTTAATGTAAAGTATTTAAATACGAGAATGAATTATAGAATGGATGGAGTTTTTTTTTTAGCCTAAAATGATTATTCGCAAAGATAGTTAAAAAACAAATATTATTTAGTTTTTTTTTCGTCCTCTGACACCTGCATTTAGTCAGCTGCATAGAGCAATTACCGTGCACCGAAATGTGTCAGTGATGACGAAAAAGCTGTAGCTTGTTGGTAAACTGCCTAATAGTTACCAAGCTTTACGTTGTCCGTTACCCGCGTGACCCGTGGTGCGTAAGCTACCCGTGGGCGTAATTGATTCTTTTCAATTGGTGCCAAGAGAAAGTTGTTGGTGCTGTTGAAATAACCTGTTTTTTTTTTGGCTAGAAATTCAGTTTGCGCTCTTGTTTACCAAGTTTGAACTATAAATAGCACAGACCAAAGACTATATGAAGCTTGTAAGACTATAAGCTGAAGCCAGTTCCTTTGGATAAATCAGAAATGTCATTTAGTAACTGATTTTGGCTCTAATCCTTACTCACGGTAACTTTCTATGGTGCTTTTTCTATTCTTCTTTCACGGAGTGCCTATTGCGGAGGGGGACTTTGTCTAGATTTTTGTATTGTTTAGATAAACTGAATAAGGAGGAAAATGCCCTACCCACTAGATCGTACAAAATATAGTTTATATTTCTTCATAAAAAAAACGAAATAATTCTTCCCCTCCCCCTGCATAATACAGTTTTGTGAATGTGTGCCCTTGTTTGCTTACCTTAGAGATTACTGTTGGCGCTTCCCTGATAATGTTGTCTATCTATTGTTTGGATTCCACTGTGAACGGATCTGCTGTTTTTACCCAATCCCCTGATAGTAATTTCTTAATTTGTATTATATATATTACATTACTTTTTTTGAACGTATTTTTCATGCTTTTCATCTGTTTTTGGTGCTTTGACGAATCTGCTAAGTCTAATGAGCAATCAGTTACAGATTTGTACCAGAAATTAAACACTAGGGCAAAAGGGCACCTTCCAAAATTTTCTTAAGTGAGGGGATTCAGTAAAAGAAAAGTTGAGTTGGGGAGTGACGGGGTCTAAAAATTGGTTTTATCACGAAAATGTCACAATTTCTCAAATTTAACCTAAATTTATAGTTTCGTGTATACTATTGATCTTCTATTGCAGCCTTTTATTTCGTCATCTCTAATGGCTGCCATTGCTAGAGCTAAATACAGTTACGGAGAAAAAAGTTTACTCTTGATCCAAAAGTTACTTTAGTCAAGTTATTTAAACGCCTTTTTATCAGACAGCGGTGTACCCCTAATTTGTTTAGACCCCTTAATGAAGGACCGTGGTAACTAAGTGTATTCTAATAAAAGGAGGTGCTATAATAGCAAACATTTTCATGGGATTTCATTGGTGCTAATTTATTTAATTTCTACCAGATCTGATATTTACTCTGATCAATATATAATTTCGATTCAATGAGTATTCGTTTAACTTCTATAATTATGGCTACTTTTTTTTCTCTATTGTTCTTTTAACGCTTCCGCTTGATACAAAAATATACTATAAATGTATTATATTTATTAATCGATAAACCTTAAAACATATAATTTTTTATTATTATTTATTGCTATCGCGCCTAAAACGGATTAATGTTTTTTTCATTTTAATTTTTTATAGGGGGGTAGAAATAAGAAATTTTTATGTTTTTTTAGGGGGGGAGGAGGATTTATGCAAGAAAAAAAGTGAGTAAACTGATTCTTTAAAATATATATTATATAAATAACAGTGCTTAGACGTGTTTGGCCTCGAATTTAATTTGCTCTATAGCACATAAAATTACGTTCGGTAGTATTTTTAACTTATTTTTTTTTGTTTTGACCACGACTGATTTTTTCTTATACCACTTTTTGAAACTCAATTATGGTCACTTTTTTTTAAGCTGACTTATATTTTCTTTGCTCGATCGTGATATGTTTTCTCTCTGTTATGAACTAAGTACGCCGGAAATATTCAATTAAAAAAAAGTTGAAACTAATAAAATGTTTCTGAATCAGACTTAAAAAAAATTTCCGAGTTAAAATTTTGATAATGATCGTTTTTCTGATCTTTAAACAAATTCGAATTGTTTTTAAACTGGTAAAAAAAAATTTCAATATATCTTTATTACGAAATAAATGTGTCACTGAAAATTCATGAAAAACTGATTATTGAAATTCTTGGTGCCTCTCTCTTATGCAAGTTTTTGTAGTAGACATTACCCTTCTAATACAACTAATATGTCTAATCACCCGAGACAATCCGTGACAATCCGTGACAATAAGTAAAATACGAAAATACAGTAATTTTTTTAATTGATAATATGGTAATTCTGGCAATATAGTAATTTCCCGTTTAGTAATTTGATGCCTTGTTAAAGTAACTACTTTTTAAAAATAAAAAATCACGCATCTTAGTTTATCATGAATAAAAATAATATATTTTAAAGTTCAACACCAAGGTCATCAAAAGGCTCTTATTTTGACGAAAAAGTACTATATTGTAAAATGACTATGCGTGTCTTGAGCTTCTCATAACTCCTACTGCCAACTTTCTTCTATTTCTACCATGGAATTCTCAGAGTTTGTTCATAGATTAATGAGTAAGGAGATGCGGCATGCCTTCTCTTTTTCCATAAGAGGTCGCTGTCTTAAAATTATTAACTATTCTAGTAATTATTTAGCAATTATTTATTTGATATGATTGATCAACGGAGAAGATATTTCATTCAGACATAATGCATAATGTTCACTTATTTCTGCCAGATTTCAAACTGGCATATCTGTGTGGTAATTTTTTTTTTTTCTAGGAAAATTCAACAAAAGTACGAAAAATAAGTATTGCTTGGTGGGATTGGTGATCAAGTTGAAAAATTGAAAAAAAAATGAAACTGAAAAAGTCTGTGCTTAAAGCATCATCAGAGAGTGTAAAATTTTGTTTTTCCGCGTAAATGAAGTAGAATTTTCTTTTTAAAGTTCAGGAAAGGGTAGTTTCTAAAAATGCTTTATCACGCCTCCTCGGAAAAACAATTAAATTCAGCTCAAAGGAATTATCATTTGAGCAGTTTCGTATTTTTGTGCAGTTTACATATCTCGATGATAGCAACGTTAGCTGGTCCCTTGGGAGAAAACGCTAATGGGCCCTTTTTCTTTATGAAGGGCTCTTAAAATGATTTTAAGGTTCCGCATCCTCTTAATAAAATTTAAGATTTTCAATTTATGTTTATAACTAATGTAATTGCTATTTTTTTTTTTTGAAGGACACACAATCCTTCCCATTTTTGGCATAAATGTTTTACAGTTTTGTTTGAATTTTAATTCAGGTTTTAGTCGTAAAATTTTTATTCTCAAACAAATCTACTTTGTCGGTCGTAAGATTATGACTAAATTAAACAATTTTCAATTACTCAAGTAATAGAAAATAAAAATTAAGAAAACGTTTAAAGCCAAGAATAACGTTTAGGTGACCACTTCATTATGTATAGCAAAGTATATTTTCAGCATCAATAAAGTATTTTGTAAAAGCTATAAAACGCCTAGAATTATTTTTTTTTTACAAAAAGTGGAAATCATGAATTCACATACAAATACACTGTATCATCCAAATAATATTAGTAACTTACAAATGCGGAAACTGGGACTTGTGTCGACAAAAAATATATAAATATAAATTATAATAAATTTGTATTGCTTCAAACTCACATTCAGAACTACATCTCAAGTTTCTCTGTCTGCTTAAATAAATATGGATGCATAAATAAGCATTTTTTGACAATTTTTTGAAGCTGTTCAAAGAATTTGTTAAAATACTACTGATAAAGCAGTAAAAATATCACCTGTGGCAACACTGTATTGGGATTTTTAATCAAAGGTGGCAACAGAACTTTATTCCTTTTATTTTGGGATAATTTACTATTAGTTATTGAAGTCTGCACTGGCGTAAGAAACAATATTTAAAAAAAAAAAGAGTTTTTGTTTCAAATATTAATGATAAACCTTAAAACGAAATTAATTGAAGCTTTTAAGTCAACTCCTTATACTTCCCCCTTACATTTAGCTGACATGAAATCTAAAAAGTGCTTACTAGTGCTTTCGTATTACACGTGGCAACCCTGTATTGCAGTTTCTGACTTCTGTTAGACGGAACTCTATATTTTTAATCTTTTTGTTTTTAAAATCACTTATTTAAGTTTGGACTTCAATAACAAATAGGCGAGGCTTATTTTCATTATTAGTTGATGACTTAAATTTTTTTAAATACAAATTTATGAATTTTAATAACTATTGCATCGCAGGACATCTTCTGAAGAAAGGTTTAGTTTAAACTTATTATTTACCAGCAATGCACTGTAAATTTTTTACTATTCCACCCCCTTAAGGCATTGGACTTCGTCATTTTTTCTTTTTTTAAATTGGATGGACGACCCAACATATTCTTTTTATTTTCATGCCTTCCTCTGGTCATTAAACAAATGGAATAAGGGGTTGCCAAAGGACCCTTGGGTTTTAATCTATCCCCTTAAGGAATTAGCTCCTTCTCTTATTCCATAAAAGCACCACACGCATACTTTTTCTTACCCCTACTTTCCTCATCTACAGATAATCCAAACAATGATTTTGATATTAAACAGATGAGATACAGGGATGCCAAGGAACCTTTGGTGTTTAGTCTGTTCCCTCAAGGGATTGTCTCTTCTTCATTTGTATTTCTTCCATGAAAGTAATACACGACACGGCGTATTCACTGTATTTTCCAACCTTCCTTTACTAGGAATGACCTAAATCTCTTATCACTAGACAGGTGAAATAAGGGGTTACCAAAGGACCTTTGGTTTTTAATCTGTCCTTGTAAAGGATTAGTGCTTTCGTCATTTTTTTCTTCTGTAAAATTGGATGCATGACAGTGCATGTTCTTTTTATAATCTACTAATTACTATAATCTACTAATAATCTACTATAATTAATAATCTACTTTTCTCTACTAGGAATAATTCAAATAATGATCTTTTACTTTACAAAAGACTTTAAAGGTTATATCAAATGTTAAATTAATTAATATTAGCTATTAAGTTATTCATGTGATCAATGCAAGGCTGTATCCAGGGGGGTAGAGGGGTTGACCCCCCCCCCCGTCTGAAATGTTTGTCCAACTCGTAAAAACATCTGCATATAAACAAATTTGTTGTGCGTCTTTTACAGTTTTATTTTGTAACCCCCTCCCCCCACCCTCCGAAGAAAATCTTTTGTAGCCCCTATTCTAGAAAAAGAATTTTTGGTAAGACCCTGAATTAATGATAAAAACTTAAGGAAGCCAATCTTTATTTTTGCTATAAAATTGTGTTACAAGTTTTCTTCTTTTTTTATTCATTTTTTCTTAATTTATCATTTATGATGATGGTAACGAAATGAATCCAAACAAATACACTAGTAGCGCTGAGTTCATTCAAAGTGAATTATGCCATGGTTATAGACTCACTGATGTAATGAAAGTTTCATTTATAATTTGATGAGTGTAAATTTTTTGAAATATCATATTCTGAATGCACTGATTTATTAAATGCGACACGTTTGCGTGAAAACAATCTCTACTTAAGGTTCTGTAGTGCAGATAATTTGTGTTTGAAAATCCAGGGGGCTCTGTTTTCCCAGTGGATACGTTTACTATAAGTTATTGAATATTGTGAATTTATCTCCCGCTCTATGTATAAAGTTAGAATTCTCTCGGCCGAACTATAGTGTCAAATCTTGTGCCTTGTAATTTTGTATATTTACACTTTTACATGTATTGACTTGAGTATTTTTTGAACGTTTTGGAGATAATACGTTTTTGTAAAGTTTGAAATTCGGTTAATTTTGTAAATATTGCGCTTATTTTCAATACCATGAATACAAGATCAAATTTACTGTTTTTGTTGTTTAGTAAACGTGAGATTTTAACAGAGGAATAAGACATGTATGCACCTCCGCCGGGTTGCTCCTAGGTCCATACTCCCCTCCCCAGAAAAGAGATATCTAAGAAATATCCCCGCCTACTTAAGTTTCTGCCTATGTAGTGCCTCGATATTTATGATCAAACGTTAGATGTTAAAAACTACTATTTTTACTATGAGAGGGGGGCTGTCATGACTTATAAGTATCCATAATGCATGCTTAGCCAAAATAGATTCTCCCAGCCGAAGGGAGGTCAAAAATAAAATTCTGCATATTTATCCGAAAGACCACTTATGGTAGTTTTGAAAATCTTGTCCTTAAGAAGCACCTTACGGGCTCGGATATTTCTCCAATGTGAAGATCCACTTGCTCCTCCTCTAATAGCTGGTCTGCAACTATGCAATACTGTATTACTGTTTGAATCAGGGTCAAGGCAGTTGCGCCGATTGAGTAAAGGTGGACGTGTCTACTTTACATCTGGCCCCTTCCTGTAGAAGGTATTGTCGTAGGAGCTTTGAAGGAGTGGCATTTAGTTGGAATTTTAATATTCTTATAAAGGATCAAATGTACACGTGCCCTATTTAATTTTGAGATAGCCAATTGACTCACAATGATGGAAAGGTGCAAAAATTGTGTCTCCAGGAGGAAGGGGAAATAACCCACGCAGGCCCAAGGCCAAGGCCTCAAATTATCCCATTGGCCCATTCTTCATAGATAGCTGTTGTCAGAAGGTGTAGACTTTTGCACCTTTTTAAACGAAAATTATGCAAAAAATAGAGATATGTAGGATCAAAGGCGCGAATTATGCCCTTGACAAAACTAGTTTGCCTGAGTTTGCATCAGGGTACTGAAGTATTTATTTAATTTAAAAACGAAAAATTGAGCAAAGAAAAGACGGGTTTAATTTCGACAAAGCAGTGAACAAAACATAAAATATAAAAACTACACTTTAACTAAAAAAAAATAAGAATACTCCGAATATTTAGGCACCATGTCCGGGAGCCTTTCTCAACGAAAAAAAAAAAAATTTGATTGTCGGTTGTAATTTTTTATTTTTTGTTTTTTTTTTCCGTTGAGAAAGACTCCCGGACGTGAGGCCGAAATATTCGGAGTATTTTTATTTTTTTTTTAGTTAAAGTGTAGTTTTTATATTTTATTTTTTGTTCACTGCTTTGTCGAAATTAAACCCGTTTTTTCTTTGCTCAATTTTTCGTAAATGGAAAAGTTTAAAAACGATTAAAGTCGAAGCTTTGGACTGACTGGTTCAAAGTAAACACGAGCCAAGTCTGTAATCAGTGCAAACGAGAGGTCTTGGTTGTTAGCAAAAAAAAAAAAAAAAAAAAAAAACAGCGAAGTCCAAGCTGCAGTATCTCGATGACGCCGTGCAAAATCGAATTGTGTCCTGAGTCATTGGAAAGCCAGGCTAAGTTCACACTTGACACCGACACCTCATTCAGTTTAACAGCGAGCATAATTTAGCATTTGATGCGAAAATGACCGAAGTACTGATTAAGAACAAAAGCAAGTTGAGTCTTGGCTAGGTAAAAAGTCTAAGTCGCAGACTGACTCGGTGCAAAATCAGATAGGTCGTGAGTTACCATGAAAATCTATAATCCATATAAAAATAGGCCATGTCTATTCTTGTCAGTCCCAAAAATGGGACTGAATGTGTAAACGCGAGTTAAATTCTGAGTGACTGCAAAAACCAACGAAGTAAATGATGCGGAATTTCTATGACGCCATGCGAAAGAGCCTACTTCCGACTCATTGCAAACTTTAAAATAAGCCTTGTCTCAGTGCAAAGACGAGATAAGTGCCAGCTTTGGGAATAAATGAGCCAAATCTAAGCTGGAGAAATTGATGATTCGATGCATAAACCCCTTTTGTCTGGAGTAAGTTAAATGGAACGATCTGACAGTAAAAAAACGGACAAAGTCTTGACTCGGTGAACAACCATCAAAGTCCAGAGTTCGTACTATTGCGAGCTATTGGCTAATTTGTTGCAAAATTGAGGTAAGTTTAAGCTGCGCTTAGTCCATCCCACTGACAAGTTTTTAGTGGAAAGGGATGTATGTTATGGCAACCTGCAATTTTTTCAATATTTATGATTAAAGACCAACGTGGGCATGTGGCACCAACATTTTCCCTACTTTGGTTAATTTTTTTCCTATTGGACTGGTAACAATTCAATGGGCTCTTCCCCAGTCTTGTGTTTATGTGCGTTGGGTTTGTGTTTATGGATTTGAGAGAGGTGAATATCTTTTTGGTGACTACTTTTTTGGACATCAGCTGCAGGACCTTTAGTTAGAAATTTTAATTTACAGTTCTTTATTTGTTAGATTCGTATATTTCGAAGCAGAAACGCACAAATCAGAGAACCGTTACAAATAATACTGTAGCCCATCAGAGACTAGAGCTAATGCAGAAGTGGAATGCGAATGTTAAGAAATATCGCCTATTTAATAATTACAGAAGAATTTATAATTCTAACCCTGTATTCACAAATCTGAATTTTTTTTTCATTTCCTTTTCTTTGTGATTATCGTTCAGTTTGACATCAAGCCATAAATATAATGTTTTGTGGGAAAATATTTTCAAGTTCACGCCGAAACATCTTTGTATCCCTTTCAGACTACAGCAAAAATCCAAATTCCTAAAATGAAGGTCTGTTTAAGGTGTAGCCTACATAACCTAATTGGGACTTCAGACTGATGTGTACGAGTTGCTATATATAAAAACAACCTTTTGACAAGGAAATATCAAAACAGACTGGTTTTAGGGGGGTTTTCATTCCATATCAGGAAGCAGAAACAAGAAAGACCCATAAGGATTCGAGATTAGGAACCATTATTAAGGTCTTCAAATAAGTAGACGCAGCGATCTGTAACGACCATAGAGGAATCGACCTCCTTTACATTCCAGGAAGAATTTTCTGCATATCAATCCCAACAGGATTACAAGCTGTCTAAAATCCTTATCTACGTAAGAACGAACATGGCTTCAAGCTAAATAGGTACTTTGCAGACTTGATCTTCACAATACCCATAATGCTTGAACGATTTTAGACACCGTCTACACATGTGTTTTGCCAACTTCGAGAAAGTATTTTGCACAACTTTATGGCCGATCCTAATCTACTACAGTTATCCAAGGGCTGATCCCCCTTATAATTGCAATGTGTAAAGAGACGAAGTGCAGCTTTAAAACCTCAAAGGGCAATACGAGCAATTTCAGTCATGGCAGGAGTCAAACAGGGATGCACACTGCCTTCATTCTTGTTCATTCTCATAGTCAAATACATATTTAGACAAATAGAGGGGTAGAAAATCAAGATTATGGGCTGTTGATTGCAGGATTTAGAATTGACAGATGATAGTTGTCTGTTAGATGCAGATAAGAACAAGCTGCAAAAGATTTTTAACAAACTAGCAGATAGAGCTGAGCAGTTGGAGCTTAGTAGAAATACAACTAAAACAAAAGCAATTTCTTTTACCAAGTAGATTCTTAACACCCAGCTTAAGACTGAGTCCATTACCGATTTTAGGTACTTTGTAACACAGTATCATGCAGTGACGATTCCAAAGAAGAGTTGAAAACTCGTGTAGCCCCGGCATTCCAATGACTTTGACCGGTTTGGAGTTTTACTAGACTGAACCCATGTTTGTCCCGTTTCAAATTCCTTTCGGTCCTAGCATATGTAATTAAGATCCTAAAACTTAGACCTGAGCAAGAATAACATCTGACTGCACATGGAAACAGTTGTCCACAAAGGATGCTAAGATTAATTGGAAGGAAAAGGATAACTATCAAGGAAATTCACCGATTCACATATCAAACAGGCATGTCTGATATAATCAGACAGCAGAGATGGTAGTACATAGACTATATATTTCGCATGCCAGAATTCAGATTGTTCAAATGCTTCTCCATAGGCATGCTTCTCCAGGACGCAAGACGACGGGGAAGTTTGGAAAATATATTTCCAAGAAAATGCGAACGAGACAGGTGTGCCACCAAGACAAATGGCCACCGACAGGTGTGCCGCCACCGAGACAGGTGTGCCACCACCAATCCAAGGGTGGGAAAATACTTACACTGGTGCCTACTTACGAGGCAATTGGAGGCTCTTCACTGACGCCCTGTATGCTTTAAGAAGTACAACAGGAACTAAGGTTTAAGGATCAAGTAACTGAGATGTTAGCCAACTTCTTCTTTACTCTTCAGACATATCTCTTTAAACACTTTATCCCATGTATTCGTGACTTTGTGTCTATTTTATACTGCTTTTGATCCTTTGAATAAACTACTGGATAATTTCTGTTATTCTAAATCAAATTACCTACGGTCCGCTTTATCACTTTTATTTTTTTTCAGAATTCCTAGCTCGAAACTATAATCTATAATTGAAGTTTAATTAACTCAACTTCGCTGCATTTCTGCTGTATACGCACAACAAAATACAAGTTAAGTTGTCTCTGGTATCGTTTGAGTTTGGTTATGAAATATCTTAACAACTTCCAATATCACTGGCTAGAAATACTTCCTAAACTATACTGGCTCAAAATTTGGTTCTATACTATAACTGTGTACTAAAGAACCAAATCCATTCTCCCTTCTGTTTACTGGCTCAAATTTTGGCTCCATGCTATGACTGCATAACAAAGAACTAATCCTGCTCTCTGTTATTCTATAGGCTCAAAGTTTGGCTCCTTATTATAACTGCATAATAAAGAACCAATCCGGTTCTCCGTTCTGTTTACTGGCTCAAATTTTAGCTCCATACTATAATTGCATACTAGAGAACTCATCATGCTCTCCGTTCTTTTTACTGGCTCAAAATTTTGCTCCATGCTATAACTGCATGCCAAAGAGCCAGTCATGCTCTCTGTCATTTTGCTGGCTCAAAATTTGTTTCCATACTATAACTGCGCACGAAAGAACCGATCCAGTTCTCTGTTCTTTTTACCGGCTCAAATTTTGCTCCATGCTATAATTGCGTACTTAAGAACAAATCTGGTTCTCTGTTCTTTTAATTGCTCAAATTTTAACTCCAAAATAAAGCTGCATAGTAAAGAACCAGTCATGCACTCCATTATTATTCTGGCTCATAATTTAGTTCTATACTATAACCACATACTAAAGAACCAATCCAGTTCTCCGTTCGTTTTACTTGTTCATAATTTAGCGCTGTTGTATAGCGCTGTTGTATAACTACATACTAAAGAGCCGATGAGGCTCTCCTTTATTTTACTGGTTTAAAATCTGAAATAGCAGCAACGGATATAAATAACAACAAATAGTCTTGTGGTGGTGTAGTTTGGTTTGATCTCAGCTTGGTAATTCAAGACCTAAATTTTGAACTCAGCTGTAGTGTCATGCTACATGACCCACGCAAGGACTAAGGATGAAATTGGTTGAGAAATGTCGATATTCTTTTTATCTAACAACAATGAATAGGGACGCGGCTTTATTTCGCTGAAATATTTATTTCGCTGAACCGATTCGCTCTTTTCTGAAATACAATCTGACAGAAAATATAACGGAAAATGGTTCGGAGATTCTGTAGTGCTACCTATATAATCATCTATAATGTAACTATTTATTCAAACATTACTATTTATAATTTGCAAATTGCTTTTTTCAATTCGTTTCATTAGTACTTTATTTCTTAAGTATGATTTTAAATATGTATACTATTATTAGGTCAATCACAATAACCAGAAATATTTTTGTACATATCCACCAGAAAAGAAAATTATTTAAAAAATTTAACTGCCTAGGATTCTGATTGAATTTTATAGGTCTTGTCTTTCTCTGCGGTAGGTCATTTTAAGCATTCAAAGATAATTTTCCTAAAGGGAAAGGTATTATAGACTCTAGAGCACAAATCAGGGTCAGTATACGCATGATTATATATCTGACACAGGGATAAAGTTAAAATGGGCTACTACTTGATTCCTCTATTTTATATTATTTCCAAACATATTAGGTATAGGCCAATCATTTCATTTGTGAATGCATTATCCCACTCCCCCTGGTGGTCCCATCCAAGGGATTAATATTTACGTCTCTGGTAAAATTATAGTTTATTTACTTTTGGCTATCTTGGAAAGGGGTTAGGTTAGGAAAATGGAACTTTCAGGGATGGGTCTAGCCTACAGGTTAAAGAATATCCTTGGAAGGTATTTTGAAGTAGGCTACTCACCTCCACTTACCCCTCTAGAGGGCCCTGAAATTCACCTACATGACAGATCTATAGCCTATCTATTGAAATTTTGACAAAACAACATTTTACCTTAATTTCAGTTAACAGTTGCCTTTTCACTGCCTTTAGCTCTGAAACTGCAATTCTTGTTATTTGAGCAAAATTCTGAGCCATATCAATGTTTTTTTTTTTTTTCAAAATTTAGGATGTGTACTTGCATTTATTTAAATCCTTATATAGCCTATTGGGATTGAGCAAAGGGTAAAATTCTAGTTAATTGACTTCTTGCTATCTCAGAAATGGTTTAGGTTAGGAATATGAAACTTTCAGGGATGGGTCTACAGGCTAAAGCATGTCCTGGGAAGGTATTTTGAAGTACCCACCTCCACTCCTTCCCCCTCTAGGAGGGCCCTGAAATTTGCCTACATGACAGGTCTATACCTATTGATATTTTGACAAAACAACATTTTACATTAATTTTCAGTTACTAGTTGCTTTTTCTCTGCCTTTAGTTCTGAAAATGCAGTTCCTGTTATTTGAGTAGAATTTTGAGCTATATCAATGTTTTTTTTCAAAATTTAGGAGATGTAGGCTATTTGCATATCTTTAAAACCTTGTAAAATGGAATTAAGCAAAGTTATGAAGCTGAAACCAATTTTGTTGTACTTCAATTAAGCAGAAGATCTATTTTGCAAGGTTTCACTTTTATAACACACATATTTTTAAAGGTCATCAAAGGTCAGGGCCCTCTAGAGGGAGAAGGAGTGGAGGTAGTTGCTTCAAAACACCTTCCCAGGACATAATTTAGTCTGTAGATTCATCCCTAAAAGTTTCATTTTCCTAACCAAAACCCTTTCTAAGATAGCAAGAAGTCAATTAACTAGAATTTTACCAAGCAAAGTTGTGAAGCTGAAAAAATTTTGTTGTACTTCATTCAAGCAGAGGATCTATTTTCCTAGGTTTCACTTTTATAACACACATATTTTTAAAGATCATTAAAGGTCAGAACCCTCTAGAGGGAGAAGCAGTTGAAGAAGTTACTTCAAAATACCTTTCTGATATATACTTTAGCCTTTAGACCCATCCCTGAAAGTTTCATTTCCTAGCCTAACCCCTTTCCATTGCTTAGATAACCAATGTTTATTCCCAGCTCCCTTGAAGGCTTCCACATTAGGGGTTGAGACTTCTCCTTTGCTTAGGGAGCTCCAGAGCCCCACAACAATTTAGAAAGAAGCTGTTCTGTAGTCTGATGTTGGCCTGTTTTCAGTACAGCTTATTGATGTGTTCTGTAGTTCTTGTTGACCAGTCAAGTTCAAGCATATTTTTTTTTGCAAGGGCTGAGTTTGCAGCATTTAAACATGCCATTATGACATCCCCATGCTTCCATTGATAAGAGAGGGTAGGGATCTGTCCTGCCTCCAGGCAGGATAATGAGTTGGAGATAATAGTTTTGAGATTGTCTCTTTAGGATCTCAATGCTTGTTGATAGCAGAGCATCAGAAAGTTTAGAAAACCATGTTTTGACCAAGATTGGTCCAGGATTGCTCATGTACTTCCATGAAGGGATTTCAATGTCTAAGTTGGTAGAAATAAGAGTATATAGTATGTTAGCCTAGATAAATTTTGTGTAAGGTAAAGAAAACAGTAATAGTCAATAAATGCTAAAATTTTGCAGGCATAGCAATCTAGGGCAAAAGAACTTTTTTTTGGAAAACATCACCTTTAGCATCCTAAGAAAACAAAGACAGGTTTTCAGACTGCCACTATTTTATTACAGTATTATGCAATGTGATTACAATAACAAATTACTTTAAATCACAGCTTGGAGTGAAATAAGGACTTTGATCCTGTTGAATCACTCCTTGTGATGACAGTTGTATACATGGTTGATTAGATTCTAGTAGAAGATTCTGGTGCTTCCCAGTCAAATCTCCATGGTTTGTCACTCCACTCAGCATCCAGACGGCATTTGAATACATCTGTTGATTCAGCAGAAACAGCATTCTCCTTGAGGTTGTTCCAGAGGTTCACAATAAGTTCAAGAAGAAGCTGCATCTTGCTCTAGTCTTTGCATGAAGTTTGCAGATTTGTTTTGGGTGTCCTCATGTTATGTTGGAGGGGTCAATCTCCAGTAGCTCATTTTCTTGATTGGTATAGAGAAGTTTGTGTGCCAGGATAATATCCCTATGTTTCTGCCTGTAGACTAAAGAGAGGAGGTTGAGTTCTCTCAGCCATTCACTGTAGGGCTTGTTTTCCATACTGGCAATCAGCTTAGTGGCCCTTCATTGGAATTGCTCAAGCACTACCTTGTCCTTTTTGAATCAAGGGGTGGCCAGGATGTTCCCCACCTCCAAACATGGTTGTACCAGTCCTTTGTAGAGCTTGGTGATTACATGTCTACTTCTGCTGGTAAATGCTGCATTTAATGATGCCTAGGGCTCTGCTAGCATTGGCTGAGATCTTCTGTGAGTGGGAGCTGAATTTCAACAGGGAGTCTACAATAACTCCAAGGTCTCTCTCCTCCTGAACATGCTCCAGTATTTGGTTACTCTCAGGGTTTTGGGTCATTAGGTATTGTTCCTTTGGGTTATTGTGTTCAAAGTGTATGACCTTGCATTTTTCAGTGTCGAATTCCAGCAACCATCTTTTGACCCAGGAGCACATGTGGTTGAGATCAGTTTGGAGGGATTGGCAGGCAGAAGGGGTATTGGCAGGACCTATGAGTTTTGAATCATCCTCATAGAGAGTGGTTTTATTACTGGTGATAAGGACTAGCTCATTTACATATATATTGAACAGGGCAGGGTTCAGGACACTGCCCTGGGGGACCCTGCTGGTGACTTTGACTTCATCAGAGAGTGTGTGACTGTTTGGTCCAGAGGTCACTTTCACTTGCTGCATTTGGTCCCTCAGAAAATCCTCGATCCAACTGATCACGTTTGGACAAAGAGACAGGGTGCATAGCCTGTGAATGAGGTAGCAGTGACAAACTTTGTCAAAAGCTTTGGCTAGATCCAGCAGGATTATATCCACTGGTACTCCTTTTTCTAGTAGGTCAGTTACAAGACTATGAGACTCAAGATGGTTTGTATCCACGGATTTCTTAGAACGAAAACTGTGCTGGCTGCTGCTGATGAGTGAGTTAGCCTCAAGATGGTGGATGATGTGTTTGTTGACAATTCTCTCCATGACCTTGCATGCCACACAAGTAAGGCTGATAGGTCTATAGTTTGCCGCTGAAGTTTTGCTACCCTTCTTATGAATTGGGATGACTATTGCCTTCTTCCAATCCCTTGGAAGCTTTCCTTGTGTTAGCAACAAGTTAAAATAATTTTACCAGGGGCGCTGAAATAGCAGGGCTTAACAAGATTGCGCCTTTTATCAGCCTTCTTGGAAAATTTTCACCAATACTTTTTCATCATAAATTCAAAATATGGTCTCTGTTCTGACAAGTAATTGAAAGGAAAAAAAGCATATTTAGTTTTTGTGATTTATAGAATAAATGTCAAGCAATAAAAGATGCATTTTTAGAATCAGAAGATATTTAGCTTTCTGTTAATAAGTGACTAAAACTCAAAGGATATATACGTCTATGTAAGATAGCTGGTATTGCTGAAAAGAAGCCCATTTAGGTAAATCAGTAAACTAATAATTTCAAGTGTTTGATCTTACAATTTTAATAATAATCATATTAATGTATAACATGGATTTTTAGCTATTTCTTGGTGTATACAATTTTTCTCAATACATATTTGGTAGTTATATTAAAGGGTTTAAATGCTATATAATTTTGCTCAATTGGATACTGTTGTTTTTACAGTTATAATCATTATAATATTCAGTCTTAAAAGGTCCACACTTGCTGTGGCCACAATACCCAACGTTTGTTGAGGTGCTTTGGATGAAACTTTTTTTTTATTATTGTTTGAAGTCAGGTGGTGCTGTAATTATTTTGCCCTGGGCACTAACAGCCCTAGGAATGACCCTGTCTACATGATGACAAAACTGATACTTGGGTGTATAGGATTGTTGTGATTACTGTTAATAGTAAATATCTCTATCTAGTAGTGTCTAGGGTTAATTTAAAGCTGAGATTTAAGAAGAGTAACTACCTTCCAGGAAGGTATTATACTGGTTGACTCTAGGATTAGAATTTGAGAGAAACTTTCCAGGAACAATTGAACTAGACAGTCTAAGATTTAACAATGCAGAAGATGAGTGAAATAAATTTTGGAAAATAATGTTTGTAGTTGCTCATGGTGTCTTAGGAAAGAAATGCAGCTAGGAATATTAGTGACAATGTTTTGGACTTAGATTATGCTGATGATTTAAGAATATTTTATTTATTTATTTATTTTTTATTTATTAATACCAAATATGGTAAGCTTTCAAGCTTGTCGCAATAAATATAATAAATAGAAGTTATGACAACATAATACACGACATAATACATAATACAACTGACAACATAGTACACACATATAAATCGATGAAAATAACAACTACAACAAACACTGACAAATAATACTTTAAATTATTTAAAAATGAATTACTTTGAAAATTTGTTTCTGCTAGTCTTGTTTTGAATTTATTTATGTCGTCTGTTAGAAATGTTTTAGGTGGAAGGTCATTCCATGGCTTCCACACCCTGCTGTAAAATGAATGTTGGCCTATTTTCCTTTTTGAAAGTGAGGGGTACAATTTATGTGGTTGATAATGGGTCCTGTTAGTGTCATTAAATGTGAAGAACTGTGATGTACTTATATTATCAATGCCTTTGATTATACAGAATGTGTTAATAATGTCTGCCCTATCCCTTCGGAATTGAAGACTTGACAATCCTAGCCTGTGCAGTCTATTTTCATACGGCAAATGTTTCAAATAAGGTACAAGCTTAGTTGCTCTTTGCTGTATTTTTTCAACCCTTGCTCTGTTAGATGAAAGTGTGAGCAAAATGAATGAATTTTTAGAGGTTTTGTGAGTTCAGGATGCTAAAATAGACTTGAAAATTTATTAATGTTAAGAAGACATAAGTCACTAAGGCTAGGAATAAGTGAAGATGAAAAGGTGACATTGGGTAACAAAAAGATTGATCAGGTTGGGAGCTTCACTTACCTTGGTAGTATTATTAGTAAAGATGGTGGGAGCAGTGAAAATGTTAAAAGCAGAATAGCTAAGGCTCAGGATGTTTTTCATAGTTAAAACAAAGTTTGGAAGAATAGAAAGATAAGTCTGCAAACCAGGATTAGAATATTGGAAGCTACAGTGATGACAGTGGTCAAATATGGCTCTGAAGCATGGGCACTCCAAAAAGCAGATTAAAATTTACTAGATGTTTTCCAGAGAAATTGCCTACAGATTGTTCTGGTTACCTGGCTGACTGACCATATTTTAAACAGTAGGTTGTACAAAAAATGTGGTTCAATCCCACTTTCTATGGCTATAATGAAAGAGAGGTTGAGATGGCTAGGCCACATTCTGTGGATGAAGGATGACAGATTGCCAAAGATTGTCCTTTTTGGCTAGCCATCTGGGGCTACATGCACATCAGGTCGTCCTTGTCTGGGTTGGGAGGATGTCATAAATAAAGATTTAAAGGAAATGGAAACTTCCTGGGAGGGTGTAAAGAGGGAGGCTTTGAATAGATTAGGTTGGAGGAGGAGTGTACATATTTGTGTTGGCCTCAGGCAGCTTGGTGCTGCAGTGAGTTATTAGTAGTATTAGTAGTAGTAATAGAGAGGAGGAGTTACTTATACAGGAGTTATTTGAAGAATTAGTCATATGAAAATAGAGGAATATAAAGAAACTTACAGAAAATTAAAATATGAATCAAGGAGGTGTGAAATTGAGCCCACGGATAATATTAGTAAAGATTTGGTAGATACAGCCAGGTGACATAATATGTAGTCAATATGGACTAGGCCAAGTTAAAGAAAGAAATGGGGCCACAGTTAGTGATAAGGAAAGAGTTAAAGAAAAAGGCCAGAATATTTTGAGAATAGGCTAATATGTTACAGAGTTTGAGGAATCAGAAAAATGGACAATCGAAGAAAGGATTGTACAAACAATTAAATTAAAAAAGATATTGAGATTAAATATGTTTCAAAAGGTTACAAAAACTTCAGAATAGAGCTGTAAAGTTATTATCAGAATTTTATGATTCTGATAATGTTCCTGATCATGAGCATTTTAAAAAGAATAAGTTAATGGATGTATCTCAAATTCGTGATTACCAGGTTGCAATTTTCTCGTATAAACATTTGACTCATGGTGTCTTAGGAAAGAAATGCAGCTAGGAATATTAGTGACAATGTGACAATGTTTTGGAATTAGATTATGCTGATGATTTGAGCATATTAGATGAAAGTGTGAGCAAAATGAATGAACTTTTAGGGGTTTTGTGAGTTCAGGGTGCTAAAATAGACTTGAAAATTATTAATGTTAAGAAGACATAAGTCACTAAGGCTAGAAATAAGTGAAGATGAAAAGGTGACATTGGGTAACAAAAAGATTGATCAGGTTGGGAGCTTCACTTACCTTGGTAGTATTATTAGTAAAGATGGTGGGAGCAGTGAAAATGTTAAAAGCAGAATAGCTAAGGCTCAGGATGTTTTTCATAGTTAAAACAAAGTTTGGAAGAATAGAAAGATAAGTCTGCAAACCAGGATTAGAATATTGGAAGCTACAGTGATGACAGTGGTCAAATATGGCTCTGAAGCATGGGCACTCCAAAAAGTAGATGAAAATTTACTAGATGTTTTCCAGAGAAATTGCCTACAGATTGTTCTGGTTACCTGGCTGACTGACCATATTTTAAACAGTAGGTTGTACAAAAAATGTGGTTCAATCCCACTTCCTAGGGCTATAATGAAAGAAAGGTTGAGATGGCTAGGCCACATTCTGTGAATGAAGGATGACAGATTGCCAAAGATTGTCCTTTTTGGCTAGCCATCTGGGGCTACACGTAAAGCAGGTCGTCCTTATCTGGGTTGGGAGGATGTCATAAATAAAGATTTAAAGGAAATGGGAACTTCCTGGAAGGGTGTAAAGAGGGAGGCTTTGAATAGATTAGGTTGGAGGAGGAGTGTACATAGCTGGGTTGGCCTCAGGCAGCTTGGTGCTGCAGTGAGTTATTAGTAGTATTAGTAGTAGTAATAGAGAGGAGGAGGGGCTTATACAGGAGTTATTTGAGGAATTAGTCATATGAAAATAGAGGAATATAAAGAAACTAACAGAAAATTAAAATATGAATCAAAGAGGTGTGAAATTGAGCCCATGGATAATATTAGTAAAGATCTGGTAGATACAGCCTGGTGACATAATATGTAGTCAATATGGACTAGGCCAAGTTAAAGAAAGAAATGGGGCCACAGTTAGTGATAAGGAAAGAGTTAAAGAAAAAGGCCAGAATATTTTGAGAATAGGCTAATATGTTATAGAGTTTGAGGGAAAGACACGTCATCAATGGTGTTTATGTTTTTGTTGCTGCAACAGACCCTTGCAAAATGGTTTGGCTTCTTGCACTGTGTGCATATTTTTCCCTTCGCAGAACATGCATTATTGTTCAAGTAAGGTTCACCACAAAAATAGCATTATCTGCCCTTGGGGTGGTTATTAGAAGAAGCTTTCTGATTTTAGAAACTATTCTGGCTTGGACCATGTGTGATTGCATCAACTTCCTGCTTGATAGATATTGGTTTACTCTACTGAATGACTTTAGCTGAGCTTGAGCTCTGTTTTGTGGGTTCTACATTTTGATACTGCACTCTCAAGAGTTAATGAGTCACTTTCTGCTAACAGTTTCTCTTGAATAGCTTGGTTTTGAATTCCATAGACAATATAGTCACAAATCATTTCATCTTGTTCTGTATACAGACATAGTTTGACCAATGTTTTTAATTCTTTAATGGACCTTTCAATACTTTCGTTTTCTAACTGGCTCCACTTCTGGAAGGTGTATCTTGCAAATCCAGTGTTTTCCTTTGGGCTTGCATAGTCTTTAATGTATTTGATAAGGGGTTTGATTTTGTTGTCTTCACTCCTTTCTATTGTGAAAGCATTGATGATCTCTTGTCCCGTTTCTCCCATCCAGATAATCAGCTAGGCACAATGAGATATTTGTGTATTTTCTGTCAGGGGCATATAAGGATCAACAGGGCATGCTGTTCAAATCGATTCCATTCATCTGCCAAGGAGACGGCATCCCAGTTGATAGATGGCTGTTGGACCTCCATAGTGCTGTTAGATTTCAATGTCAAGATTCCACTTCTGACACCATGTAATGATTGTTATTAATGTATTTATTTAACCCTAGCTCCTATAAAGAAAAGTGAGCAATATTAGCAAGCATAGCACACATCCAAGAATAAACACAAGCACTGTCAAAGCAATCATAATCACTACAGCTCACTGTCTTTTTTTTGTTATTTCTTTCATTTGATATGTTATAAGATAAGATAACTTTCAATAGGTTATGACAAGCTCTAATAGAGCTAAATTTGCTTCATATCTCCAGTAAAAGAAAGCAAGATAATGAAACAAGCAAGACAAAAGTTAAAAAATCAATTGACCAAAAAAATACCATCAATCAAGTCTATACATTAATGTTTTTTTCTAGCCAAATGTATAAAACAAACTATCCTAGAAAAACTTGTAAGGGTCTTAGTTTGAGTAAAAATTAAAGTTTACTAAGATTTAATAAAAGTTTTGTAAAAAATTAATAAGATTTGAAAAAGTCATCACGAGCTTTAATAGAGCTAAATATGCTTCATATCTCCAGTAAATAGAAAGTAAGATAATGAAACAAACGAGACAAAAGTTAAAAAATCAATCAACCAATGATCAATAAAAATTTAATACAAATTAGAAAATATAATATTAAAACAAATCCATGTCCAAGAACTAAAATGAATTTTCTATAATTAATGACCAAAAAAGTAGAGGTGGGCAGGGGGTTAAAATAATACTTTTACGAAAAACAACTATCACAGGCTAAAATAAAAACTAGCCAAATTTCCATTCCAAGTTAAATACTGTAAAAATAAGATTAATTGAAATCAAGTTGTTAAAATCATTAAGGATATGAGAAGAATCAGAAATGTGGACAATTGAAGAAAGGATTGTGCAAACAATTAAATTAAAAAAGATATTGAGATCAAATAAACATCCCAAATGGGCAAAACAAAAGTGCTCTAGAATAAAGGAGATGAAACCTTTTTTGGAACCTCCCTCTGAGACTAAGCAGGTGAGTCAAGGTCTAGTGTTGTTGTGAAATTTAGGGAAATTTTTCTTGGTATTATGATTAGAAATGTTGGTTTTGCAAAGCACAAGCAAATTGTATCCCTCCTTTCTTTTAAGGTGGCAATGCATGCTGCATTAAGGAAGCATTAAGGAATTTTTGTTTAAATTCACCTTATTTTATTCTCAGCAGACATTTTGTACAGCATGCTGATGCAGAGATAAATCCCCCACTAGTAGCACTGGCGTTGTGTTAAATTTGACTGATTTCAGTTATAATTTTTAGCAAATTTTTGGCAATTCTTGTTTTGGAGCTGGTTGAAAGCAATATTTAGAAAGGCAATAAGAGCAGTAAGTCAGCATGACATTGTGCATAGAGGCAGTTCTTTATTTATAGATTAACATGTGAAACCAAAACATAAAAATATTAACTTTACTAAAATTCCTCTTTCTAATATTCATCACATTTTTAGGACAATAATTTAAGCATAGATACAGTGATCACTCTCACCTTTTAGAAGAACTTATGTTTGAAAAAGATTTATTGAAATAAAAATATTATCTAATAACGTTACAGTTTGCTCTGCTATTCTTGTAGGAATTATACATGACAGAAATAACAATTTCCTAAAGACAGAAAATCAGGCTACTTTTCTTTAGTGTATTAATTACGGAGCTCGTAAATTTGTATTATCACTAGACATGATATCGAGATTATTACCTCCCATAATCACAACCTGATCTCCATTTTTGTCAGCCTTAGCTAAAAACTGTTCATATATACAAATTCCAGAACTGACACAGAGGGCGGCTGGTATATTATGGAATAAGTATTTTTTTTCTGTGTTTACCATAATTTCAATCAATAAACTTTCAAACATCATTTCCTTATTAAAACTAGACAGTTCATTCTTAATTATCCACAGGACCCCATTTTGAAAAAAAAAAAATGCGAGCCCTCCACCTGATTGTGGTATTCTATTACTGTAAGTGAAATCATAACCGACACATTTTACAAGGTTTTCATCACCATTTATAAGAAAAGTTTCACATAGACCTAAAATGGCAATTTTATCATCATGCAAAAGCAAAGAAATAGAATCCAAACACCCAAGTAAATCTAAGCAATTAGCGAAAGCTTTACTCAGAGCCCCGCAATAAATTCTACCAAACTTGCCTGCCAATCAATATAGACTAAACGGGAAGCTAGATAAGCATTCATTATATGCTTTACCTCTTAATGGAGTGTTATACTGGTAAAAATTCATAAGATATTGTTCACTAAGACTCATTAAAAGTCAATAATCTTTTTTAACCCGATGTTTCGAACTCTACATGCTGACAATTAGGTCAGGGGGACACGTATTCAATATGAAATGGCAGAGATGAAAGAATTGTACATGTCAAAGATGCATACATTTTTATAATTAAAAAAAATGCTCAAAATTTATTAGAACCGTTGAAAATTCCAGGGAAAACTATAAAAAACATACACTGTGGTTTTCTTGAACCAATTCAGGTGCAACACAGAAAAATATACACAGCTAGAACAGAAAAGTAAGAATAGTAAGTTTTGGCCTTAAAGAAAAAAAAATAATAATAAATAATTATAAAATAATAAATAAATAATTATAAAAATAATAAATAATACTGGATGAAAGAACACTTGTGACACTCCTCTTGGACGTATCATTTCACACTGCACTTTATTCTGATATCAGACCAATATTCATAGTTTCATAAACAATGCACTACTTGATTCAAAGATAATATTTAAACACTATTCATATTTCTGCCAGTTGAGATTGGTGTCCTTTTGTTTTACCTCTAGCTAGATATGTGCACCCCTTTGTTTGACGCGAGTTATTAATGGCGTCCTTTTGTTTTACCTCCAGCTAGATATTTACACCCCTTTGTTTGACGCGAGTTATTAATGCATCACCTCTTTCACGTAACTCTTCCTTTTGTTAGGAGACTGCTGCGAAGGTTCTTTAGCACTGGTGTAGGTCTGATTTAATATGCATTCCAGATCCTTTAACTTCAAAACAGATTTGAAAACGCTTTGGATCTCCAGTGTTTTTAAAAACGATTTGGACCTTTTATGCAAAGTAATCCTGCTTGCTCCCATGATTATTAAATTATTAATATAATTGATTATAATTGTAATATTATTGTAATTATTACAATAACCATAATTATTAATAATTAACAATAATTATTAACACTATCAGCTGCTAAGCCTAGTGTTTTTTTCAAAGAGAATTTCAACATTAGACTTAGTGTTTTGATCTGGACATTTGGACAGTAAACTATGAATAATTGCGTTTAATTATCTCTCCTTAACTTCAAAGTCCAGTAACCTCGTTTTCAAGCTCATCTCAGTGAGCCTTTTGAAGAATAGAATCCTTTTCAAGGGATTTAATTTTACCCCTATGCGAGGAAAAGTTAGTTTTCAGCTCCATAATCTCAGCAATCATACAGTCAAGTTTCTTTGAGGCTTCAGACTGGGACCAAAGGATTGAGTTCAGCCTTAAATTCAGATTTTATGTAAAGAAATCAAAACTTTCTCATGTCACAGCCAGCATCAGTTGTTACAATAAATAAGTTCCTTGATCCACCTTTATTGAATTAGAACTCCGTTTGGCTCGTTTCTCTCTTAGTCAGTTAAAAACAGCAGTTTCTGTCAGAACTAATTTTTCTTTGCATTAGAGGGCACAGAAACGGTTATTTGTAAGATTTCTGCTTTAACCGAGGAAACTGGCTCCAAACTGCTGCGCAATCTATTAAAAATGTTAATAAACCTAGGTACTTTCTTTCTGTCACCCACTACTTATTTCTGGTACATTTACAATTACTAAGGTTTTTCGATATTTTCCATCTTTCTCAGTTAGACAGATGGCGATAGATTCTATTAGTTTGATGGCGGTGAGGATGAAGACTGTAGTAACTTGATGTAATTATAACCTTAAATCCTAAAATCACCAGATTATTACTGAGACCACGTTGGCTAATCATGACAAAACAAAAAATAAAAGTGAAGAGAGAAACAAGGACCATAACAGCCAGTGAAAAGTAGAAGAAAAAACTATGCAAATATTTCAATTGGGACTTCTGCTCAACCATTCTCAGTGCAGAACTATAAAAAAGTGCAGATAAAAATTCGAAAGGAAAATATAAAAACCAAACCATCAAAATAAACAGTGAAACAAAAATAAGAACCTTTTCAAAGTAACAATCAAACGATAACTCAACCCTTTAAGTAACACACAAAAATGGACTTTGTCTTCCTATATATGGTTCAAACTCAAACTGAGATGACTCTGCTATAGGTTCATTTATTAAATGAAGAGTAGGCTACAATGGGGCTTCAAGGATATTCCTATCAAGTCTTTACTTCTGAGGTCACACCTAATAATATTATTTCAGCATTTTGGTGACTAAACATCAGGCATTTTGGTTTATAAAGTTTGGCAATTTAAAATGTTATAATTTAAACATACAAAAAAAAAGGTTCCCTATGAAACTACCCTCTCCCAGTTTTAAAATCCAGAGGGAAGCTATTCAAATCTACTTTCCTTTAATGTAATACTTACTTACGACACGACTGCCTGTCCATGGATTATTTTTTATGGTTGATTGTGTATGGCTATGCTAATGACATATGTAATTGGAACAGTCTTCCTTTTCTCCTTCTTTTTTTTAATGTATTTGTGCTGTTGCATTGGTGATTTCTTTTTTCATTATATATTACACATTATATATTATATATTTATATATATTATACATATACATAAAATGCATTATACATATATATATATATATATATATATATATATATATATATATATATATATATATATATATATATATATATATATATTATGTTTTCTGAATATACAAGTTTGAAGAGCATAACAGGCCCATTGGATAGTGTACTAATTGACTAACAGAGTTGTATTGTCTTGTAGGAATCATACAAGATGTTGGCCCCAAGGATTTCAGTAGCTCTTAGAAGAAGCTTTTCAACAAGTTTGCCTGTAGTACAAAAAGCTGTTGATCCAATCCAGTAACTATTCCTAGATAAAGTTAAGGAATATGACCAGAAAAGCAAGTAAGATTCTGTTTCGTTTTTAGCCAAAGGAGGAAACTAAAGGCTTTTAAGCCACCCTTGCTAAATAGCAATTCCTATGTTCCAAAAATCTTACAAAGATCTTTCAGCTCTTATCCAATAAAAACTGAGGTTTGAAAATCTCTTAAAGAAATTTATCAAAGTCATTTTTATTACAATTTAGTAATTCATGTTATTCACAGCATGTTTTTGAGAAATACCAATGTTTTACTCCAAATATCACACACTCTTCTCATAGTTGAGGATATATAATAAAAAAGAGCAGGCTAGTGTTTTGAATTTGTTTGTTTCATGCTCAGAGACTATAAAAAAATCAGTGTAAATTCATGTAAAAAGGGAATTAATCTATAAGAAAATAAACCCTGGGTTTATAGCTTGAATAATTTCAGTACTATATTATTTATATCCAACTGTGAAAAAGAAAAATATATGAAAAATTCACATAAACTTAAATGATTATAAAACCCTCAATTGGAGATTTTTATTGTTGTTTATTCATACGCTCTTGATTACTCGGGAAATAAGCAAAAACACATCCAGAAGACAAAGTAGAACTTTGTTCTAGGGACTTCAGGAACTCGTGAACCCTAAAGATCAAGACGTAGCACCGGTCTAAAATTATTAAAGCACATAAACACACGTAAAAACTTGAGTTTACAGAAGGCTAATTCTAGATTTTCTTTAGTCTGTTATTAATTTGATTGTAGGAGTATAGCCTAAAAGCCCAGAAAGCATGGCTTATTTGCAACTGGTTCTTAAAGTAATGCCACTATAATTAAAAAAGAAAATAATAAAAATAGGGTCCTTATGAGAGAAGCAGATTAAATATTAATCCAGACAATATATCATGGTTCATGTTCTTTTATTTTTTGTAATATTTAGAATACATACATCATGTATTGCCTGCAGAGAGTAGAGCACAGATAATATAAGAACTAAAATGTGTGATATAGGATGCCTTATATTCTACTTAGTAAAAAATCTTGTGGATTTACTTGACTCTGTGATGCAGCTTGAGTAGCAGTGTCAAAGTCTGGGCAAATATCTTTTGGGATATAGTACGTTGTTCCATCTGGACCTAGAAGAAAAGCTTGGACACGGTATGAAATTTTTTTTTTTACAGTTTTGTAACTAAGGTCAAGACAATATCAGGATTTCATAAAGAGTTCACCTTCAGCTCTTCAGAAATATCACTTAAGTTTTCACTGAAGGTGGTATTGAGCTTATGACCCAATAGCTGAACAAATACGCTATAACTAGTAATGCTATTATGACCTGTGCTGAAATTCATGGAAATTGATGTTAAATGATTCACCAAAAGCAAAAAATTAAAGGGTTTAGCTAGTGGTATTTCTTGATGATATTAGAGCAAAGGTCATAATTATGAGAAATTGACTTTCACCTGAAGTTACTCTTCTGCAAGATCAGGTTCAAGAGAATACTGTTAACTTTATGAAATATCAAATCTACCAAAAAGAAAAAAGGAAGATATGGAGGAGACAGTAATGAATACTGTTGATATTTTACCACAACAATCTTAGAGCAGATTTAAATCTGCCTGAGATTACTGAGTGATATTAGTGACCCCCATTCCAAACTCAATAAACTGGCAATGCCAGGAATCAAACCTGTACCCTTTGGACAAAGGATTTTGCTACAATATTCCATTGTATAAAAAAGGGGAAACAATTCACCAATAAACAGTAGTTTACTACTATTACTTCACTCAAATTTTCACAACGTGTGCAAATTTTCACAACTAAATTTAAATTAGTTACTCAGTCAACTCTAACATTAAAAAAAGATTGTTTTCAGTTTCTAGCCAGCTAAACAAATGAAAACAAGCTACTGTTGTCTTTTCATGTGTCATTATTTGGTTCCTTTTTGGGTTCATAATATTCAATGGCATTACAAAAATTATAATTATAATTTCATCATTATAATTTCAATAGCATAACAGAATAATGAGCCCCCAAAAGACAAGCTAAGCTGGTAATTTGATTGTTTATTTTCTTTTTTAGTTCTTTGGTTTAGGAAAAAAAAAAACGAAAAAAAAGCAAACAATTAAAAAGGTTTAGCTATTGGTATTTCTTGATGATATTAGAGCAAAGGTCATAATTATGAGAGATTGACTTTCACCTGAAGTTACTCTTCTGCAAGATCAGGTTCAAGAGAATACTGTTAACTTTATGAAATATCAAATCTACCAAAAAGAAAAAAGGAAGATATGGAGGAGACAATAATGAATACTGTTGATATTTTACCACAACTATCTTAGAGCTGGTTTAAATATGCCTGAGATTACTGAGTGATATTAGTGACCCCCATTCCAAACTCAATAAACTGGCAATGCCAGGAATCAAACCTGTACCCTGTGGACAAAGGATTTCTAACTGAGTGTTATCCACTTAGCCAGGAACGGAACACCAATATGACCAGAGTAAAACAACTATTTAAAAAAACCAAATATTGAAAAAAAGCCAATTTGGATTTACAGGCATTTTTCAATATTCTTCCATAAACAGTATATTTTATCTAGACAAATTATTTCAAGGCAGGTGTCAACAAAGCTCCAGTAGGGATTGCATTCCAAAGAATACCCAACCCAGAGTACCAACAACTTAGCAAGGAACACAAATGTGACTAGAGAACAACAATTATTTGAAAAAGAAAATATTGAAAAACAATTCAAGTCATAGTTGCTATTTTCACTACTGTCCCATAAACAATATATTTTATTTAGAAAAATAAATTTTAAGACAGTTATCAACAAAACTCCATCAGGAATTGTATTTACTTAAGACACAATCGAACAATTTGAATGTTTAGCTTTGTGATATTCTAGTCTTAAAGCAAATGCCTAGTTTTAATGCTGTTGTTTGTCATCTTTAAAAAACAATTAAATTGTATCAGATTTTTTTTGAAATAAGATGCTTCCAAGACTTTTAGCCAAATCTGCCAAATGAGGGGCAAGGCATTTCTTCACAAATTATACAACATGTAAAAGAGTACCAGGGGGTTAGGTTAGGAAAATGCAACTTTCAGGGATGTGTCTAAAGGCTAAAGTATGTCCTAGGAAGGTATTTTGAAGTACCTACCTCTACTCCATCTCCTACTAGAGGGTTCTGACCTTTGATGAACTTTAATATTCTGTGTGTTATAAAAGTGGAACCTTGCAAAATAGATCTTCCGTTTACATAAAGTACAACAAAACTGGTTTTAGCTTCACAACTCTCCTCTATCCCACTTTATAATATTTTAAAGATATGCTAATATATTTTCTAATTTAAAAAAAAACAAAAAACATTGATATGGCTTAAAATTCTAGTCAAATAAAAGGAATTGCATTTTCAGAAGTAAAGCCAGAATGAAAGAAACTGATAATTAAGGTAAAATGTTGTTTTGTCAAAATTTCAATAGACTAGGTAATAGACCTGTTTAGTAGGCAAATTTCTAAGACTTGGAAATCCGAAAAGGGTTAACATAGAGGCTTGGCAGCACCTTTTTAGAGTATATTTTTGGCCCTGGATTCATTACTGAAAGTTTCATTCTTCTAACCTAATCCCTTTCCAAGATAGTGAAAAGTAGCTAAACTAGAATTTTACCTATTTTCGGCTCTAGATTCATTACTGATAGTTTCATTTCCCTGATCTAGCCCCTTTCTAAGATAGTAAAAAGTAGCTAAACTAAGGTTTGACCAGAAAATTTATCTGTAGCCCTGTGGGGCAGGGCCAAAATGTAAAGAGTTCTGCTGAAGATGCAACTCATCGTGAAGCGTCTAGTAAATATAGTAATTGGATTTACAATGCTTTGTGACCACTATGGTCTTGCTTCAGCAAGGTTTTATCCCTGGGTCCCAAATTACCAAGCTAAGGTCAAACCTAGAGCATCAAAAGGTTGTAACAAAGATTTCCAAGTATCTAGACAAGTCTTGGAGCCTCATTGTGAAAGTTACTGCCAAAATTCAAACTCTTGACCTGTGCTAGGAATGTCTTTGGGCCTATGTGATTCAAACTGCAGGATATTACCCAACATTTATCCAAATAGGTCTAAACTGATAAAAAAAAATCACAACTTACTTTTGCGTGGCCAGAATTCTATTTGTCAGATAAGAATTCTTATTTTATAGCCTTCAAATTCTTATTTTTGAAATCTACACCTTTAAAGTTCAACCAATGATTGTAAAAATATGAGCACTCTGTCAATCAACTGATGATTTATCTATCAATGAACTGATTACCAAAATTGTCATCAGTCAATTTATAGAGGACTCATATTTCCTATAATTCCATCAGTCCATCCCCCAGTGGGATCCATGACTTTTGAGTAGCCCTCCACCTCAATTCTCAACCACCAAAAGAGAAGGCTTCAAAGAGAAGCCTACTAGTTTATCCCAAATGCAGTAAAGGCATATTACAAAGAACAAGAACCTACAAGAACAGGTTCATAGAATACCATTGAAGTGGTAAAGAAACACGAAAATTGCAAAACTTAAGATAAAAAAGAACTGAGAAGAAGATTAACAAGAAACTATGAAAATTGCAAGTACAGTACCAAGTGCATACAGTAAGTAATATTAGCAAATTAATAAGATCATAGCTGCACTTTTTTCTCTCATGCTTGTTAAACTGACATATCCATTTAACAACAGTTGTACACCAGGCTCTTTGGATGATTCTTCTGCCCAGGGAAATCCGATAGAGGAGTAAATAATAACTGTCTAGGAGAATCTGATTTTGGAAGGAAAACCTTTGAATATTTTTGTGTACAAAATTGTAGCTCCTGTTACCTATTCTATTGAACTATAAGAGGGTCAGGGAGATGTCAGTCATCAAGTTAATACTTTTTTTTAGAGTCTGTAGAACCAGTGGGGTCCATAAGTTTTTCTGGATGACCACTTATTTGATAGGTGATAATTCCAGGGACTGATGGTCCATCCTTCAATTGTCAAAATCTGGGTGACCTCTCTAAGAACTGATGGCCTGGTCTAGGTGACTTCTCTGTGAGAATTTCCGACTAATCTGGCGATACCCACCGATCCAATTGCTGATATACCTATGCCTATTGTTGTCGTACAGCCCCTTCAAGTCCCTGAAACATCTGTTGTTGCACCAGAGGCATTAATTCCAACAATACTGCCGTTACCAGATCTGACGTTACACCGGACAAGAACTGTAAGAATAGACGTTAAATCTGATATAGAAGAAGAGAAAGAATTCAAGATACCAGATATCTTGCCAACCCAACTTAGTGAAAAAGTGAACAGAGGCCAAAAAAGGAAAGTTTTTTTCATCCGTTCTGCGTTCAATACAGCAAAAAGAACCGACATTAAACCAGATATTGAAGAAGAAAAAGAATTCAATATCCGAGATAATTCTCCACCTGAAACTAATGACAAAGAGATAAGATGCCGAGGAAAGTCAGGATTTAAGAGATGTAGTGGGGAAATACTAATGGCCGACAAGGTTTAGGGCTTAGCCAAGGAACTGAGATGCTTGATTTTAACATTGGTAGAAGAAGGTCATATTTTAATATCGGAGGAGAACAGATGAACAGAAATAGTGCTAGTGACAAAGAGACTAGAGGTCGAAGGAGGTCAGGGTTCAGCAGAGGCAGTACAAGGGTAGACTTTAGGCATGGCCGAGGAAGCCAATACTCCAATAGAGAAGAAGAAGAACTAATGAACAGAGGCTTTGTGAATAACCAAGAGATTGCAGGTAATTTCACAGTTATGGAGGAAGCATTTTTTGCTATAATTGAAGATCTCCAGAAGCGACTTGAAATTGCTTTAAAAGAGAGCGATCACTGCAGAGACGAAATAAGAAAAATGATCTATGATGAAGATATTTTCAATACATTTTTTATTTGTCTTGAATGTATCAAGTACATGGTGCATTCAGAAAATAGCCGGAATAATTCTGAATTAGTTGGATTCAGGCGTAATTATTTGACTCCAATCTTTGAAAAAATGAATAACCAAGAGATTGCAGGTAATTTCACAGTTATGGAGGAAGCACTTTTTGCTATAATTAAAGATCTCCAGAAGCGACTTGAAATCGCTTTAAAAGAGCGCGATCACTGCAGAGACGAAATAAGAATCTTGATCGATGATGATATTTTCGAAACATTACATCATCTTTGTCATGAATGTATCAAGTACATGATGCATTCAGAGAATAGCCGAAATAATTCTGTGTTAGTTGGATTCGAGCATAATTATTTGACTCCAATCTTTGAAAAAATCTTTCAAGGAATACCCTGCGAGGACGCTATAAATGACTTTTGTGACGCCCTATTTTTTGATTACGATCAAAGAATGGGTTATGTATAACTGCATTTTCCAGATATAACTGTGGCTTATATATTCGAGTTGGATGGAATTTTCACTGGATTTCCATTATCTAGTAATGTTATTTTCTAAACTTGACAGAAATAAAAAATCAAGGACAAACGAATTAGTTGTGTTGCATTTCATTATGCATATCATTGCTTTAACTTTTGACCTTAATTGACTGGCTTTTTGGCTGGGAAAGCTATGGGTCTTTTTCTTGCTCGGCCCTTGCTCAGTAATATTGGTAACAACAACTCCCATCATCTTTGATTACCTTGGTCAGAATGTTTGAGTAACTTATCTGATTTTTAAGTCTGGGTCAAACTCACATTCTAACCTAAATGAGGGACAAGGCTTGATGCAATATGTCTTGTTTGCTAATCTTCATTCAAAATTTGTTAGCTGGAGCTCTTTCTTACTCCTATCTATCCTGAAATTTCGTCAGTTCTAAAATAACAACCTTGCTGCCATTTGAAATTGACAAAGAAGCCCCAGAAAGAGCAAGACATTCCAAATCTATTTAACCAAATTTAAAATATCCAAATCACTCAAAACCCATAGAGGGCATAGCATGTCCTGCCAATTTTCCAAACAAAAAGAAAAAAAAATCATGCCCATTTTTTATTTAAATTTGCCATGATGATTTTCTAGACAGCAAAAGAAAATACTTGATAACCAACCACTCTTAACATCCTATGTAGTCACGGCATAAAGAACCGACTTGAGAAGGTCTATGTTGCAGCCCAAATAGTGGAACAATATCTATATCATCTATAAACAGTCAATTGTTTTCAATCTATTTTTTGTCCAACCTTATATATATATATATATATATATATATATATATATATATATATATATATATATATATATATATATATATATATATATATATATATATGTAGTTGGTGGGGGTGCTTTGCACCCCCCAGCCCCCCCCCCCCGTGCGCGTAAGTCGTTACGTGCCATTGTGGTTGTGTCCCTGTGTCCCACCTGTGAATATAGATAGATATATATATGTTTTTAACTACGTAAAACTTGCGAATATAGGACATTCTTTGCTGTCTTATTGTCTGTGCATAAAAATAGATTTTCAGGTTTACCGGCTCTTGAACATGCAATATATAATTGATGCTTTGTTGCCTTGAGCTTTGCTGATGGTGATTGCTAATCGAACATTCCCTGTGTCCCCGTCGTCATTTATATATCCTCCTGTACCCCCCGGCGTCCCTGTTGTAGTTGTGTCCCTGTGTCCCGGTCGTCATTTACATTCCCTGTGTCCCGGTCGTCATTTGTATCCCGGTGTTTTTTTCTTTTTAGTTTTTTACCTTTTTATTTTTTTCCTTTTTTTGAAGTTTTTTTTTTTTTAGGTTTTTATTCTTTTAGCTTTTTTCGCGCCATATTAGTTACGCGCCATTGTAGTTGTAGCTGTGAGTCTCTTTTTCTTTTTTTGATTCTCCTCCTACTCTATTTTTTGCTAATTTTTCCGACTCCTAGTATTTTGGAAGCTATTGAAATACTGTCTGTTTTTATGTATGAGTTGTCTGGACTATAAATAGCCTCCAGTTCTGTATTTTCTCCCTGTGAGTCTCTTTTTCTTTCTTTGATTCTTCTTCGCTCTATTTTGCTAATTTTTCCAACTCCTACTATTTTGGAAGCTTCTGAAATACTGTCTATTTGTATGTATGAGTTGTCTGCACTATAAATAGCCTCCAGTTGTGTATTCTCTCCCTGTGAGTCTTTTTCTTTCTTTGTTTCTTCTCTTACTCTATTTTCCTAGTTTTTACAACTCCTACTATTTTGGAAGCTATTGAAATACTGTCTATTTTTATGTATAACTTGTCTGCAATATAAATAGCCTCCCGTTGTGTATTCTCTCCCTCTGAGTCTCTTTTCCTCTCTTTTATTCTTTTCCTACTCTTTTTTTGCTAATTTTTTTCAACTCTGAGTCTCTTTTCCTCTCTTTGATTCTTCTCTTACTCTTTTTTTGCGAATTTTTCCAACTCCTACTATTTTGGAAGCTATTGAAATACTGTCTTTTTGTACGTGTGACATTCTTTTTCTTTCTTTAATTCTTCTCCTACTCTATTTTTGATAAATTTTCAAACTTACTATTCCGTATGTTACTGCCACTCTGGAATACTGGGATTTTTTATTGTATGTTGTATGTTTTGTGATGGTCGAATGTTTGTGTTTTGTTAAAGAGAACTGTTTTTATGGTCTTATAATTTTCCAATGTCAATTACGGTTACCATTGGTCAAACGGGATACACGTTGATATTTTAGTGTCGATTTTTGGAATTTTTTTAAGTTCACCCCAGTCCCCACCAAAGGGATTCAATTTCGCCCTCCCCCTGATTATTTGCAGAGTCAGACGGTTTTTGATCATATTCATCTTTATTATAAACTTGATTTAATCACAAACATCTCTGGTCATAAACTTAATTCATGCTTATAAAGCTGTCTTTTGTCGAATTCCCTCTCGAGTTTACTCCACAGTCTGGTTCTTCCTGAAAGCAGATTTTCAATTAAAACCTAATTTTTAGATTACAACTATGTATACAATTTTGCTGGGGTTTACATTAGAATTTTGCATTCACATTCAAGAACCCGTCAAGGGGGCTTGTGCACCCCTGATAAGTCGTACCATTATTTTCCCTCTTATCTCAAATCAGCCAGTTTGTCTAAGTATTTAGCACATGCTATGGCTACTACTACTAACAGCTCACTGCAGTATCAAGCCACTTGAGCCATATGCACGCTACTACTCCATCTCAATCTACTTTCAGGCACGGCTCTCCTCTTTGCACACTCTAAAGAGGTTCCTGTCTCCCTTAAGTCCTTCCTCATCGCCACCACCCATCCTATTTGGAGGCGACACACTTTTTCTTTGGCCCTTAATGGTTTGCCGGAAAAACTACATCTGTCTTCAAAATTTATTGAGCGCTTTCTTAGGTTTCTTTTCGTGGCTGACTTGTATTTAATTTCTTATTCAGTTACCTCTAAAAAGATTTTAGGTCATGAATATTTTAATCTATTTTAGATTTTAACTCGTCGTTTACGTTTCCGGTTAGAGAGAGCTCCTGGTGAGATGAATCCCACGGATCGCACTGGACGGTGCCTTAAAATGGAACCCCTAGCTACTATTGGTCAGCTTGAAAAGCATCTTCTAAAAATGGTTGCTAAACAATGGTATGATGCAGAGAGATCTCAATTGAATTTTGTTAAGAGGCTGAAGGAAGGGCCACCTGTTACATTTTGGCCCAATAGTGACTTCAACCAAAATGGTATTATTTATTGGATTGGCACAAATAGAAAGTAAGTAGGGTTGATTTATAGCTGCAATCTACAGTAGAATTCCCTTTAAAAGACTACAGTCCTCAAAACCCCTGGATTGTGCCTTGTAATTTTTTTTTCCTTTCCTTGTGTCAAATTTTGTTTTACAAGTTAGTCAACGATTATAAATTTAAAATGTTACCTCATTTCTATATACAAAAAAAAACAAAAAACAAAGAACTATTGAATGACGGAAAAGCGGAAGTCAAGTGGACAAACATTCCTTGATCACTTGTATGATGTTTAGCCGGCCTGATTTTATTTTTTGGCTTTTTACATGCAGTTAACCGAGTTTATTTAAACCAATGGCTTTAATATCTAATTTTTTTGAAGGCTTTTTCACGCTTCGTTAGGTCATGATTACTAATAATTATAGTAAAGGATAATAATTTCCTATGGCTAAGCTATAATTGGGCTGACTGGTTTAGGGTGGCTCTACAAGTTAACAAGTGGTGTTTAAATGGTGACTAATATGGTGAATACTGGTTTATGGTTACATTAGCAAAGCCTTACACTGAAACACTTTTAGACTAAGGATCAGAAATGTATATCATAAAAATTATTAAATTTCATGTTTTTAACGAATTATAATGACAATATTTCAGCAATTTATAAAGTAGTTTTCACACCTTGTTTTTTGTAAGCTACTAAACCTTTAAGCAAATCTTCCAATTTTAGTTCAACCCTAAAAATTTTGGACAATTATATGTTGCATGTTCAAGAGTCAGTAAACCAGACAATCTATTTATATGCACAGACAATGGGACAGCCAAGAATGTTGTATATTCGCAAGCTTTACGTAGTTAAAAATATATATATATATATCTATCTATATTCACAGGTGGGACACAGGGACACAACTACAATGGCGCGTAACTAATATGGCGCGTAGCGCCAACCCAACAGCTAGTATATATATATATATATATATATATATATATATATATATATATATATATATATATATATATATATATATATTTTGTAAGACTTGTTTGAGAGATTTGTTCTGATTCGAGGACCTGCATCATTACCACTGTTAAACAAATATCCCCTTAAATTTCCACGTTCATAACACCTAAAAAGAGAATGGCCCAGTCTACCCCAGTATCAGTGGGAAAGTTCATAGTCTTTTAGAAAATTAAAACCTCTCCAAGTTTTGCTAGTGGAAGACAGTTGGTACATACCTGAATTAAATTTCTATCTAGCTTGACTGGTTATTTTCGCTTAAAGTTATATAGTTGTGTGGAAATGTTTTGTAATACAGTTTTGTAACGTAGATGCGTGGTTTTGCTTTCCACTGGCGATGTGTCAGTTTGAAAAGTTTCCAAATGTTTCTACTCCAATTTTTGTCTAAAATATCTGGGCTCAACAATTTTTAGGGTGTCTGAATTCAGTCCTTTCGGTTTACAGAAAAAAATAATTTTAAAATAGAATTTAATAAAATAAATAAATAAAAATAAATAAATTAGTATAAAAAAATAGAAATTTTAAAAATTTAAACCGAGATTAAAACTGAATGGATTCAACTTTTTTTTTTTTTTTCTTAAGATAATGATTTGACCAGTTTTACTTGAATTGACAACATTAGTTTTATTTGAAGTAACATAGCACGATTTACACATATCAACTTATATCAAAGCAAACAGAAAGGCAAAACTCAAAGCTTCCCTCATAACTCCGTTATAAAAAGTAAACCAACAACAACAAAATGTAAATTTTTCGTAAAGAGAAAGAAGAATAAGAAGAGGGAAAAAATAGGGGTTAATTGCAGAAAAAAAGAAACTAGTGATAGGGATGATACTCACCACAAACAAACAAGATATTAGAATAATGGTTCTGAAAGAACCATCTTTATTTTTTTTTTTTTAATGTAAGTAGCAGTGGTTATTTACTCACTAATCTCGATAACTTGAATCTATTCACAATGAGGGGTTGTTTTTGCCTTATTCTTTATTTTGTCTCTCATCTCTAACAAACGGGAAAATAAACTTGTTCCGGATCTTGACAAATGACAATGTCGATTTTCAATCAAAAGTTTCAGTCCATTCAAAAAGGGATATTTAGGTGGGCTTTTTAAAAACCAGAATCTTAGATTAATTGTAGTTAAGTGTGGAAAATTTGTCTTAGATCAAGGATATATATATATATATATATATATATATATATATATATATATATATATATATATATATATATATATATATATATATATATATATATAAAGTTTTTTTTTAGTTTGATTATTTTTCAGTTTTCCTAAGGTGATGTAAAAATTGGTCGAAAATATTTCTTGAATTATCTTAACAATTTGTAGCCTCGTAAATTTCAAGGGTCAATCAACATTCAAACGCTTGGGCAACACTTAATCTAACAATTGATTAATGCAAAATATAAAAGTCTCAGGATTTGGTAAGGAAGTAAAAATTTTAAATTTATATTGATCAACCACGATTCGTGGACGCTGTTGCTCTAACTCTACTACCATGTGCTTTAAGTGACGGATTTAAGGACCCTTTGAACGGTTTACAGACTTTGGAATTCTCCTTAAGGTTTATTATACCTTTGTCTCAAGACAAACAAATTCCGCTAGGAAGTGCTGATTGAACTTTTTAAAATTTCACCCCATTTTCCTTATTGGTCAAAAGCAAAATGTAAGGCGGGCCTAAATAAACCAATGAAATTAATTTTTTGTCTAAAGCTTCGAAGATTGATATTTTTACACAGAGTTTTCTTCTGATTAGAATTTACGACAAAATTTCCGTCAGCGGTATTTAGTTAGATAATGGCAAGAGATTTTTTTTTCTCTTAAACTTACAGTGTCTTATTGGAAATGTCCATATGTTCCAATATGTCCTTCAGCAGAGAAATAGTAATATATTCGTCTGCGTCTTGCAAAGCTTGGTTATCGACGGGTGAAGAGCAAATGAGCACCGTAATTCTCTAGCACAAAATGCCCATTTTTATGATACGTGATTAGCTTTTGTCTTGGAAAAATCTTGGAAAACGCTTAGAACGGAGAGATCGGGATGGAACTTGGTGGGAAAAATAAAGAAAAGTCTTGGATACGTGATTCGCATAACGGGAACAGATCCGCTCCCTTTGGGGGAGTTTGGGGAGAGGGTTAATTCTGAAAAATGACACTGTCCCTCCTAAGTTTAATCCTGAAAAACTGAAATCCTTATAGCAACACGTGGAATTACCATATGTAATCTTATTTTGTAATGAATACTCGTACATAGATTGGGAAGTGATCAATATCATTCTTATGTAACCGGGTTAAACAGAGTCTGGCGAATGTGTAGAAATATATATAATTATAACCAGAATAATTATAAGAAGAATCGGTAGAAATAGACTGTACCTAATACTCGAGATAAAATAAGCATATCAGCAGGGTTAACAAAAGAGCATATGTTTTATTTCTATAAGAATTATTGTTTTTTTATTGTGACAATGTAATTTTCATTAAGTAGTTCTTTAAATCCTTCATCTTCACTAAGTTTTCCTGGCCCTTCAATGACCTTTAAACCATGAAAAGATGCTTCTTGTTGCACGGCTATAATCTGATCTAGTTTTTGCTGACCATCGCTGTCTAATTGACCATATAGTCCTCTTTTTACTGAAATGTCAGTTTTGGGAATATTGTCCCATTTATTATATCTTTAAAACAAAATGAGTATCAAACAGTTCGTGGTAACAAACTGTAGTAAGGAGCGACCCGGCTCAATGGTAACCGAAACTCCTTAAAGCCGGAATTTAAAACCTTAAAACCGAAACGGAATTTCGATACCAATAGTTACATCAAAAGAATCTGATTTCAAATATATAAGTTTCATCAAGTTTAGTTATACTCATCAAAAGTTACCGAGCCTGACAAAACTCCCTAAAAAGTAGAATCATAGAATCTTAACGAAAATCACACCATGAGATTCAGCATATCAGACAACCCTGTTGTAGAAGTTACTAGCTCACATATACAAAAATGTGGAATTTAGTATTTTTTGCCAGAAGACAGATCACGGGTGCATGTTTATTTTTGTTTTTCCAGGGGTGATCGTATCGACCAAATAGGCCTAGAATATTGCAAGAGGGCTCATTCTAAAGAAAATAAAAATTTCTAGTGCCCTTTTTAAGTGACCGAAAAAATCAGAGGGCCCCTAGACCCCCTTCCCCGCTCATTGGTTTCACAAAGTCAACGGGTCAAAATTTTGAGATAGCCATTTTGTTAAGCATATTCAATAACCTAATAACTATGTCTTTGGGAACGACTCAATCCCCCACAGGCCCAGGGGGGAGAGGCTGCAAGTTACAAACTTTGACGATTGTTTACATATAGTAATTGTTATTGCAAAGGGTACAGCCGTCTTTTCAGGGGAATTTTTCACAGTGGGGTTGGGGTGGGTTGGATCTTTCCAAGGAAGAATGTATCATGAGGGAATAAAATTTCCATTGAGAGAGAGGGGTGGCAGGATTTTCTAGCATTATTAAAAAAATAAGGTAAAAATAGATAAAAAACAAATGTTTTCGGCTGGAATTAAGGAGCAGCATTAAAACTTAAAACGAACAGAAAATATTATGTATATAAGGGGGTTCGTCTCCTCCACAATAACTTGCTCTTTAACCTAAAGTATTTTTAGTAATTTCTACTATTTATATCGAGGTCTTTGTGATTCAGGGGTTATTATTCAAGAATTGGGATGAAATTCGAGCTTTAGTGTTAAGACAAAGGTATTGAAGATTGGGCGAGCCTCCTCATATACGTAAGAAAAATATACCAAAATAGAAGTTCGTTAATTTAGTTAATTCGCAAGTTGCGTATATTATTACTAATAAAAACGTTCGAAAAAAAAAACAGTTCTAGTTGTATTTTTAAGTAACCACAATTGGAGGGCAACTAGGCCGCCCCACCCCTTTTTTTAAAAGTATTCATGTCAAAACATGTATTAATGCAAAAACATTCCGAATTAAATTAACAAACATTTTTTTTTAACTGCAAGTAAGGTTAAGTTTTAAGAAAACTTAAAACGAACAGAAACTATTCCGTGAATGAAAGGGGTTTTCCCCTCTTCAGGCAATTAAATAAAAAAAAAGTTTTTCCAACTGAAAGTAAGGAGCGACATTAAAACTTAAAAAGAATAGAAATTATTCCGTATATGAAAGGGGCTGTTCCCTCCTCAACACCTAGCTCTTTACGCTTAAGTTTTTTTTCAAGTTCTCTTTCTCGCAACTCTACTTTTTAAAACAGTAAAAAACTTTAGCGTAAAGAGTGGGGCGCTGAGGAGGGAACAGCCCCTTTCATATACGGAATAATTTCTGTTCTTTTTAAGTTTTAATGTCGCTCCTTACTTTCAGTTGGAAAAACTTTTTTTTTATTTAATTGCCTGAAAGAACTATCAATTGGTCTAAATTGATCTAAAATAATTTATTAGGCCTGCCATTGGCATTGCTCAGCAGTTTTTCGAACTAATCACGCACATGATCAATAGAGTAAGTACATTAGAGTATCCTCTCGTATGAATAACACTGTTCTATGCAAAACTTTTCTAACCGTTTAAGAAAGTAGCCTTATTCTATGGAAATACACAAGTCTGTGACATAAAAAGATTTTCTTGTGCAAAATGCTCGAATGTAGCAAAAAAGAATAGTTATTAAAATTTACAGGGGAGAATTTTATACAGTAGGAACTTTCTCTAATAGGGGTTTTAATACGAGGGGGGGTGCTCCAAGGAAGCCCCTTGAAAAAGAGGTGGCAAATTTCTTAACAATATTTGGAAAAATGACAAGAAATTAATTAAAAAAAGTAGTTTTTTAAACTGAAAATAAGGATCAACATAAAAATATAAGATAAACAAAAGTTGGTGTTTAATAAAATCCTTATCTTAGGCTAGCTCTTTACGCTAAGTTTAACTTTTTGTTCCTATTCTAAAGAACGAATCCTGGAACATAAGGGATGTTTATTCGAATAAGAAGCTTTTTCTAAAAATCTTCAGCATGAACAGCAAGGAATTATTATTAACATTGGATTTACCTTTAACAGGATAGACTGAATAATAAAATTATACCACGTACATAATTATAAAACAATAGAGGAGGAAATTAACTTGCCTTCGGAACTGTCCCAACTTTCTCCTTTTATTTAACGCTGCTGCTTTCTTATTACCCATTATCTTCTCATAGAACAATATTAGATACAATGTAAAGAAACTTCTTTACAATATTAGATACAACCCAGAGATATCAACAGGCAGATTACAGCTCTGATGAGTAACACCCAATCATATGTGTTCTCTCCCCAAAACCACCCACTGCATTGAATCTCCTGACGATAAACCCAAATTCAGCACTTGTGCGCCCTCTCGGATTCATTGAATATTCTCAATTTTCTGTTTTTTATAGAACTTTAAACTGCGTTTTTAAGACAAATTTAAGCAATATTGTAATTTTAACCACGCAAGTAAATAGATCAGGAAGTTCTGAATACAACGGTGTGTATATTGTTTTATTTTGATCGAAAATAAAGATATACAAGATTTTTAATGAGACCCTACTTTTCAAAAGTATTTACAAGGTTTTTGAAAGATAAAAAAAATAAGGATAACTAAAAAAAATCTAAGATTGAGATTTTCAAGAACACAGTCTTCGCTATCGAATGGTATCTCTATCTTAATCTTGTGGTGAAGTACAAAGAAATAGAAGCTTCCAGAAATTTAACATGGGAAATCGGAACAGGGATCATAAACCTTAAAACCATAATTTCTGACTTTTCCAGGCTAGTGACTAATTGATTAGCGCTGAGCACACATACCTAAACCATGTTCTTAATTTAAATTGGGAAATTTTTATCAAGAAATAAAGAAGAAGTTTTAAGGTTTTTGAGATACTTTGTAAGTCTTCCTAGGGTGATCTGAAAAAGAAATTCTAAATTTTTTACTGATTTATTCTGAACAGGCAGTAGCCCTCGCTATATAGACCAGGAATTGGGTCTTAACGCGTATATGAGGAATACTTAGCTTGGACAAGCGCTTTTTTCCGGTATTCCCAGTAGCAATAGAAACTTTTAATTAAACCGAAATTAATTTCTAGATTCGAGTTTCCAAGCGCAATGGCTGGGATGATGAATTTGTATTAAAGCGGCAATTTTCCGCTTCGATACCAACATTTGACCCAAGGTCAGAAAGAATCAACGTCCAACAGACCTCTAATATAGAAATTCCCACTCCAGGCTATGAAGCGACAGAATAAGAAATGGCCGTTGACGACCAAGCAACAAAACTGCGACTGGTGTTGAAAGGTCCAGGATACCCTGGCTCCCCTGAAATTGAGCTCCCTCTTTACAATGACCGTTGGTCAATTTTCAAAGCTTGTCAGCAGTTGATGACCCAGTCTTCTAGGCAGGATAAAATGAGAAAAATATGGGAGCCCACTTAGACTATAACTTACTCAGAGACAGGAATCAGAGCCAGAGCCACATATAGAAGAAGAGATGCCGTCAGATTTAATGGGTGTCGCTACTTTCCTACAGCAACTGTACATCTTTTCTAATGATGAAATACATGAGCTTGGTGTAGGGGCAGATGATTTTGGCAGCAAAAGGTAAAATATTGAATCAACCATTGAATATGGCTATTAATTTAGATATTCAGGAGTTCCAGATGGGCATTGTTTATTATCTAAAATTGTATTTTTGGCCTTTGTTTTGCCTTATGGGGTAACGCTGACGGTTGTTATGCTGAGAAATGCTTAGCTAAAAGAAATTATTAGATTTCATTTCAGAACTGAAATTAGTTTATTTTTAACCTAAAGATTATTTAGGTTAACCTAATTTATTTTTAGTCTAATTTATCTGGCTGACCTAATATAACCTAATAAGGTTAACCTACCCCGTGTTCTTTTACTTGTCCGATTGCATTTCCACTTATCCGGGTCTAACCCCCTAAAAGATAACAACAAATACTTATTTTGTTATACAAAATACAAATTTTGGTTTTCATTTGCCTTTTTTTAGTCATTCCATTCAAGATGCTTTGGATACTTTTTAATGATTAGTAATGCTCTGAAAAGTGAAAAATATTTCAATTGCATAGGATAGGAAAATTTCAGTAGGCTAATCAATTTAAGTCCTAAATTAGCCAGGGAAGAGTTTATTTCACTAAAAAATCACCACCTTCTTTGAACTCCAATTATACGGCACTGTTTTTGGCCCCCTTTAGCCTATATCCAGTTCCTGATTGCCATTTAGACTAAATTTCATTTTTTCTGATACTCATTTCTTGTCAATATTACTAAGGGGTAATAGTTAAGCACTAGAGAAGTCATTGATAAATAACATGTGCTTATGTATATATAGCTTTTTGCTACTTATTCTTCTCTGGGTATATAATGCTTGATATGGTATAACTCAAGAGAGGGACCTGTAAGCCTATAGAAGAAAACCTGTTGAAAAAAGGTGATTCTTTGTAACTTACATAATAATTATAGCTAACACATTCTACATGTAGCCTTGCTCTACTTTAGCCCCAACCCTCCTAATATGGAAATCTATAGCTGAAATTACATATTTGCTATTGATTCTGCCAATCTATCCCTCATCCCTAGTACCTGTTAATTGATGCAACTGTGGCAAAACAAAAACTGGAAGAACAAGTAAAAGGTGGCAGAATACATTGGAAATATATAATTTGCAAATTAGGCATGTTAGGGGTAAATTTTTTGTTATTCACATTTGACTTACAAATAAAGTGAATTTACCACTTGATGCCTTTTTATGGCACTTGGTATTAACCGAGTGACATATAGCAATCCCAAATTCTGTCGGTCTGTCTGTCTGTCTGTCCTGGTTTTGCTACTTTGGGCACTTCTATGTAAGCTAGGACGATGAAATTTAGCAGGCGTATCAGGGACCGGACCAGATTAAATTAGAAATAGTGGTTTTCGCGATTTGACCGTCTGGGAGGAGGAGGGGGTGGGTTTGTCGGTTAATTCGGAAAAAATAGAAAAAAATAAAGTATTTTTAACTTACGAACCGGTGATGGGATCTTAATAAAATTTTATGTTTCGAAGGATATCGTTTCTCAGAGCTCTTATTTCAAATTCCGACCAGATCTGCTGAAATTGGGGGAGTTTGGGGGGGGGACCTAAAATCTTGGAAAACGCTTAGAATGGAGGGATTGGGATGAAACTCGGGGGGGAAAAATAAGCAGAAGCCCTAGATACGTGATTGACATAACTGGAATGGATCTGTTCTGTTTGGGGGAGTTGGGGGGGGGGGGGGTAAGTCTGAAAATTGGAAAAAATGAGGCATTTTTAACTTACGAAGGAGTGATAGGATCTTAATGAAACTTCAACTTTGGAAGAATATCGTGTCTCAGAGCTCTTATTTTAAAACCTGACTGGATCCGTTTACGTTGGGGGGAATTGATAGGGGGATCTAAAATCTCGGAAAACGCTTAGAGTTGAGGGATTGGGATGAAACTTGGTCGGGAAAATAAGCACAAGTCCTAGATACGTGATTGACATAACTTGAACGGATCTGATCTGTTTGGAGAAGTTGGGGGGTGGGGGGTTAATTATGAAAATTAGCAAAATGAGGTATTTTTAACTTACGAAGGAGTGATCGGATTTTAATGAAATTTGATTTTTGGAAGGATATCATGTCTCAGAGCTCTTCTTTTAAATCCTGATGGGATCCGATGACATTGGGGGAAGTTGGGGGGGGGGCTAAAATCTTTTAAAACGCTTAGAGTGGAGGGATCGGGATGAAACTTGATGGTAAAAATAATGGTAAGTCCTAGATACGTGATTGAAATAACCGGAACGGATCCGCTCTTATCGGGGGAGTTGGGAGAGGAGGGTTAATTCTGAAAAAAATGAGGTATTTTTAACTTACGAAGGAGCGATCGGATATTAATGAAATTTGATGTCTAGAAGAATATCGTGTCTCAGAGCTCTTGTTTTAAATTCTGACCGGATTCGGTGAAGGGCAAGTTGGGGGGCGGAACCTAAAATCTTGGAAAACGCTTAGAATGGAGGGATCGGGATGAAACTTGGTGGGAAAAATAAGGACAAGTCCTAGATACGGGATTGACATAACCGGAACGGATCTGTTCTCTTTGAAAGAGTTGGGAGGGTTAATTCTAAAAAATTAGGTATTTTTGACTTACAAAATAGTGATCGTATCTGAAAGAAATTTCATATTTAGAAGGACCTCGAAACTCAGATCTCTTATTTAAAATCCCGACCGGATCCACTGTCATTAGAGGGGGGGGGAGAAATCTTGGAAAACGCTTAAAGCGGAGAGATGAGGATGAAACTTTGTGGAAAGAATAAGCACAAGTCCAAGATAGGTAACTGACATAACTGGACCGGATCCGCTCTCTTTGGTAGAGTTGGGGGGGGGTGTAATTCGAAAAAAATAGAAAAAATGAGGTATTTGTAACTTGCGAACGGGTGATGATCTTAATGAAATTCGACATCTAGAAGGATCTTGTGCTTTAGAACTTTACTTTTAAATCTCGACCAGATATGGTGACACTGAAGGGAGTTGGAGGGGGAAACCGAAATTCTTGGAAAACTTGGAAATCGAGGTATCTTACGAATGAGTGATCGGATCTTAATGAAACTTGATATATGGAAGAATCTTATTTCTCAGTGCTCCATTTTGAATTCGAATCGGATCCAGGGACATAGAGGGTTGAAGGGGGGGGGGAATAGAAATCTTGGAAACCGGAAATCTTGGAAAACCCTTAGAGTAGAAAGATCAGGATGAAACTTGATGGGAAGAATAAGCACAAGATATAGACACGAGATTGACATAATTGGTACAGATCCGTTCTCTTTGGAGGAGCTGGGGGTTGTTAAATCGGAAAAATCAGAAAAATTGAGGTATTTTTAATATAAGAACAGGTGACCGGATCTTAATGAAATTTTATATTTAGAAGGAACTTATGTCTCAGAGCTCTTATTTCAAATCCCAGCCAGATATTTTGACTTTGGGGGGAGTTGGAGAGGGAAATTGGAAATCTTGAAAAACGCTTATAAATGTCGTAGATACGTGATTGACGTAACCGGACTGGATCCGCTCTCTTTGGTGGAGTTAGGTGGTGGGGTTTAGTGCTTTGGCGAGTTTGGTGCTTCTGGACGTGCTAGGGCGATGAAAACTTGTAGGCGTGTCAAGGAGCTGCAAAAATTGACTTGATAAAGTTGTTTCCCCGATTCGACCATCTGGGGGCTGAAGGGAGAGGAAAAATTAGAAAAATTGATGTATTTTTAACTTACGAGTGGGTGATCGGATCTTAATGAATTTTGATATATAGAAGGACTTCGTGACTCAGAGCTCTTATTTTAAATCCCGACCGGCATTAAGCCTCTGATTTTCTTTTTAAAGAAATCCATTGGTTCTTAGAATTTTGCTAGAGCTCATACCATATGAGCTCTTGGCTCTTTCGACCTAGTCACAAGTGTCATATGAGCTCTTAGCCCTTATTGTATGTTCTTTACAAACATAATAATTGCTTATATTTCTAATTCAAATTTAAGCACTTTTTGACCTTATCTAACCTAACAAATTTTGGCAGTGAAAAACATGCATTATTTTGTCAAAAATGACCAAAAACACATACTTTAATTGAGAATTTGGCATCAAAAAAGTAGAAAACATAATAATATTGAATAATTAAAACTGAATGGGTTCAACTTTTTATTATTTTCTTAAGATAATGATTTGACCAGTTTTATTTAAATTGACAATATTAGTTTTATTTGAACCAATATAGCACGATTTACACATATCAACTTATATCACGGCAAAACTCAAAGCTTCCCTCATAACTCCTTTATAAGAAGTAAACCAACAACAACAACAAAATGTAAATTTTTCGTAAAGAGAAAGAAGAATAAGAAGATGAAAAAAATAGGGGTTAATTGCAGAAAAAAGAAACTAGTGATAGGGATGATACTCACCACAAACAAACAAGATATTAGAATAATGGTTCTGAAAGAACCATCTTTATTTTTTTTTTAATGTAAGTAGCAGTGGTTAACTTGCATAACTTGTATCTATTCACAATGAGGGGTTGTTTTTGCCTTATTCTTTATTTGGTCTCTCATCTCTAACAAACGGGAAACTAAACTTGTTCCGGCTCTTGATAACTGACAATATCGATTTTCAATCAAAAGTTTCAGTCCATTCAAAAAGGGATATTTAGGTGGGCTTTTTAAAAACCAGAATCTTAGATTAACTGTAGTGTGGAAAATTTCTCTTAGATCAAGGATATATATATATATATATATATATATATATATATATATATATATATATATATATATATAAGTTTTTTTTTTTAGTTTGATTTTTTTTTCAGTGCTCCTAAGGTGATGTAAAAATTGGTCGAAAATGTTTCTTGAATTATCTTAACAATTTGTAGCCCTCGTAAATTTCAATCAACATTCAAACGCTCGGGCAACACTTAATCTAACAATTGATTAATGCAAAATATAAAAGTGTCAGGATTTGGTATGGAAGTAAAAATTATATATTTATATTGATCAACCACGATTCGTGGATGCTGTTGCTCTAACTCTACTACCATGTGCTTTAAGTGACGGATTTAAGGACCCTTTGAACGGTTTACAGACTTTGGAATTCTCCTTAAAACCTTAATTTCTGACTTTTCCAGGCTAGTGACTAATTGATTAGCGCTGAGCACACATACCTAAACCATGTTCTTAATTTAAATTGGGAAATTTTATCAAGAAATAAAGAAGAAGTTTTAAGGTTTTTGAGATACTTTGTAAGTCTTCCTAGGGTGATCTGAAAAAAATTTCTAAATTTTTATTGATTTATTCTGAACAGGTAGTAGCCCTTTTTCCGGTATTCCCAGTAGCAATAGAAACTTTTAATTAAACTGAAATTAATTTCTAGATTCGAGTTTCCAAGTGCAATGGCTGGGATGATGAATTTGTATTAAAGCGGCAATTTTCCGCTTCGATACCAACATTTGACCCAAGGTCAGAAAGAATCAACGTCCAACAGACTTCTGATATAGAAATTCCCACTCCAGGCTATGAAGCGACAGAACAAGAAATGGCCGTTGACGACCAAGCAACAAAACTGCGACTGGTGTTGAAAGGTCCAGGATAACCTGGCTCCCCTGAAATTGAGCTCCCTCTTTACACTGATCGTTGGTCAAACTTTAAAGCTTGTCAGCAGCTGATGAACAAGACCCCGTCTTCTAGGCAGGATAAAATGAGAAAAATATGGGAGCCCACTTATACTATAACTTACTCAGAAAGACAGGAATCAGAGCCAGAACCACCTATAGAAGAAGAGTTGCTGACAGATTTAATGGGTGTCATTACTGTCCTACAACAACTGTACATCTTATCTAATGAAGAAATACATGAGCTTGGTGTAGGAGCAGATGATTTTGGCAGCAATAGGCAAAATATTGAATTGACCAATGAATATGGCTATTAATTGAGATATTCAGGAGTTCCAGATGGGCATTGTTTATTATCTAAAATTGTAATTTTGGCCTTTGTTTTGCCTTAAGGGGGTAACGCTGACGGTTGCTATGCTGAGAAATGCTTAGCTAAAATAAATCATGAGATTTCATTTCAGAACTAAAATTATTTCATTTTTAACCTAAAGATTCTTTAGGTTAACCTAATTTACTTTTAGCCTAATATATTTGGCTACCTAATATAACCTAATAAGGTTAACCCACCCCGTGTTCTTTTACTTGTCCGGTTGCATTTCCACTTATCAGGGTCTAACCCCCTAAAAGATAACAACAAATACTTATCCGGCCACGTGTCACTTGAAACACTATGGATAACTACGAGAATAACAACATTTTTCCCATGTAAAATATATTATATTGCTTGAATGCTATGTGAAGTTCTGACAAGGAAAAGTCTGGGGCTTCGGGCCTGTTTCTAATTTTACAGGCAAATACACCCTCAGCAATTATTTCAGAGCTGGTTAGCCTAATACAATTTATGTGGCCAGAAGTTTAAGTGTAAGATTGCAAATTGTGGTTTTCATTTACCTTTTTTTAGTCATTCCATTCATGATGCTTCTGATATTTTTTATTGTAGTAAATTGTCTTAATGCTCTGAAAAGGGAAAAATATTTCAATTGCATAGGATAGGAAAATTTCAGTAGACTAATCAATTTCAAGTCCTAAATTAGCCAGGGAAGTGTTTATTTCGCAAAAAAACCACCACCTTAACTCCAATTATATAACCCCGTTTTTGGCCCCCTTTAGTCTATATCCAGTTCCTGATAGCCATTTAGACTATATTTCTTTTTTTCTGATACTCATTTCTTGTCAATATTACTAAGGGGTTATAGTTCAGCACTAGAGAAGTCATAGATAAATAACATGTGCTTATGTATATATAGCTTTTTGCTACTTATTCTTCTCCGGGTATATAATGCTTGATGTGGTATAACTGAAGAGAGGGACCTGTAAGCCTATATAAGAAAACCTGTTGAAAAAAGGTGATTCTTTGTAACTTACATAATAATTATAGTTAACACATTCTACATGCAGCCCTGCTCTACTTTAGCCTCAGCCCTCCTAATATGAAAATCTATAGCTGAAATTACATATTTGCTATTGATTCTGCCAATCTATCCCTCAACCCTAGTATCTGTTAATTGAAGCAACTGTGGCAAAACAAAAACTGGAAAAACAAATAAAAGGTGGCAGAATGCATTGGAAATACATAATTTGCAATATAGGCATGTTAGGGGTAAAATTTTGTTGTTCATATTTTGACTTACAAATAAAGTTAATATACCACTTGATGCCTTTTTGTATGTTCTTTACAAACATAATATTTGCTTATATTTCTAATTCGAATTTAAGCACTTTTTGACCTTACCTAACCTAACAAATTTTGGCAGTGAAAAACATACACTATTTTGTCAAAAATTACCAAAAACACATACTTTAATTGAAAATTTGGCATCAAAAAAGAAGAAAACAGCATAATATTGTAAAATTCATTAATCCAACTTAATTGTGGAAAATCAGTGCTCATGGATTATATAACATTTAAAAAAGGGATTAATAATGTAACAGTAAGTTTGAGACCAATGTTTTAAGTTTTTTTATACCCAAAAACTATTTGGGTATATTTTGGTCATTTTCAAGAGCTCAAAAAGTGCTTAAATTTGAATTTGCAATTGAAGCACTTATTATTTTTGTAAAGAACATAAAAAAAGGCATCAAGGGGTATGTTCACTTTATTTGTAAGTCAAAAATATGAACAACAAAAAATGTACCAGTTATTAGTATAGCTGCATGATTTTCCCCTGGGTATGTAGGCTAAGTGGAAGGTCACTTATATCTGATCCGGTCCCTACTGTTTTTACTTGGCTGAAAAAAACACAAAGAAAGTCCCCCTTGAAAAGGAAAGAGGCCAAAAGTGAGATTGAATTTGTCATAGCTGGGAGGTTTGCCCCTTCAGTCTGTTTAAAGAAAACAGATTCATAATTGAAGCTTTGTTCATTTCAATCTTAAGGGTGACCTACATTTATGCGTTTGACAAGAAATCCTTTCTCGCTTTCCGTGTAAAATTTCCAATAGAAATTTTCTTGTGCCTGGGGGAAAAATATATAAACCCGAATCTCTTCTAGCAAAAAGTAGAAAATTCTACAGTCTAGATAGAGAATTGAAGTTTGAAACTTGTAAAGCTGGGCTCTCTAATGTGCTGAATATTGCCGTGCTTGACATTTCGATGCCGTTTCCCCCTTTGTCAAAAATCAGTCGAATTTTTAACTGAAAGTAAAGATCATTAAAACTCAAATTAACATATTTTATTATTGAAGAACAAAACTTTAAAATTTCATTAGCCAAACAATGATGAATCCGATGGTGGCTCCAGCAACAATTGCAGCAAACATGCTCTTCAAATCTACTGGACCACTGGTTGCATCGTCCATTTCTTCCTGTAAAAGGGAATTTCTCCTCAGTTTCAGCTGAAAAAAATAGTTTTTCTTGAAATTTAACATCTGATTTTTTTCGAATAATATCCAGATAAATACCTCCTCATTCATGGTAATTACCCTAAGGAAGTTCCCCCACGTAAAATAATTCCCCATAAATTTGCCCCCGTAAAAGTGTGTCATCGCTATAAATCCCCCCCCCCCCCAAAAAAAACAACAACAAAACAACAACATTTTGTTCACTATTCCGGATGAAAAATTCTTTTTAGCTTATTCTTCATAATCTTCTGATCGTTTATTAATTCATTCCGAAAATTACTTCTATGTTGAAAACTTTTCCGAGATCCCTCCCCTCCATCGAGAAGTTTCTCGTAGATAATTCTAATAGATAGTTCTTCATGGATTATTTCTCATGGGGTGAATGAGCAAATTTTAATTTGAATTCAGCCAAATTTCCCCCGTGTAAAATTTCTGCTGAAAGTCTACCCCCCCCTCCCCCCGAAAACTTCCCTCCCAATGGAAAATCATCCCTGTAGAATATAGCTCTCTTCCTAAGAATATCCCACACTTTCAAAGAATCTATCACAGTCTTTCCTCTCCGACAAATACCCCCCCCCGCAAAAACAGTGCAAAATACACCGTGTTGAAAATAATCTCCGGTGAATCCCTTAGCAAGTTTGGTCTCCAATCACTTTCGACTTATAATAAAGGACTAGAACAGTGGTGGATCCAGGGGACGGGACCCTTAACCCCTCGAGATTTCTCCCGTGCCCTCTTTTCTCGGTTTGTTTCTTTTTTCACTCTTTTTCTTAATAAATTTGTCAATTTCGTCAATTATTGGCACCTTTGCGACATTCAGCTTTCCCTAAGGCTTTGTTCCTTGGCACCCTTGTCATATTGACCCCCCCCCCCATGATTTTGCTTTATAACTAAAAGTCAAGTCTCTTAATTCACTTAGTTCAAATTCCATTACTTTACGTGCTCTACAATAGACAAGGCAATCAAATAGAAGATGATTACATGTTTCCATTAGACTCGCAGAAGGACAATGAAGAGTCAGCTTTCCCAATCCTATTTCAACAAGAGCTAAGAGCTCATATGGCACTTGCGACGAAGTTGGAAGAGCCAAGAGCTCATATAGTATGAGCTCTAGCAAAATTCTAAGAATCAATAGATTGATTTAAAAGGAAAATCAGAGGCTTAATGCCGGTCGGGATTAAAAATAAGAGCGCTGAGACACGAGGTCCTTCTAAATATAAAAATTCATTAAGATCCAATCACCCATTCGTAAGTTAAAAATATCTCATTTTTTTCTAATTTTTCCCCTCTCTTCAGCCCCCTATGTTGTAGAATCGAGGAACACGACTTTATCAAGTCAATTTGTGCAGGTCCTGACAAACCAATTTTCATCGTCCTAGCACGTCCAGAAGCACCGAACTCGCCAAAGCACTGAACCCCCCTAATTCCCCCAAAGAGAGCTGATCGATTCCGTATACGTCAATCACACATCTACGACATTTACTTATTCTACCCACCAAGTTACATTCCGATCCCTCCACTCTAAGCGTTTTCCAAGATTTTACACTTTCCCCTCCAACTCCCCCTAATGTCACTGGATCCAGTCAGGATATAACATAAGAGCTCTGAGATACGATATCCTTCCTTCAAATAAATTATCAAATTAGATCTTAAGATCCGATCACTTATTAAGCTAAGTAAAACTATCTCAATTTTTCTAATGTTTCCAAGTTAAAGCCCCCCAGTTCCCTCAAAGAGAACGAATCTGTTCCGATTATGTCAATCACTTGAATCTATAACTTGTGTTTTTCAAGATTTCTGTTTGACAAGATTTCTGACCCTCTATGTCCCCGGATTCGATTCGAATTGAAAATGGAGCATCTGAGACATAAGATTCTTCTATATATCAAGATTCATTAAGATCCGATCACTTATTCGTAAGATACCTCGATTTTCACGTTTTCCAAGAATTCTGGTTTCCCCCTCCAACTCCCCCAAATGTCACCGGATCTGATCGGGACTTAAAACAATAGTACTAAAGCACAAGATTCTTCTAAATATCGGATTTTATTAAGATCTGATTATCCGTTCGTAAGTGACAAATACCTCATTTTTCTAGTTTTTCCGAATTACTCCTCCCCCAACTCAACCAAAGAGAGCGGACCTGGTCTGGTTATGTCAGTCTTGTATCTTGGACTTGTGCTTGTTCTTCCCACCAAGTTTCATCCTGATCTCTCCGCTTTAAGCGTTATCCAAGATTTTTGCCCCCCCCCCCCCCCAATGACACTGGATCCAGTCGGGATTTAAAATAAGAAATCCCCGTTACGAGTTCCGTCCAAATAGGAAATTTCATTAAGATCCGATTACTCCTTCGTAAGTTAAAAATACCTCATTTTTCCAATTTTTCAGAATTAACCCCCCCCCCCAACTCCCCCAAAGAGAGCGGATCCATTCCGTCTATATCAATCATGTATCTAAGACTTGTGCTTATTTTCCCCACAAAGTTCCATCCCGATCCATCCATTCTAAGCGTTTTCCAAGATTTTAGACCCCCCCCCCCCAATGTCACCGGATCCAGTCAGGATTTAAAATAAGAGCTCTAAGACACAATATTCTTCCAAAACTCGAATTTCATTAGGATATAATCACTCCTTCGTAAGTTAAAAATACCTTATTTTTCTAATTTTTCAAAATTAACCCTTGCCCCCAACTCCCCCAAACAGAGCAGATCCATTTCGGCTATGTCAATCACGTATCTAGGACTTGTGCTTATTTTTTCCACCAAGTTTCAGGCTTTTACTGTTTTAAAAAGTAGAGTAAAGAGAAAGAGTCAAACTTTAACGTAAAAAGCGGGGCGTTGATGAGGAAGCAGCCCCTTTCACATACGAAGTAATTTGTGTTCGTTTTAAGTTTTAACGTCGCTCCTTACTTTCCGTTAAAAAAACTTGTTTTTATTTATTTAATATAAGGTAAAAATAAGATGGGAACTAGCAACAAACAATTGATAAGAAACTAGATCGGGCTAAAACCTCTAAAAATACCTGATATACAATCAAAACACGGTTAATCACCATTTTATCAAACAGTTCGTGGTAACGAACTGTAGTAAGGAGCGACCCGGCTCAATAGAAACCAAAACTCTAAGAAATGGAATTTTGATACCAATAGCTACATCAAAAGAATCGCAGTTTAATGCTGATTTTAAATATACAAGTTTCATCAAGTTTAGTCTTACGCATCGAAAGTTACGAGCCTGAGAAAATTTGCGTTATTTTAGAAAATAGGGGGAAACACCCCCTAAAAGTCATAGAATCTTAACGAAAATTACAGCATCAGATTCAGCGTATCAGAGAACCCTACTGTAGAAGTTTCAAGCTCCTATCTACAAAAATGTGGATTTTTATATTTTTTGCCAGAAAGCAGATCACGGATGCGTGTTTATTTTTTTTCCCCAGTGATGATCGTATCTACCCAGTTGTCCTGGAATGTTTCAAGAGGGCTCATTCTAACGGAAATGAAAAGTTCTAGTGCCCTTTTTAAGTGACCAAAAAAATTGGAGGGCACCTAGGCCCCCTCCCACGCTAATTATTTTCCTAAAGTCAACGGATCGAAATTCTGAGATAGCCATTTTATTAAGCGTAGTCGAAAAACCTTATAACTATGTCTTTGGGGACGACTTACTCCTCCACAGTCCCCGTGGGAGGGGCTACAAGTTACAAACTTTGACCAGTGCTTACATATAGTAATGGTTATTGGGAAGTGTACAGGCGTTTCCAGGAGGATTTTTTGGTTGTGGGGAGGGGTTGAGAAGAGGGGGAAATGCTGGAGGAACTTTCCATCGATAAATTTGTCATAGGGGAAGAAAATTTCCATGAAAGGAGCGCAGGATTTACTAGCATTATTTAAAAAACAATGAAAAAATAAATATGAAAAAGTTTTTTTCAGCTGGAAGTAAGGAGCAGCATTAAAACTTAAAACGAACAGAAATTATTACCCATATGAGGGGCTCACCTCCTCTTAATACCTCGCTGTTTACGCTAAAGTATTTTTAGTAATGTCAACTATTTATTCTGCGGCTTTTGTGATTCAGGGGTCATTCTTAATGAATTGGAAAAAAAAAAAGATTTAGTGTAAAGAGAGAGGTACTGACGAGGGGGCGAACCCTCTCATATGTGTAATAAAAACATGAGAATAAAAAGTTCTTTACGTAAGCTAATTTATAAGTTACGTATATCTTTTACTAATAAAAAGATTCGTAAAAAATTAAAAGTTCTAGTTGCTATTTTAATTAACCAAAAAATTGGAGGGCAACTAGGCTTCCTCCCCCGCTCTTTTTTCTCAAAATCATTCGATCAAAATTATGAGACAGCCATTTAGCCAAAAAAAAAAAAAAAAAAAAAAAAAAAAAAAAAAAAAAAAAAAAAAAAAAAAAAAAAAGCAAATTTCGTTTGAATTATTCCTCTGCGGAGAGCCAAAATCAAAACATGCAAAATGTTCAGAAATTAAATAAAAAAAACAAGTTTTTTCAACTGAAAGTAAGGAGGGACATTAAAACTTAGAACGAACAGAAATTACTTCGTATATGAAAAGGGCTGCTTCCTCATCAATGCTCCGCTCTTTACGCTAAAGTTTTTTACTGTTTTAAAAAGAAGAGTTGAGAGAAAGAGTCAAACTTTAGCGTAAAGAGCAGGGCATCGATGAGGTAACTATACAAGACTTATCCCATCAAATATTAGAAACCAAACTGAAAACCACCAAGAAAAGTTTATTTTGTTGTTGAGTAACAACACCTCAAATGTACTTCCGTGGTTATGAGTTTCAATATTTAGAAACTCTCCTGGACGTAGATTATGCTGACGAATTAAGCATCCTAGATGAAAGTATCAGCAAAACGAATGAACTTTTAGAGGTTATACAAGTTCAGGGTGCTAGAATAGGTCTAAATTTTTTTATTAAGAAGACTAAGCTACTTAGACTAGGAGTGGCTACTTAGTGGCACCGTGTCAAAAATGAAAATGAAGAGCAAAGGCACGTGGACCATTTCGAATATGGAGAAAAAGAGCAGCAGGTATCGGACCAAAGAGCTACGAGTAAATAATTCAAGAAAGTTGCGGATGCATGCTCAGTTGAGTGCTTCGCCCAAAAAACAAACTGAAAATAGTGAAAAAAGTGTTAGAATTAAGATAATCAAGAAGTCGAGAAACCATAGCCTTTTCAAAATTTTTATTAAACACTGATCAAAGAGATATGGGAAGATAATTTCCACGATCATTCCTTGATCCACCTTTAAAAAGAACAATAAGACGAGCAAGCTTTAACGGACTTGGGAAGACTCCATTTTCATTTCAATAAGAGATGAAATGAAAACACCATTTTCATTTCAATATTTTCATTTCACATGAAAAACACCATTTTCATTCTGTTCTCATGAGGACAGAAACTTTGACAGGAAGAATGAACTTGACAACCTTAGTCAGAATACGGCCAGGGCCAAAATATGAAGAACCCCTCAAACCATTGACAATTCTGGCTATTTCAGCTTCAGAAATAGGTTCCAATGGCATTGATTTAGGAAAAAGCGGTACACGGTAAGACCTAAAATCGGGTAGAGAAGAAGAAGGACTTACACGAGAGGCTGTAGTTTGGCCGCTATAAGCAAATTAGGAAGTAAACGCATCTTGAACTTCTAGCTCACCCTCTACATTTTTGCCGTCAATTAAAACACTTGAAGAGATAGAAGGAGGCGGAGAAGATGGCCTGATAACAGAATTCATTACTTGCCATGTCTTTCTAATGTCTTTACAGCACGTAGAAGAACTAATTAGGCCAATTTTCACCACCCGTCCATTCTACAAAAAGACAAATGTGAAAAGTGAATAAAATAACTAGAAGAAAAAATTGTCATTAATGAAAAGAAAATGCTTGATGAGTGATTTTATGGATGGATGACTGAAGAATTTGGGAATTGTATATAATATTTTTTTTTCTTTGTTTGAGTCAGAAAGAGCCACCCTTAAGATATACAGCGGTAATATAGAATTTAGTTGCTCAGGTTAGAAGGATGGAGTGCAGACAGGGAATAGGGCTGATGTTCTTAAAATCGAGACCGTCAAATCCAAGTTTTAGCTAAAAAATTATCTCTCTCTCAAAATAAGCTGACTAGGCAGCGCAATTATTTTCTCCCAAAATCTCACGATTCTAACCGTTTTCGTTCCAGCTCAATTTTTGAAACAGATCCTAAGAATCTCAATAACGCCACTGCTAGTATCTATTCGATAGCAAACCTGTTTATGAGACTGTTGTCAAAAACATAATTAGTCGGCATGTTTTTACATAAAGTTTAATCCAGTGGGAGAAAAAACAAAAGATGTTTATTTAGTAAAAGCACGTTAGATTCTCCGAACTATTAATTTAGATGAACAGGTTATGCAGGAGAAATGTAAAAGAAAATATACCCACTGAAATATAATGCTGAGCTGAAAATAATGTTTTCTTTTGCACACCAAATTAAAGGGTAATCCTATATTTTCTCGCGTAGAGATTTTGATTCAGCGTGCATTGAGTGCAATTGGTAGAACCTGTACAAAAATTGAAAAATCTTTTATTTTCGTGGTGGGAGAAAAAAATTGTCGCTAAATAGTATCTGTAAACTTTAAATTGTTGATGCTTCCTGTTATTAGTTTATTAAACATTAAATAATTATACATTAAAGATTCAGTTTATTTTTAATAGTTTTTCCAGTCAACATGATTTTATAGGGATTTTATTCTTTTTTTTGTCAGTTTTTTTGGAAACTGAAGCACACCGTTTCAGACAAAAAGACAAATAGTTTCATTCGTTTCGGGCGAAAACTCCACTATTTTTGACGCCATTTTCGAGGGACTTTTATGATATTTCTTTATGTCCATAAATTTTTTGCACTTTTTCATCCGGAAACTAACACACTTTTTTTGTGCGAAAACTAAGCTTAGCTAGTGATATCTAGCGTAATGAGGATCCTAAAATTCCCAAAAAACCCGGTAATATAAAGCGTAGAGAAACGAAATAATTATTGCAAATAATTTTATGGCGGAATCGTACCATGCGCGGAACAAGTGTTACAAGAGTGGTAGAAATGGGCCAAGTGTGCCAAGAGTAGCATAAGTGCGCCAAGCATGGCGGAACTGAACCAAGAGCGGCAAAACTGTTCTGTACACGTGGGGTTCCAATATGTCAAGCAGGTGGTGAAAAGTGGGCACCCCTCGTGGAATAGTAACGGTGCAAGTTCAGCCACTTCAACAAAGAATTTAACATGAGTTTCATTTAGCCAATCAACTGCACTATCTAAGATATAATTATTAATACGATGAAAGCTATTTTCCTTATAATAAGATTAGGGAATTAACATTATTTTGTGTTAGGGCGAGACGCACAAGACTTTGGAAAGAGACCTGATGACGCTTTATTTCATTAAATACCAAAAATGAACGAATTGTACAAAAAACGTAAGAACTGTAGAAAAAACTATAAAAATAAAAATATTAAGCCCAAGTAGGCTAACATACATGAAATTTATGAAAAATTAAAATATTTTGTATTAAATGTATTAAATATACTTCAGACCACATACGAAACTTCATTATTTTTGCACATTGACTAAGAATGAGAAAGAAATTTATGGAGTAAAAAATAATCTTCCTTACCAACATTTTTAAGCAAATTTTTTTTTTTATCAAACACGAAGATTTATCTATTCCAAATCAGACCAAACTATATCCTCAAAATCACTGTTTTCATGCATAGAGTTCCTGGAAAATCTTTGTTCGCAAGTTTTTCAAAGCAACCTATTATGTACCCCCCTCCCTCAAAAGAAAATCCGCGATCCACCCCTGAACGTGACTTCCAAAAGTCTTGTATTAATACCGTAAAAAAGGAAGGAAAAGAAAGTCTCCTCGGAATAGTATCGGAGTCGAGACTTCGAAATACATTCGGGGTTAGATTTGGAATCAGAAACATAGCACCATCGTCCCACCGGTAGTTGACACCCAGCCTCCTCTTCTAGTAGTGCCTCTTTATAGAAAACTAAACTTACATTTCCTCGTGTTCCTTCTTCCTTTTCAAATTCTGGTGGCATTATGCCAGGTCCAGTAGAAGGATCTCGGTTCACAGCCTCAAGCTAAAAATAAATAATTTGGTAAAAGTAGCTGGCCGCGCAAACCAAAAGAAACGGGATGCCTCCTGCCTAGTTGACCAGGAATTTATTTATTTATTTCCTTTATTTCCCTCAAAAAATGAGGAGTGCGCTACAATATAATATAAAGAAAAGACAAACGATAACACTTACAATCAAAACCTATCAAATATTGATCAAACTCTTAAAAAGAGAAGAAAAAAAAGATACAAAAACACTTGCTAAATAGTTTAGCCTATAGATCATCAAGAGCCAGAACTGTTACTAAAAAACGGAAATAAATTGTGGCCTAAAAGGTTAATTTTCGCCTTATCTTCAAATGTTTTATATTTTTTCTTTATACAGACAACAGGATCCTTCACTTTAAGCTTTAAAACAATCTCAGTGTTACTAAAAGAAAGGGGGAAACCAAGTAAAAATTTACAAAATTTAAAATAAGAAACTTTAATGGGCAAAAGATCAGAAGGTCTGAAATTACGGAAGAGGAGGGTCGGGAACAATACGTGAGGCAGAGCAACAGCGCTATACATACGACCAAGGACGTCCCGACGGTAAAGACGCCGAAAACGAATTAAAAGACCAAATGCCTTGCGTAGTTTCATCTGAACATGTTGAACCAGGACTGGTTTAAAATCTCTTTTCGAAGCAGCATAAGGTAATCCCAAATAAGCGACTACTGGCGACGACTGAAAAATAACACCATTGCCGTAATCGAGAGTCGCCCTGACATTATCCTCTAAACAATTTACAACAAAAAATTGACATTTTTCAAAATTGATAGAAAGGCCCAAACCTTTTAAACAATTAATCAAAATATTAAAATTAGAAACAAGACTAGACTTGGACCGGCTTAGAAGGATAATGTCATCAGTATATGCAATGTAAGACAGATTTCGAGATAATGAAACAAAAGAGCAGGAAAGAGAATTAAGGGCAGTAGCTAAACATGAATTGAATATATAAGGAGAAATAATTCCTCCTTGTCTAATTCCTCTACCCGCTTGAATTAATTTGGACTGAGATGAAGACGAACTCGGACAAATACGGATCTTTAATCCAGAATACCAAGAGCGAAGGACTCGAATGACAGTTAGGGGCAATCCAGCATGGATTAAAGCGAGCAGTGCAGATGCATGAGAAATGTTATCAAAGGCCCCTTTGATATCAATCAAGAGGGTGCATAGCGGTTGAACAGAGATTCTCGCTTCTTCAATAACTTTGCTGAAAGAAGCATAGGCGTGGTCACAACCCAAACCTCTCTTGAAACCAACTTGATTAGAACCAGCGCCAAGAATTTCAAGAAGATCCTTCAAACACAACTCAAACACTTTCCCAATCATAGAACCCCTAGTAATTGGCCTCAAGGAACTGCAAGATGACAAGTCTTTTTTCCCGCTCTTAGGAATAGGCGTAACTATGCCAATACCAGTAATAAGTAAAAGGTTGACAAATGCCAGTAGAGTAATAAGAAAAGAAGAAGGGGCAAGTTTAAGGTGATTAGCAAATATGCCATCATGATCCTTAGCCGACTGCGCCTTTAATGTTTTGATTGCTCTACGTAACATATCCTCAGAAATCCTGTAATCAGTTGAAAAATTTTTCAACCTTTCATCTAATTGCAACACAACACTGTTAGAATCGTGCGAAGTCGACAACTTAGAAAAATAATTTTCCCACTCTTTTAGCGATGGTGTGGAATTAGTATCAGGCATGTTAGTCCGCCTATTGCCTCGGAGAACATTCCAAAGGAGATTCTTGTCCTTGTCGTTATCAATGTTTGAAGAAGCTTCTCCTATGACCAGTTATTATGACGACGGAGCTCCGCTTGGAATTGGGCCTTTTTCATTAGCAAAAAAGCTGGATGCGAAATTCTAGGCTTACCAAGCGCCCGCCATTCCCAATACCCTTGTTTAGCCGCCTTATTAGAATTTACCAAAAAAGGATTGAGGCTCCAAAAAGGTTTCTGCGCTCCCAATCTTATCCTAATAGTAGGAAAAACTGCCGCAGCACCATACTTTAAGCAACAGATTAATTCAAAATAAAGACAATTATTCAATTCAATTCGTTTATTAACAAAAAAAAACAAATCTCACACTATAAACTAACTACACCCTAAGAGAGCACTGCCCGTAACGGGTGACAGTATTCATTCAATCATCAAGAATAGAAATATAAGGTAGGCTAAGAAGAGAAAAGAAGAAGAAGGGAAAAGAAAAGAAAACAAACGTAAATTAATAAAACAAAACATAGAGAACTATCGGTAAAAGAAATTAGGATCTAATTCAATGTTTTCCATTAAGAAACTTTTAATCTTACTTTTGAACTCTGGTAGGCTATTAGCATTTTTCAAAGTATTTGGCAAATAATTCCATATTTTCGGTCCGGTAAATCTAATTGAAAAAACAGATGACGTGAGACGTCTCGTTTCTGTAACTAGTTGCGATACATGCCGAGTATCATGTTGGTGAATTTCATCATTCCTTCGAAAAACTGACATAAACGACTCAGGTGCGGTATTTGTGCTTACTTTATATAAAGTTTCGGCAATCTTTTTTTCTCGAAGTCGAGCCACATTTAATATCTTAAGTCTTATTAAAAACGCCTTCACACTCTGACGAGGCTGTCCATTGAATCCAAATTATCAGGAATAAAAACTTTATCAATTAAAGTCCCAACTATTTCTTGGTAAAACGGTTTAAAATTTGGATTCCAATCAACCCGATCAAAAAATTTAGGAAGCTTACTACCAGAAAAACGAACTGGGGAAGGACGAGAAGCCAAAGGGGGGTAAAAGGAACTGAAGCGGCATGTGGTCACTAACGGGGAAATCTTCGATTACAATAACCACAGGCAAAGGATCACTTGGGTTAGAAGAAAAAACATGATCAATATTAGTTGTACTACCACTCCAATGAATATAAGTAAAATCCTGGGACTTCGGTAAGACAGAAAAATTAGGAAGACAAGATGATAAAATTGTACCCCTTTCATTTGCTATGTTTGGATCACAGTTAAAATCACCTAAAATATAAGTACGCAAATTTGACTGTAAACTAAAGACAAAACGACTAAGATTAAAACAGCATTGAGTAAACGCATCAAAAGAAATATCATCATGGTAATCAGTCGGAAAATAACAATTAATTAAAACTACGTTTGAAAAACTACAAGCTAAAAAATTTCTATCAATTGCTAGAATAGTTGCATTAAGAGACTTGGGTAAAATAGTAGCTAAACTACCAGAGGGACGCCCACCAGTCGGTGTAGCGGGAAAAGCAAAAATATCATGCTGAGTAGACAAACTAGAAAGCAGATTCAACGAATGATCAAGGAGGTGGTGTTCCTGAAGACATAATAACGATGATTTTTCATTCAAAAAACTATGAAGTACAGGTAATTTCCCTAACACACCATTTGAGTTAAAGAACGTAACACGAAGTAATACCTTCATTTACAAAACTTCTTTAAAATCGGACACCTAAAGCTGTAAACTGGATGATCATTCGAGCCACAACTGGCGCATTTAACTGGCGCTTGACATGGGGAGTCTTTGGTCGAAATGTGATTACCGTTACATCGGGCACATTTGAAACAATGAGATTTACATTGATTTTGAACATGGTTAAAACTTTGACATCTTCTGTTTGAAAAATAACTCTAACAGTTTGCGATTTTCCTAGCCGAATTAATGTCCATACTCTAGTCCCCGAAGCCGCGCCGAATAAAAATTCGGCGGCGGCGGAGAGAATTTTAGTGCTTCGGCGGCGTACCGCCGAAGCACTATTGGCGGCACACCGCCGATTTTTCGGCATTTTCGCAATTTTTAAGGCATTTTTCAGTAACTTAACTACAAGGAGCCTGGTTAAACAGGAAAATTAAAAGTCGGCTTATTACAAGAACTCTGAGATGCCCCTGTAAACCCAGTGAAAGCTTTATAACCGAATTTGATGCCGTGTGTGATGTAAAAATGCAGGTATTCTTCTGTTTGAAAAATAACTCTAACAGTTTGTGATTTTCCTAGTCGATTAAAATCGGTTATACCCGGAAAGTCCAATGCGTGGGCACTAACATCAAAATCAATGTACACACTCTAGTCCCCGAAGCCGCGCAGAATAAAAATTCGGCGGCGACGCGGTGCCGATTTTTCGGCGTTTTCGCATTTTTTACGGTATTTTTCAGTAACTTTAACTACAAGGAGCCAGGTTAAACAAGGAAATTAAAAGTCGGCCTATTACAAGAACTCTGAGATGCCCCTGTAAACCCAATGAAAACTTTATAGCCTGCGTAGCTGAATAGTAATTTTATGGAAAACTTGCATATCTTGATAATGCAATAGTACAGAGTACTTTACTTTGATGTGCCTTACACTCTGCTACTTATCCAGTAGTATTTAGTAGCATCCCCACCCAAGGGCGTCCTGACACCTTCCTGATTGGGGGGGGCGGGATGCAGCTTCGGAATTTTACTGGAATTTTTTGAGATTTTACCGCAATTTTTCAAAGTTTTACCGGAATTGGTCGAGGCTTTACCTAAGCGAAATTCCGGTAGATTCCTTGAGAAATAATCTCGTAGATTCTCAAAAAATCATCAAGTTCCGGTGAATTTATCAAACGTTAGCATATTTTTTACCAACAGACCTTCTTGGGGTGGGTAGGGAGTAGCACCCCCCTTGGGATGCCACTGTCCTCACCTTATTCCAGTAGCACCCAATCTTGCTATAGTCAGTTACAGTCATATCAACATGTTCCTTCTACAAACAACTTCACACAAGTATTTTGAGATAATCGTTCAGTTGGAACAGCCTGGTAGTATGTGTTTGTAAGAATTGACATTGACTTTTGTGTTTGTGTGCATAGGTTTACTCTTACTGACAGTATATTTTAAAGCTATACTACCCTGCCACTCACAAAATTTTTGCCACTCACAAACCCTGCCACTCACTAAATTTTTCCAGCAATGGTGCTCCAAAGCCCGGGCGTTCCCTAATGCATGGGCATGGGGCTTATACAATAAGGCACCGTGTCCTGCAGCAAGGTAAATTTATAGCAAACTATATAAATACCTTTTGTATATAGTGAATGTACCACTCGATGCCTTTTTTATGCTCTTTACGAACAAAATAATCGCGAGACGAACAAAATACGAACAAAATAAATTTACAAACATAATAATCGCTTCTACCGCAAATTCAGATTTAAGCAGTTTTTAACCTAACCTAGCCTTTTTATAAATTATTTTAGCACTGAAAAAATGTGGTATTATTTTGTCAAAATTGGCGCAGAGAAAATGTAGTATCATTTTGTCGAAAATGAAGGATAACTCATACTTCAATTGAAAATTCGTCATTTTTAAGAGCTTAAAAAGTACTTACAATTCGAATTTGTGGTAAACGTGATTATTATATCCGTAAAGAACATAAAAAAAAAGGCATGAAGTGGTATGTTTGCTTTATTGGTAAGCCAGTTATAAGAAACTGTCATAATTTTTTGAAAATTTGCCATATTTAAGAGCTAAAAAAGTGCTCAAATCTGAACTTGTGGTAGAAGCGATTATTATATTCGCAGAGAGCATAAAAAACGGCATCGAGTGGTATATTCACTTTTTACGAAAGCCTGTTGTATGGTTTGCTATAATTTTACCCATACAACCCCCACAACAATCTGTTTGAAATCAAATTTACATGTTACATACTAAAATTAAATCATTTTAGTGCTATGACTTGCCCTTGCTGCAGGGCATAGTACCCCAAGGTATGAGGACCATGCCTACACATTGGGGTACTATGCCTGAAATTCAAGGATTTGTGTACAAGTGATACTTTACATGCTAGACTGCATTACACAGCCTCTTTACCAAGAAATGGAAATGTACCATACAGTAATGATAGAGTATGCTTATTTGAACATTTGTTGGCTTTGCACTGTGCCATTTTCATAATTATCCACTTTCTGTGACCAAAGTTAACAACTTAGCGAATTAGATAATTAATGGTATCTGTATTTTGGATAATTATCCTGCCATTTAACCCAAAACTCTGTTGTTTACATTTAAGTTTCAGTGACAGAAGTTTGTTGTCTTTCTCTCTGTAGTTAAAAATTCGTCGTCCTGATCTCCACTTCTTGTATTTCATCTTCCTCTTCAAAGCCTAACGTAGCTTGAGTAAAATCGCTCACAGATGGCAAAGACAATAGAACGTCCGTAGTTATAGCTGTACTCACTTGGAGAAGGTATATAGGACCAAATAAAAATCGGCGGCAGTTATTCATTGGCGGACCGCCGCCACCGAGCCTCACCGACTTATTTTCGGCGGCGGCCCGTTGAGTTATATTAGGCGGCGCCCCGCCGACTTTCGGCGCGGCTTCGGGGACTACCACACTCCTGATAACTCCGAAAAATTGCCGAGGCTTGGAAGATTTTATGCTTTCAGGAAAATTACCCTTTAGATCACAACTGAGCTTCGATGCATCTTGACATGGTACCCATGTCAAGGTACATCATACCATGGTACCCATACCATAACACATACCTTAGTTGCTTTAACATAACGAATATTTGCACACCCTGTCTTATCAAATTCTTTCTTGCGGCAGACAGGATCCTTCAGCAGGAGAGCGGGTGGGTTTTTTATCCCTATGGTCTCTAATTCAATTCAATTTATTCAAATAAAACTAAAATATAACACCAATAATAATAAAGATCCTGGAAGCGAACTTGTTGAGGACCATAACCACAAAAAAATGAAAATGAAGAAGAGAGAAAAAAAAAGAAAAGAGAAAACATGAGTAACTAAAGCAAATTGAATAAGAATTTAGAGAGTTATAATATCAAAATTTTAGTACATTGTTATACAGCGTGCGAAAACTTGTGGATAGCTCGACACTGGAGGGTATTATATTCCATTGAAGTATAGATTTATAAATGGGGGATCGCTGGGCGGAACTAGAGACACACTTGGGGACAATGAAGGAACGGTTGGATGAACGGAGACAGAGGCCTTCAGAATTATTAATATTAAAATAAGATAATAATTGAGGAGGAAGATTTTTATGGTAAGCGGAGTATGCAAGGCATAGATTTAATTTTTTGATGATTTGTTCAAGAGGGATAATACCAAAATCGGAGTACAAGTCCTGGGTGGGATATAGTCGGGGCAGCCGAAAAACTGCTTTGATGGCACGGTTTTGGGCAGATTTTAATTTATTGGTAACTGAAGGAAAAGTGTTACCCCAAACAGATCCACAGTATGAGATATATGGTTAAATAAAAGAATAATAAAGGGTGACAAGGATATCGGGAGGAAGAAAATAATTCGCACGATTAATCATACTTACCTGTCGCAAAATTATGGCTCTGATGTAGGACACGTGTGTTGCAAATGATAGGGAGGAGTCTATGTGGACACCAAGAAACTTGGCAACTTCGACCTGTGGGAGGAGATTGGTAGAATATTCTAGGCCAAGTGCTTGCTGAGCTTCATTTTTTTTGTAAGGGGTTCGAAATAATACAACCTGACTTTTCTTGATGTTAATGGTCATGCAGTTAACTAGACACCACTCCTGTACTCTATTCAGAAGGGTTTGAGTAGAGGCGACGACGGATGGTAAATTAGGACCGGTGATGAAAAAGTTGCTATCGTCAGCAAAAAGTACTGGGTGCACTGATGGACCCAGGTCCGTAACCAAATCATTAATATAAAGGAGAAAAGTATTGGACCAAGAACAGAGCCTTGTGGGACGCCCCTTCGGACAGGTAGGGGATGTGAAGTCAACCCGCTCAGACTCACACTCTGTACTCTACCAGAGAGATAAGAGCCAAACCATGAGAAAGGAACTCATCGAATCCCTAAGTTGTTGAGTTTACTTAATAGAACACTGTGATCAACCATATCAAAGGCCTTAGAAAAGTCCAGAAATAAGCCCAATACAGTATTTTTAAGGTCAAGTTGGGAACGTATAAACTGTGTGGCGTCTATTAGTGCATGAGCAGTTGAAAATTTGGAACGGAAGACATATTGATGAGGAGAAATCAACGAATCTGAAGAATGAATCCCAAATAAAAAGGGAGAAAGACGTCGGAATATAATTCTCTCGAGCACTTTAGATATAACTGGGAGAAGTGAGATTGGACGATAATTACTTATCTCAGACGGATCGCCTTTTTTATGAATCGGGATAACAATTGCTGATTTAAATATTTCTGGGAAGACTCCATTGGTCATAGACAGGTTTGCTATGTGCACAATGGGTTCACAAACATAAGAAGATACGGTCCTAAGAAGCTTATTACTTATACCAAAGAAGTCAGGTGTACTACTATTAGAGAGACATTTGATAACTTGAAGCACCTCTTTAACATCAGTTGGAGAAAAAAAACATGGCTCCAGGATTCTTGCTAGGTTGTATGACTGGGAGAAGGAACAGGAGTTAGCATTTGAAATATTAGTGTAATAATTATTAAAAGCATCCGGTACTGAACTTGGGTCAATTAATCTGCCACTGATGTCCTTAAGGTTAATAGGTACAGATCTTGAATTCCTTTTTTTTTGAAAGAATTTCATTTATTGTTGACCAAATTTTTTGCAAGTTCCCTTTGCAATGAGAGATTTTCGAATAATAATAATTTTTTTTGCTTCCCGGACAAGTTTGGTATATAAATTTTTGTATCTTTTATAATTAGTCAGGTCAATAACGTTACTGGTTTTGCAAGCTAACTTATATAGGTCATTTTTTCGGTATGAAGAGATTATCAGACTATTAGACATCCAGGGGCGTATATGGGTAGTTTTTCGGTTTGATTTACGAACTGGAAAGGTTGAACTGATAAGATCACTCAGTCCCTGTGTAAAAACATTTGTGGCTGAATTAACATCCTGACAATCCAAAACCTTGGACCAGTCGAAGGATTTCAAACGATCTGTGAGCCTGTTCATATTCACAGTATTATATATTCTATTATACGTAGGGGTTTTAGTTCTAGAGGGCTGAGTAGTTGGTAGGGAGGGTAGCGAGAGATAGATTGGATAGTGATCTGACAGGTCAGAAAATATTATTTTGGAGGACAGGTGGTTTCCCAGGGAAGTGGATACAAAAATGTTGTCAATTACAGTAGCTGTAGACCTCACAGGATCAACTCTAGTAGGAAAAAGGATTGTGGGAAGAAGACCACTTGAGGTGAATGTTTCAAAAAAGGTATCACAATCATTATTATTGCTAACATTTAGTAAATTACAATTGAAGTCCCCAAAAACTATTGCCTTCTTTTGTGGTAAATTAATAAAACTAGAAAAATCATCAAACAGGTTACAAAAGAAAGGGGTCGGAAATGAGGGGGGCTTATAAAATAATGAGAAAATTAAAGAATTCTCGTCAACACTTATGTCTACGATGATTGAATAAATGCATCTATTATTTATAGGTTGCGAGAATAAGGATTCACAGTCTAATAGCCTGGTGAATTTCAGACTTGACCGGATGTAAAGAGAAATGCCGCCAGAGGACTTGGTTAATTTTCTTTCAATATGAATAGCTTGAAAACCAGGGAGGGAAAATTCATTCTTATTATCTATTTCTGAAAGCCACGTTTCCGTTATTCCAATTACGTCGAAAGGGCAGTAACCATTAATTAAAATTAAGTCTTTAAAATTAGCCCACTTATCCCGTATACTTCTGATGTTAAAGCAAATTACATTAAGTTTGGTCTGTTCCATTAGCTTAGGTTTCAAATTTTTCACAAAATCAAAAGTGTCAAGATATTCACAGTTAATTTGGTTTAAAGGGCTATCGGGGCTAGCTAAGGGGCTGGTGGGCAAATTATTTTGGTCATCCTAATAGTTAAAAACAACATTACTGCACAGTGATAAATTCGTGAGAAACGTAAAATCTTGTGTAGTACACATTTAAATATCCATTGTGGTCTGAGTTTCATCATCTCCTTGATTAGAATATTGGAAATATTCTTCAGCCGAGGAAATATCATTGGTGGTAATTTTGGACTGGGATGGAAAGTTTGCCGTTTTTTTCTTAGATTTCTTGCCTTTGACTAGGGCAGTGGCATCGACTACCGTCTTGGGGGTTATGGCAATTTCAGAGCCTGCATTGATTTGATTTGCAGTTGAGTCTACAGGCTTAACTAGCTTTGATGTGGAATCTATGTCCTTTTTCATGGAGGATAATTGAGCCATAGCTGTTTCTAGTATGTCATCACCTAGGAGTTTAGTGATAGCTTTCTTCTTGAGAATATTTTTGGTTTCCTCAGCTTCATTACTAACCTCAATTAAGTGACTGACTGTGATATAAGTTGCAAGCCTTTGCCATTCTTGGCTATTTTTAGATGAATCTTTTGGAGGGCAGGATGTTGAAGTAAACTTAGGTAAGGGATGGGGGGACTGACTAGAACCTTGAGTATGAACATTATTTGCCTCTTTTGGAAAAGATACTGTCTTTGCATCTGCTACAGCAACTGTTGCTTGGCTTCTACTGGGCCGATAGGGTGTGGGTTGCCAAGGGATTCTTGCAGCTACAACTGAGTAGGGTAGGTTTCATTTTATCAGATGTTCTAAGGATTACAACTCGCTTTTGGTGAGCTGGGCAAGATTGTTTTTGGAGGGCTGTGTGTCCCTTACGGTTACAATTTCTGCAGAAAGGGTCTGACTCAGGGCATTCACTAATTGCGTGGCCTGTTTTCCCACACTTAAGGCAAGACGGATGGGACTGTTTGCAGTGTTTTTTGCTGTGGCCGTGGGCCAGACAAGTGGAGCATTGTAGGGGCTTAGGCTTATAAATCTTGTAAAAAAGAGACATACCGTACAAGAATATTTCTCCACTTAGCTCAGCTTTGCAGGAAATGAGGATTGAACGGCTAGGGTGAAGAAAACCTTCTTTGTTTAAACTTAGCCTTATAGCAGTTGAAGGATTGATGAGAACACCTGAAGAATCTATTAGTTCAGTTTGTATTTCCTCCACTTTTAAACTGGTATCAACACCATACAGCACATACTTGTGTAACTTTTCCACATCTTTTTTTGTGGCTAAAATTTTTGAGCCATCAAGAATTATTTCTTTGGATTTTGACAGGACATGGTCTGCCGCCTGAGAAGACGTAAAGTAAATATCAATAGACTCGTCCTGCTTGAAAACAAGTTCAAAATTCACCTTGGTGATCAGAAAGACAGCTTTCCTAATTTGCAGTATTCGATCTTTTGAAAAGGGTTGGCCATTGGTTTTCTTGATTGAGACAGTATAATAATTGGGGTGATCGTTAGCACTTGTTTCTAGGACACTTGAAGAGAGGGGTTGCACTATCGTTGGTGAACGAGTTTCATCCTTTTTCCTCTTTTTGCCAGGCGTCTCACCTCTTTCATTAGAGTTAGTTTCGGCTAAGGCCTGAATTCCTGACAAGTGGCTAACAGTTTTGGATCGCGTAGTTGGGGGGGGGGGGTTCTAGGAAGAGTTTTATAGGTAGGTTGGAATGGCGACCGGCTAAGGGTTTCAGTAGGAGTATCCTTCTCGGGTGGTAGCCTTAGGGGCTTTTTTCCCGTCATTTATTCCGACGAGATACTGCAGATTCACAAACTGTTAATCAGTCTTAATCACAGTTTTTAATCAGCAATAACACCAATATATTCAATTATACACTAATAATAACTCACTTTGTATGAAGTGAGCAATCCCTCACAATTAAGTCCGCAAGTTAATTGCGCAATCTAACACAATACAGTACAAAAAGTAATCCGATTAGGTTCATAAGCTAGTTCCTTTTAGTTCAGATACTAAACTAGTATGCTAAACTCATACTCATACTCATACTAAACTAATGGGACAGTCTTTAGTGGGAGAGGCGGCCATTCATGATGGGGCACAGTGGGGGTATTGATATCAAGATCATTGCCAGGCGTTATTTTATTCTCTAAATTAGATTCGACACGCTCAATAGAAGACAGTGTTTTTTCAAGCTTTCGGGAATAGTCATAAACAAGTTTATCAATCCCGACACTGATGTCAGGCTTTAATACGGGACATTCATTAAAGCTCCGTGGGACGATTACAGGCCATATGAACTGTTTCGAATCAAGTTCTATGATAACACACATTATGTCCGAGGCAGTAATCTTCTCAGCTGTTTTTCCTCTCCTTTCTTGCAATATAACCAGCTTTACGACACAGACATGCGAGCAGCGTTTTCGCTACATTCAACTCCTCTAAACGATAGAATCCTGCCATTGCGTAGGTAGCATCAATTCAGTCAGTGTTGATCTAAGTTTATTTATTTTTTTTTTAATGTGATTTGCCGCTTCAATAATATTGATATTAAATGCATGGATTTATTCATAGGATTCCAAATACCACTGATTGCTGATAAAAAATATCATGCTCCCAATCAGGTAGCATCATTTCAGTCAGTATCAGTGTTTCCACTTTCTCATTTTTTAAATTCCTAATAAAGAGCTGAAAAATCCCTAATTCCCCATCTTCAGTTCCAAAATTCCTAAAAGTCTCCCATTTTCTAATTACTCCCTGAACCGCTTCTCCCTATCTCATTTTACCCGTACCATTGAAAGGTAACATATTTTGGCTTCTTAGATTGAAGTCTAGCTATCACTACCATAATAGAATGTCTTGTCATGCCGTTTAAAGTGCTTTTTAATCATCAGCTAAATACAAATAGCTTCATATATACTTCAAATAATATTAAGCAAATTGAAAAGCAAATGTAATACTGTAATGTAGATTACAGTTCAAGATGTTTAATACTGTTCAATCGTAACTGGTAAAACGTAATCAGACCTTACCTTCCCCTGATGTGTCTTCAACATTTTTTGTCACTGGCCACAAAAACTCACTTGGGTAAAATTATGCCTTAAAAATTGCTAGTGTACAGAACAGGTATAATTTTTTTTTTAAAGCTGTCAGTAGTAAAATTCGACAGAATTTGAAAGCTGCCGACACTTTGGCTGCACAACTTGTGTTTTGACAGCTTTCCTTTTTTGAAAAAAAGGCGTAATTTCAGCTCTGGTATTTTGTACATTTTTGTACATTTTTGCACATTACACACTTTCTTGAGCCCTTTTCATTCCATATTTTGTTTTTAGAATCCCCCGCAAAGTTAATGTTTTCAATTTATTCTGACGGTCAGTTTTTACTACTTTTACAGCACTGAAAAACCTCTCGACATTGATATTTAAAAATAAAACGGTGGAAATAAATAATACTGCCGGTTTCAGGTTAGGATACAAATTCTGTTCCGGCAGCATTTTTTTTTCACCAATACCAAACACCAGCAGGTCACGGCATCCATTGTTTTGACGTTTTCAATATCGATGAGGCTCTGCCTCCTCCACTCCTGGTCGGTTTTGGTTCCGTCCCATGGGATCTGTCCATACTTCCTAACAAAAGGTAGCAGAGGCAGGCTGAAGTGATTGGGCTGACACTGGGTCAACCATTTCAGCATATTTGTAAATGTCGTTTTCGAAATGGAACCTTTTCTGTATCTATCCTACTGCTTTGATATGGAATGCCTGTGCAGCTTTGAGAACTACTTCGATTGAATCAGGGGGGACAGCCGTCTCTGACCTTGACGTACAGAGGGAATCTTGTCCGTTCGGACCCAAGTAAACGCTTTCAAGGGGAAGTTAAAACTTCCGATTGTTCACATCGATTTCTAAAGCACTAGTTGATTCCACATAGTCCTTCTGCAGGAAGTTCAATGCTGAGACCAATGTTTTAAGCTTTGTTTATACCCCAAAACTAGAAATATTTTGGTTTCAAGAGCTCAAATTGTGCTTAAATTTGAATTTGCGACAGAAGTGATTGTTATATTTGTAAAGAACATAAAAAAAAGACATCGAGTGGTATGTTCACTTTATTTGTAAGTCGAAAAAATAAACAACAAAAAATTTACCAATTATAGTATGAAGGTTCATGATTTTCCCCTGGGTACGTAGGCTTACCAAAAACACACAATCCATTTATTCCTACATGTGCCATTGTTTTTAACGGCTGTCGAATGGCTGTCAGTTTGTTTGTCTGTTAAGAACTAGGGTAATGAAACGGTAAGAGAGGTGTTCGAATAGTTATAGCCTACCTCTATTATTCAAGTCAGTACTTATAAAGCTGGCTACAAGTTCGAGTTCAAGTTTTTTTGATTTTACACAAAAATCGTAAACATCATACAAGTACTGTGGAGAAAAAGAATCGTACATACAATGCTTGTCAAAAAAAATTTACTACAGTAAGAACAACTACGTACCCTATAAAACTATCAAAATATATTATAACTTTATTTATCTGACCTATAAGAAAATGACATGCTATCTACCAATTAATCTTATGAAAAAACAACCCAAAAATGACAAACCATATGACTTCATTAATCGAGAACAGTCCAAGCAGAAATTATTGTTTGAAGCCCAAATCAGCATTGAACTGTTTCAAACAGTTCTTTGTTGCAAGTTTGTTACTTAGGACTCCTGTACATCTCAAAAACTGTGTGGTGTTAAAATTTTTTAAGCAACTGAAGAAGTTCTTCTCTGTGATTTTTAAGTTCAATTCGCAAGGAAACAGATCCTAAATCGAAATATCCTGCTTCTCTGATCAAGAAGATGATGGTGATGAACAAATTAAAGGAAAACCCCCAAAATTTCCCTAAAAGTCCATGGGGGAGGAAAAATCCCTAGAAAATCCCCAAATCCCTAAAAAAAAACTCTCGCCCCTAAAAGACTTAAAAAATCCCCATTTTAGGGGGGAAATCCCCATAGTGGAAACACTGGTCAGTATTGATCTAAGTTATTTTGTTATTCTGCTATTTTGTTATCAATACTTATTCCTGCTTTCAACGAATCAAGAGCGAAGAATAATATCGGATTAACTACGACATGCCTGTCTCTGACACAAAAGTCTTATCAAAATCGCGTGCATTGAGTGGCTGGCTTGTGACGTCAGATATATTGTTACTTGGAATTACTTCAGTTGAATGGTTATTTGGTCTTGAAATAGACTGGATTGACCGGTCCACACCTCGACTGCATGAATTTTCAGCTACAAAATTGGTATTAGCAGGAATGGATTTTTGACTGCTGATCATCGGGGATATACAGGGATCCCCCTTCCGATTTCCCCCTCCAACTCTCCCCAATGTCAACAAATCTTGTCAGGATTTGAAATAAGAGCTCTGAGACATGAAATGCTTCTAAATATCAAATTTCATTAAGATCAGGTCACTCGTTCTTAAGTTAAAAGTACCTAAATTTTTCTAATTTTTTTAAATTAACACCCCTCCCCCCAGCTCCTCCAAAGAGAAATAATCCGTTCCAATTATGTCAATCACGTATTTAGAACTTGTGCTTATTCTTCCAATCAAGTTTTACCCCAATCTCTCCACTCTAAGCATTTTCCAAGATTTCTGCTTCCCTCCTCCAACCCCCATATGTCCCCAGATCCAATTCGAGTCGAAAATAGAGCAACTGAGACATAAGATCCTTCTATATATATCAAGTTTCATTAAGATCCGATCACCTATTCGTAAGATACAAATACCCCAATTTTCACATTTTCCAAGAATTCCGTTTTCCCCCTTCAGCTCCCCCAATGTCAAAGGATCTGGTCAGAATTTAAAATTAGAGCTTTAAAATACAGGATCCTTCTAAATATCAAATTTCATTAAGATATGGTCACTCGTTCGTAAGTTACAAATACCTCATTTTACCGAATTACCCCCCCCCCCCAACTCCACCAAAGAGAGCAGATCCGGTCCGGTTATGTCAGTCACGTATCTTAGACAGGTTTTTATTCTTCCCATCCAGTTTCATCCTAATCTCTTCGCTTTAAGTATTTTCTAAGATTTCCGGTCCCCCCCCCCAATGACGCTGGATCCGGTTGAGATTTAAAATAAGAGATCTGAACTACGAGGTCTTTCTAAATATGAAGTTTCATGAAGGTCCGATAACTCCTTCGTCAGTTAAAAATACGTGATTTTTTCTATTTTTTCAGAACTAACCCCCCCCCCCCCAATAGAGCAGATCCGTTCTAATTATGTCAATCACGTATCTAAGACTTCTGCCTATTTTTCCCACCAAGTTTCATCCCGATCCCTCAAATCTAAGCGTTTTCCATGATTTTAGGTCCCCCCAAACTCCCCCCAATGTCACCAGATCCGGTCAGAAGTTAAAATAAGAGCATTGAGACACGATATCCTTCTAAATATCAAATTTCATTGAGATCCGATCACTCGTTTGTAAGTAAAAAATACCTCATTTTTCTATTTTTTTAGAATTACCCCCCCCCCCCCCCCAACTACCCCAAAAGAGAGCGGATCCGTTCCGGTTATGTCAATCATGTATCGACGACTTGTGCTTATTTTTCCCACCTAGTTTCATCCTGATCCCTCCACTCTAAGCGTTTTCCAAGATTTTAGGTTTCCCCTTCCAACTCCCCCCAAAGTCACCAGATCCGGTCAGGATTTAAAATAACCCTTCTGAGACACGATATCCTTCCAAATATCAAATTTCATTAAGATATGATCAACCGTTCGTAAGTAAAAAATACTTCGTTTTTTCTATTTTTTTCCGAATTAACCGCTCCCCCAATCCCCCCCCACAGATAGTCAAATCGGGAAAACAGAGGGTCAAATCCGGTCCCTGATACGCTTGCCAAATTTCATCGTCCTAGCTTACCTGGAAGTGCCTACAAAAGCAAAACCGGGACCGACAGACTGACAGACAGACCGACAGAATTTGTGATTGCTATATGTCACTTGGTTAATACCAAGTGCCATAAAAATGATCATTAATGAAAAGAAAATGCTTGATGGGTGTTTTTATGGATGGATAAATACAGAATTTGGGGATTGTATATAATATTTTTTTCCTCTGTTTGAGTCAGAAAGAGCCGCCCTTAAGATACAGACCGGTAATATAGAATTTAGTTGCTTAGGTAGGAAGGAAGGAGTGCAAAGACAGGGAATAGGGCTGATCTTCTTAAAATCGAGACCGTCAAATCCAAGTTTCAGGTAAAAAATTATCTAATAAAAAATGAAACTGTGTTAATGACATACCTGTAAAAAGAATGTCGAATTTGAAACTTGCTACCCGGATTATGCCCAATTCTTTAAGAATGACCCCAGAATGACAAAGGCAATAAAAAAAAAATTTGAAATTACTAAAAATACTTTAGCGTGAAGAGCGAGGTACTGTGAAGGGGACGGACCCTCTTGTATACGTAATAATTTCTGTCCGTTTATTGTTTTAATGCTGCTCCCTACTTCCAGCTACATGATATCCTTCCAAACATCAAATTTCATTAAGATCCGATCACCCATTCGTAAGTTAAAAATACCTCAATTTTTCTAATTTTTCAGAATTACCCCCCCTCCCATCTACCCCAAAGCGAGCGGATCCGGTCCGGTTATGTCAGTCATGTATCTAGGACTTGTGTTTATTTTTCCCACCAACTTTCATCCCGATCCCTCCACTCTAAGTGTTTTCCAAGATTTTAGGTTTCCCCCTCCCAACCCCCCAACCCCAACGTCACCAGATCCGGAAGTGTATAGACGTTTTCAGGGGGATTTTTTTTTGTTTAGGGGGATATATGAGGAGGGGCTACGTGGGAGGATATTTCCTTGGAGAAACTTGTCATGGGGGAAGAGAATCTCAATGAAGGGGGCGCAGGGTTTTCTAGCAATATTTGAAAAAAACAGTGAAAAAAATAAATATGAAAAGTTTTTTCTACTGAAAGAAAGGAGCAGCATTAGAACTTAAAACGAACAAAAATTATTACGCATAAAAGGGGTTTACCTCCTCGTTATACCTCAGTCTTTACGCTAAAGTATTTTCAGTAATTTCAAATATTTATTCTACGACCTTTGTGATTAAGAGGTCATTCTTAGGGAATTGGGACAAAATTTAAGCTTTAGGGTAAAGAGTAAGCGATCGACGAGGGTTGAGCCCCCTCATACACGCAATAAAAACATACGAATATAGAAGTTCGTTACGTAAGTTAATTCTTAAATTACGTATATTTCTTACTAATGAAGATGTTCGGAAAATATTAAAAATTCTAGTTGGATTTTTAAGTAATCAAAAATTGGAGGGCAACTAGGCCTCCTCCCTCGCTCCTTTTTTTCAAAATCTTCCGATTAAAACTATGAGAAAGCCATTTAGTAAAAAAAATTAATATGCAAATGTCGTTTTAATTATTAAAGTGGGAAGAGCCAAGATCAAAACATGCATTAATTCAAAAACGTCCAGTAATTAAATAAAAAACAAGTGTTTTTTAAATGAAAGTAAGGAGTAAAATTAAAACTTAAAACGAACGGAAATTACTCCGTATATTAAAAGGGCTTTTCCTCGTCAACAGCCCCCTCTTTACACTAAAGTTTCTTACTGTTTTAAAAATAGAGTTAAGAGAAAGAGCTTTTAATAGAGTTAAGGATTTTTATTACTTTTTAAAATTAACAAGAACTTTTGTAAGGAAAACAGGGAACAAAAGACGTTTTCGAATAAAGAGAAACTTCAAAATATCATTGGAGCCAAATAAGATAGAAGAAAAGAGTTAGAAGTAGTCGATAGAAATTGCTTTGTCTAAGGAGATGGTACGTAAACCTTACTTTTCCGACTAAAATCCTATAGCGCTTACTGAATAACTGTAGCTCTGATGAAGCCAAAATTACTCAAATGCAGTAAAAATAATCAAATTACTGCTGCCAAAATTCCAAAATTACTGCAACAAAATGCAACGTTATATTTTTTGCATGGATTTAAAAGTCTTTGATCAGTCTTTATCACTTTATGTAAATTAACTATGTTTGAATAGTATAGTTGGTAGTTCAGGCACTTTGGCACAGGTAGTTCAGGATTTGGTAAAGATACGTCTAGTTGCCATAGCTATAAGCTAGGCATAGCTAAGGACAGGGCCGTGTCAAAGGGGGAGGGGAGTACACAGTTTGAGCCCCCCTCCTAAAATTTTGCCACATGTAAAAAGTAACAAAAATACATTTTAACAAATTTTTTTTTATATTTTACAAATATTTTTTTTGTAGGTTTTTTTTTTACAATTAGCCAAGACTTGATGCCCACCACTATTCAATTTTAATTCAAAAACCAACAGACTCGGTTGAAGTTTTAATTTCCCGGCATACTGATAATTTTACAGTATCAAAACCGTAATCATTCATTTACTTCATCAAAGCCAACATAATACCAACACAATAAAAAGAAAATTTTTAAAGACACATTAAAAATTTATTTATACGCATTTTTGTTATGTTTTTGTGAGAGTCGTACAAAATTTCAGAAGTTTGGGTCAAATCTAGTCTCATTTTCTGGATAAAGCAGGAAAGAAGACGAATTGTTTATATGAATATTTGTTATGTTTTCAGTTCAGTTTCAGTTCAACAATCATTATCAGTTCAGCAGCTAATATAGCATACATTAAAAAATAAACTAAAAAAATGAAAAGATATTTACTGTTTTACTTCGGCAGCATCTTTCAGATACGGTATATGTATTTTGTTCCTTCCTTTTTTTACCTGTACATTTTTATCAAAATTCTGAGTAATGCTAAAATTTTCTGTTTTCTAAAAAAAAATGTCCACAACTTATCCTTTTAAGAAATTAAATTTTAAAACAAGCTTTTTACTGAAAATAAGGAGAAATAATTAGAAATAGAAACAAACAGAAATTATTTTGGTCGAGGGGAGGGGGTTATGTGGGAGGATCTTTCTTGGAGGAATATGTCATGGGGGGGAGATAAATTCGATGAAGGGGGCGCAGGATTTTCTAGCATTATTATAAAAAAAAAACAATGAAAAAATAAATATGAAAAAGTTTTTTCAACTGAAAGTATGGAGCAACTTTAAAACTTAAAACGAACAGAGATTATTACGCATATGAGGAGTTCATCTCCTCCTAAAAACCTTGCTCTTTACTCTAAAATATTTTTAAGTAATTTCAACTATTTATTTAAAGGCATTTCTGATTTAGAGGTCATTCTTAAAGAGTTGGGACAAAATTTAAGCTTTAATGTAAAGAGTGAGGTATTAACGAGAGGACAAACCCCTCTCATATACATTATAAAAATATGAGAATATAAAAGTTCGTTACGTAAGTTAATTCTTAAGTTACGTGTATTTTTTACTAATAAAAAAGGTCGTTAAAAATTTAAAGTTCTAGTTGCCTTTTCAAGTAACTAAAAAATTGGAGGACAATTAGGCCTCCTCCCCCACCCCTTTTTTCTCAAAATCGTCTGGTCAAAACTAAGAGAAAACCATTTAGCCAAAAAAGAATTAATATACAAATTTCATTTTAATAATTTATGTGCGAAGAGCCAAAATCAAACATGCATTAATTCAAAAACATTCAGAAATTAAATAAAAAAAAAAACTAGTTTTTTTAACTGAAAGTAAGGAGCAACATTAAAACTTGAGAAAAAAAGATATTACTCCGTGTATGACTTACTGTTTTACTACTGTAAATGACTACTGTATGACTTACTGTATGACTACTTTAAATTTTTTTACTGTTAAAAAAGTAGGATTGAGGGAAGAGTCAAACTTTAGCGCAAAGAGCGGGGCGTCGAGAAGGGAACAGTCCCTTTCAAACATGGAGTAATTTCCGTTCATTTTAAGTTTTAATGACGCTCCTTACTTTTAGTCAAAAAAACTTTTTTTTTAAATTTAGTTATATTAATAAACCAATCTTTGTCTCTCTCTCTCACTAATAAGGCTAAAAGCTCAGCATAAACGCCATCTAGGTCAAACTAATGGTATTTGCTATTGAATGGAAATATAGCTCACTCCATATATTTGATATTTTCCTTTACTTATGTTTTATTTGTATTTCTCGTCTTGTGTCACTGATCTGTGAGCTTATCAACAGAAACATTCATTCATATAATTGTATATTATCTTTCTTCATTAAGGCAAAAGAATAAACAAAAATAAATTAAAATCTATTATATTTCCGACTGGTTAGATATACTTTATTTTCTTTTGGCAATTGATCCTGAATTAATGCCCACTTAGCCACTCTCAACTTTCCATCATCGTCATTAATAATGAAAAAGCTTTTACCATCATGGTTGCGCCGTCAAACACTATCTAGTAAAGAATATATTCTAGCCCATCGTAAACAAAAATTTAAAATACATTTAAAAAAGTTAAGCAAAGAACAATTACCGATTTAAGCTGGTCCATGAATGGTAACTGTTATGTCGGATAACATACTTTATACTTTACTGGCAACTTTGACATTGTAATGTTAATAAGTGGAGCCAAAACGTTCAAAAATCACATTTAGCTTATTTTGATATCCAGTTTAGATGGATATATGCACTAAATTGCTATAGCAACTCCTACGGCAACGTCAGGAGTTGCAGCATCCTTAAAATGAATTTAAGTTTCAACTGATTACTAAAAGCCATATTTTAATTGCAGTTCTAAGTTTCTTTACATCCAACCTTAAATTTTCTGAAAATCAACAAGTTTTTATTGTTATGTAGATATGGTTGTGTTAGTATGCAGAGAATAAGCAAAATAAAAAAAAAAAACGTTCTACAAAAACCATTGGGTTTTCACTTAGAATCAACTTTAGAATTTTCTTGGCTAAATCTAGATGGGGATAGTTAATTTTCAATTTTTAGTCGTGAGGGCGCATCAGTGATGTCAAATTTAGAGACGACTGTATGACTCCGGTACCATCGAGGCAGACGCAGCAAATACTTGCAATATTTAAAATTTCCTGGGCGTATTTTCTTTGTATCCTTCTTAAGAAGAAGGAAAGCAAAACCATAACGGTAAAAAACAGCAGGGGCACCAAAACTAGAATAAAGACGGCATAGTCCTTTTCGGTTATACCGACCACGATTTGGTGAAATTTTTCCGTAACCAACACGCATACTTTTCACCACGCTGGACGTAATAGCGGAGCAAGTAGACGAAAGTGACGTGGAAAAAGAGAGACCCAACCATTTAATACTTGCTGAACATGGTATAGTTGAAGAACCCAAGCAAAGAGGTGATGCTGGTGGAGGACTCCCAAAACACAAGCAAACTCACATTTTGAGGCATTAACTGAAAGGCCTACAGTGGATAGTGCGGCTGAAAGCCGGTCAAAGTTGGTAATTAGACTATGTTTGTAATTAGTTTGTAATATGTATGTTGTAATATGTTTGTAATTAGACTATGTTGGTAATTAGTGATAGGACGGTAATTAGAGCAAGCACTGGGGTCCTTACCCCTCTTAACTATGGGAGATATATACACCAGGACAAAAAACTCAGGACAATCGTGAGCAACAAACTTGAAGCAAAGACCATATCTCGGATATCTATCCGAGTTGAACTTGTACATACAGATGTTGCAATAAGTGGAAAGGCACTTTAATAGATGATAATAACTGGGACAATGTCAATACATAAAGTGGAACATTTGTATTTTCCCAATTTAACTTTGAGAACCACTTGGCAGAGTTACGTTGCACAAAGCTAACCATGGAGCAGGATAGTTGGCACGTGATCGGTAAATGATCGTCGTCAATTTTACGAGTCGTCCACATTAACTATTGATGAAAGTAGAGCTGAATCTTACACAATTAAATGATAAAGGTTGCAAGTAAGACCATCACGATTGTGAATATAAGTAAATAGAAGATCTTCTATTTAGAAGATCTGGAATTCTCCGGGTAGTGAATCGAGAAAGACGTCAGATCGTCAAGATCTGACCAGATCATGGGGAATCCTCCCACGTACCCCCCCTCCTCAGAAAAATCCCCCAGAACACGTCTGAATAATTCCCAATAACCAATGCTATATGTAAACAGTGGACAAAGTTCATAACTTACAGCCCATCCCCCAGGGACTCTAGAGGATTAAGTCATCGTCAAAGACATAGTTATTAGATTTTTGACTATGCTGAACAAAATGGCTATTTCAAAATTTTGATCGTTAGATTTTTTGAAAAACATGAGCGTGGGAGGGGGACTAGTTGACCTCTAGTTATTTTGGTAATTTAAAAAGGGCACTAGAACTTATATTTTCTGTTCAAATAAGCCCTCTTGTGACATTCTAGGACCACTGGGTTGATACGATCTCCCTTAAAAAAGGAGCCTACAATAAAAACGCATCCATGATCTTTCATCTGGCAAAAATACAAAGTTCTACTTTAGAATCTTAAAAAGGGCACTAGAACTTCTGATTTCGAATTAAATTAGCCCACTCTGAAGTTATGCGACAACCCCTTCTATATGAAGTGCCTCTCGTGATGAATAAGCCCTCTCGTGATATTTCAAGATGGGTTTATACTATCACCCTTGAAAAAATAAATAAATGAAATAAACACGCATCCGTGATCTTTCTTCTGGCAAAAATACAAAATTCCACGTATTTGCATATAGGAGCTAGAAACTTCTACAGCAAGGTTCTCTGATACACTAAATCTGATGGTGCAATTTTCATGAAGATTCTATGACTTCTAGAAATTTTTCCCTTTTTTTTCAAAAAGGCAAGTTTTCAGGTTCGTAACTTTTGATGGGTAAGACTAAACTTGCCTTAAATGATTGCCTCTCAGTTAAATTGCCTTAACTGATTGAATACTTGATGCATTTTACTTTTGAAAATACTCTGTAATTATTAGATTCTTATTTTTAAGTTGAACTATGATTCGAATAAAATTGCTAAAGTTTAGGTTAAGTTTAAGAGGGTAGCTTTAAAAAGTAAAAAGGGCATTTTGACTAAATCAAAAGCTACCAAATATTTTGTCTCTTAGACTCTTTATCTTGTTTCTAGACACAATTTTCTGTATAAAGGGAGAACATGATTCAAGAAATAATGCTCAATCTGAAGTGCTGTGTAATTGTTTTTTCCAAATTGATATTTTATTGTTTTTTGTTTTCAAAACTAAATTTTCTATTTGTTATTGTCGAAACTATTTTATTGTCTCAAAACTAAAAATTAAGCAATTATTTAGCCGAGAACTTCCTTTGGTAATACCGTAATTATTTTCCATTGACTTTTCTGCTAATTGCAACCACTCTTTTTATACTGAGAGTCATGAAAACAAAGAAAATGTTTTTTTCTCTTTTGTTTAATAAACTTCTTTTAATATTTTCGTATAATTTCCTTTTCTTGGTCTATTTATTTCACTTTTGATTCACTATGTACAATCATATAATTAAAACATTTTTTGATGCAAGCCCTCTTGGCGGAGCGGTTAGCGTGCTTGAATGAAATTGGACAGCGATGACTGGACAACTTTCAAGCAGTAAGTCTTGTAAGTCGTTCGCGCCTCTATGGGGCCATTTTTTTTTATTCCGTTATCTAAGAAATCCCACTTTTTTCAAAAAATTGCCACGATTCCCAATGATTAGTCATTATATTCCTGGTTAGTTTCAAATATTGTTGAAGTCAATAGTGTTGATATCTGCCACTTGATAACAGCGCAACTTATATTGTAAGATAATTAAATTTACACTCAATATAGACACAAAAGCAAGGATTGCTTATCACCCAAGCAAAATACACAGCAACAAAACAATAAGACTATATCAGGTAAATGATTGCTTACGTTAATTTTATCAGTATTTATCCTGTAAATTCTTTATTTAATTGAAAAATTCTGCATTTCCATTTTATTACTAACAGTTTAGGAAGAAGACTATTGGAGCATAGATGATGTTCAAGTAAAATTATAGTGATTATACTAGAATTTGAGCATGAATTTATTAAAGCACCCAAAGCCTTGAACTACAGAAAAGCAGAACAAAATGACACAAAAGTCCTTAAAGATGGACTCAAACAAAAAAAAAAAACTTTGCAGAAACAAGGAATTGGGAGACTAGTTGTGTTTCAAGACGGTAAATCTTTTTCATAGTTTCAAGTGAAGAATATCAATGCATTATGGACAATAAGTCTCCATGGACTTATACTAGAGTTTGTTCAGATTTTTTTATTGCATTACTATGTCCTTTACTTTTCCGACTAAATACATTACGTGGCTATATTCACTTGACTTACTTTGACTTGAGTCTCCTGCCGAGTGCTGATTGACCTAAAGAGTCACATCTGCCTCCTCCATCCGTTCCGGTCGATGGCGAGTATTTGCGCTTTACCCGGTCTGATGTTTGCCATCATTAGGAAATCGGAGAGGCTGTCGGACCAACATTTCTTTGGTCGGCCGCGCGATTGCTTCCAACCAGTTTATATAGGGTCGAAGTCGTAGATCGTCTTTGCGGGTAGATGTGGTGGCATTCGAAGCAGGTTCTAAGTTCAAGGGATAATATATTCAGGAACAGTTATTTTTAAAAAGAAATAAAACAACTTGATGTAGCTTGAGCTAGGCTCACATTTACACCATCTAACGACCTTGGAAATAAATCCAAGAATGATTTCTTTCTAATCTGGTAGAAACCCCCGGACCCCTAGCAATGCCCCCTATTATTCTAACAGATGGAACTTTTGGTGCTTGTCTTGTTCTCCCTTAACACGGAACATTACCTCTTACATCATGTTCTCCCTTTACACAGAGCATTGAGTCCAGAAACAATATAAGGATCCTAAGAGACTAAAATCTTTAGTACTATAAGGGTAAAAACTCCTTAGAATCTACAAATGAAAAGAATTTCCCTTAAAAAGCTTTCAAAACTCCTAACTTTAGACAACCCTCCTAAACTGGAAATACTGTTCCTAGACGAAGGAATAAGGGCAATAAGAGAAAGGAGACTCAAGGGCATTTTTAAGGGCATTCTTAAGGACTTAAGGCACCAAAGACATCAAACAAAATTTCTCTCCCCTTGGACCCATCTAGGGCCTAAAGCCCAAATTTTCAAATATTTTTCTTTTTATTGTTTCAAAATTAGGAAGTTTTAGGTAGACTCCAATGCCTTGCCGGTTTCTTTTCGGCGACAAATAGAGGTGCCCAAAGGAAAACGGTGGCACGGCTCGGCTCGCCAGCAAGAAGTTTTAGCGCACAGCCGATTTTCCTCCGGTGGATTTTTTCTATCAAGATGGAGTTTAAAATATGTTCAAAATACGATGAGCGACATATCGTTCAAATCCAAACAAGCTGTAGAGGCCATTAAATCCCTTTGGAACTCAGAGCGCATGTACTACATAATGACAACCGTAAACTTGAGCAGAATGTGACGAAAGAAACAACAATCAATAGTCTGTAGGATCAAAATTTTTTTCAAACTTTTTAGTCTCTCACTTGTTAATAAAGGGTAGCGTTCACTTCCCTTTATTTTATAAAAATAAAAATAATTATTATAAAAATAATTGACGATTCCTTTGCCATGTCTGTGATTTTTCTTTTTATTCATAAAAAAATGGCAAATAATATTCCTTACTTTGTTTTCATTTTACTGGACAAATCACTTGGCAAAGAAATGTCCTAGAATTTGTTTTTGCTTGTATATTTATTTTAGTGTTACATAAAAAAAAGTTAGCTGATTTGCCAACGTTAAATTAAATGCAATGTGTAGCAATTAAATACGGGTAGTTGGCATAGCTATTAGCTAGGCATAGCTAAGGACAGGGCCGTGTCAAAGGGGCAGGGGAGTACCCGGTTTGAGCCCCCCTCCTAAATTTTTGCCACTTGTAAAAAAGTAACAAAAATACATATTAACACATTTTTTTATATTTTACAAAGTTTTTTTTTTGTAGGTTTTTTTTTACAATTAGCCAAGACTTGATGCCCACCACTATTCAATTTTAATTGAAAAACTAAAAGACTCGGTTGAAGTTTTAATTTCCCGGCATACTGATAATTTTACAGTATCAAAACCGTAATCATTCATTTACTTCATCAAAGCCAACATAATACCAACACAATAAAAAGAAAATTTTAAAAGACGCATCAAAAATTTATTTATATGCATTTTTGTTATGTTTTTGTGTGAGTCGTACATAATTTCAGAAGTTTGGGTCAAATCTAGTCTCATTTTCTGGATAAAGCAGGAAAGAAGACGAATTGTTTATATGCATATTTGTTATGTTTTCAGTTCAGTAATCATTATCAGTTCAGCAGCTAATGTAGCATGCATTAAAAATAAACTAAAAGATGAAATGATGTTTACTGTTTTGCTTTGGCAGCATCTTTCAAATACGGTATATGTATTTTGTTCCTTCCTCTTTTTTTTATCTTATTTTTGGCTTGGTAGCAGTTTCGGTTTATGCCGATACAAAGCCGTCAATAATTAAACGGAGGAAAAGGGTCATAAAAATTCTGAATAATACTAAAATTTCCTGTTTTCTAAAAAAAAAAAAAAATTCCACAAGTTATCCTTTAAAGAAATTAAATTTTAAAACAAGCTTTTTACTGAAATATAAATATTATTATTTTATTGAAATAAAAATTATTATAAATAGATGGAGAAGTAAGGAGAAATAATTAGAAATAGAAATAAAATAGAAATAAATAATTGCCAGTCAAAAACATTTAATTCAGCCTTCAATCAAATTTCCAAAAAACTTCATCCCCGTGTTTTTATCCAAGAGACCCAATATTCCTCAGCCGTTATCCGAGAAATAATACAAATTTATTTAAAACCGTATCAAATTTATCAAAATCGTAATCATTCATTTACTTCATCAAAGCCAACATAATACCAACACAATAAAAAGAAAATTTTAAAAGACGCATCAAAAATTTATTTATATGCATTTTTGTAATGTTTTTGTGTGAGTCATAGATGGAGAAATAAGGAGAAATAATTAGAAATAGAAACAAACATAAATTATTTTGTATTTGAGAGGGGCTGTCCCTACCACAACTCTGTATGCTAAAGTTCTTTAAAAATACTACTCATTCAGATTCAACGGATTTTGTCAACAATTCTTTCTAAAGAATTGTGACAAAGGGACAGTCCTCTCATATACGGAATAATGTATGTTTGTTTTAAGTTTTAATCTTGATACCTGTACGGTATCAAAACCGTAATCGTTCAATAGCTTCATCAAAGCCAACATAATACATTTAAAAAATTGGATATTTATAGTTGTTTAAAATCTCAATGACATAACAAATTATCTAGAACCTTTTTACTTCAATATATTTCAGTCTTTTTTTTTCTTGTATGCGTTGTAGAAAGATAACAAAATCAGTTGGTTGGTCAAATAGCTAAGTGTTTTGCCAACATTCATTGAATGACAAAAAGTAAAAAGAACCAGTAAAAAGTAAGTAAAAAGTAAAAAGTAAAAAGAGCCAAACAAGAAAGATCTGAAACAAACAAGATTTTGAACTTGAAGGCTTTGTTTCCTAGTTATTCCGTACACAAAGCCCAAACAAGCTTGGCTTCGGGCTATTTGCTTGTTTTGTTTTGTTTAACAGTTCGGTGGTAACGAACTGTAATAAGGGGCGACCCGGCTCAATAGTAAACAAAACTCTAGAAAACGGAATTTTGATACTAAAAGATACATCAAAAGAATCGGATTTTTATGCTAATTTTAAATATATATAAATTTCATCAAATTTAGTCTTTTTCATCAAAAGTTACGAGCCTGAGAAAATTTGCCTTATTTTGGAAAATAGGGGGAAACACCCCCTATAAGTCTTAGAATCTTAACAAAAAATACACCATCGCATTCAGCGTATCAAAGAACTCTACTTTAAAAGTTTCAAGCTCATATCTACAAAAATGTGGAACTTCGTATTTTTTGCCAGAAGACCAATCACGGGTGCGTGTTTATTTGTTTTTTTGTTGTTTTTTCCCCCAGGGGTCATCGTATCGACCGAGTAGTCCTAGAATGTCGCAAGAGGGCTCATTCTAGTTGTTCTAGTTCAATTTGTTCTCATTCAAGCTCTAGCTGCCTTTTCAAGAAACTAAAAAATTGGAGGGCAACTAGGCTTCCACCCTTTTTTCTCAAAATCGTCTGATCAAAACTAAGAGAAAGCCATTAAAGAGAAAGCCATTAAAGAGAAAGCATTCTTTTTTAGCCAAAAAAGAATTAATATACAAATTTCATTTTAATAATTTATGTGTGGAGAGCCAAAATCAAACATGCATTAATTCAAAAACGTTCAGAAATTAAATAAAAAAAACTGTTTTTTTAACTGAAAGTAAGGAGCGAAATTAAAACTTAAAACGAACAGAAATTACTCCGTGTATGAAAGCGGCTGTTCCCTTCTCAACGGCCCGCTCTTTACGCAATTTTTTTTTACATTTTAATATAGTAGAATTGAGAGAAAGAGTCAAACTTTAGCGCAAAGAGCGGGGCGTCGAGAAGGGAACAGTCCCTTTCAAACACGGAGTAATTTCCGTTCATTTTAAGTTTTAATGTCGCTCCTTACTTTTAGTTAAAAAAACTTTTTTTTTAAATTTAGTTTACATTAATAAACCAATCTTTGTCTCTTTCTCACTAATAAGGCTAAAAGCTCAGCATCAACGCCATCTAAGTCAAACTAATGGTATTTGCCATTGAATGGAAATATAGCTCACTCCATATTTTTGATATTTTCCTTTACTTATGTTTTATTTGTATTTCTCGTCTTGTGTCACTGATCTGTGAGCTTATCAACAGACTCATTCATTCATATAATTGTATATTATCTTTCTTCATTAAGGCAAAAGAATAAACAAAAATAAATTAAAATCTATTATATTTCCGACTGGTTAGATATACTTTATTTTCTTTTGGCAAATTGATCCTGAATGAATGCCCACTTAACCTCTCTCAACTTTCCATCATCGTCATTAATAATGAAAAAGCTTTTACCATCATGGTTGCGCCGTCAAACACTATCTAGTAAAGAACATATTCTAGCCCATCGTAAACAAAAATTTAAAATACATTTAAAAAAGTTAAGCAAAGAACAATTACCGATTTAAGCTGGTCCATGAATGGTAACTGTTATGTCGGATAACATGATTTGTAAAACTTCATTGCAAATCATAAATTTATTAATTTGAAAAAAAAAACAGCCTGAAACATCTTGAAAATGGTATCATATCCAAATAAAAACTGCACTTGGAAACATCACAAATCTCATATAGAAGGGATATACAAGGGATATCACTTTTTTTGAAGAAAGATGCAGATGACTAAAGATGAATTATGTTTCAACACAGATAATAATCTGCATTGTACAAGCAGATTTAGATGGATATATGCACTAAATTGATATAGCAACTCCTACGACAACGTTAGGAGTTGCAGCATCCTTAAAATGAATTTAAGTTTCAACTGATTACTAAAAGCCATATTTTAATTGCAGTTCTAAATTTCTTTACATCCAACCTTAAATTTTCCGAAAATCAACAAGTTTTTATCGTTATGTAGATATGGTTGTGTTAGTATGCAGAGTATAAGCAAAATTAAAAAAAAAAAAAAACGTTCTGCTAAAGCCATTGGGTTTTCACTTAGAATCAACTTTAGAATTTTCTTGGCTAAATCTAGATGGCGATAGTTAATTTTCAATTTTCAGTCGTGAGGGCGCATCAGTGATGTCAAATTTAGGGACGACTGTATGATTCCGATACCATCGAGGCAGACGCAGCAAATACTTGCAATACTTAAAATATCCTGAGAGTATTTTCTTTGTATCCTTCTTAAGAAGAAGGAAAGCAAAACCATAACGATAAAAAACAGCAGGGGCACCAAAACTAGAATAAAGACGGCATAGTCCTTTTCGGTTATACCGACCACGATTTGGTGAAATTTTTCCGCAACCAACCCGCATACTTTTCAGCACGCTGGACGTAATAGCGGAGCAAGTAGACGAAAGTGACGTGGAAAAAGAGAGACCCAACCATTTAATACTTGCAGAACATGGTATAGTTGAAGAACCCAAGCAAAGAGGTGATGCTGGTGGAGGACTCCCAAAACACAAAAACTCACATTTTGAGGCATTAACTGAAAGACCTACAGTGGATAGTGCGGCTGAAAGCCGGTCAAAGTTGGTAATTAGACTATGTTTTGTCCGGCTAAGAAGCAGAACATCATCAGCATATGCAATGTGACTAATACCTAAATTATCATTGTAAAAAATTGACGGTTGGAGATACGCAGCTAAAACACATTTAAATATGCTCGGTGATAACACGGCACCTTGCCTAACGCTTTTTTTTTAACAGGAATATACTCCCCTACAGAACAATTCCACTTCACCCTAACTGAAGAATTAGCATACCAATACTTAAGATCTGGAAGATCTGGAATTCTCCGGGTAGTGAATCGAGAAAGACGTCAGATCGTCTAGATCTGACCAGATCATGGGAATCCTCCCATGTACGGACAAAGTTCATAACTTACAGCCCATCCCCCAGGGACTCTAGAGGATTAAGTCATCGTCAAAGACATAGTTATTAGATTTTTGACTATGCTGAACAAAATGGCTATTTCAAAATTTTGATCGTTAGATTTTTTGAAAAACATGAGCGTGGGAGGGGGACTAGTTGCCCTCTAGTTATTTTGGTCATTTAAAAAGGGCACTAGAACTTATATTTTCTGTTCAAATAAGCCCTCTTGTGACATTCTAGGACCACTGGGTTGATACGATCTCCCTTAAAAAAAGGAGCCTACAATAAACACGCATCCATGATCTTTCATCTGGCAAAAATACAAAGTTCTACTTTAGAATCTTAAAAAGGGCACTAGAACTTCTGTTTTCGTATTAAATTAGCCCACTCTGAAGTTATACGACAACCCCTTCTATACGAAGTGCCTCTCGTGATGAATAAGCCCTCTCGTAATATTTCAAGATGGGTTTATACTATCACCCTTGAAAAATAAATAAATGAAATAAACACGAATCCGTTATCTTTCTTCTGGCAAAAATACAAAATTCCACGTATTTGCATATAGGAGCTAGAAACTTCTACAGCAAGGTTCTCTGATACACTAAATCTGATGGTGCAATTTTCATGAAGATTCTATGACTTCTAGAAAATTTTTCCCTTTTTTTTCAAAAAGGCAAGTTTTCAGGTTCGTAACTTTTGATGGGTAAGACTAAACTTGCCTTAAATGATTGCATCTCAGTTAAATTACCTTAACTGATTGAATACTAGATGCATTTTACTTTTGAAAATACTCTGTAATTATTAGATTCTTATTTTTAAGTTGAACTATGATTCGAATAAAATTGCTAAAGTTTAGGTTAAGTTTAAGAGGGTAGCTTTAAAAAGTAAAAAGGGCATTTTGACTAAATCAAAAGCTACCAAATATTTTGTCTCTTAGACTCTTTATCTTGTTTCTAGACACAATTTTCTGTATAAAAGGAGAACATGATTCAAGAAATAATGCTCAATCTGAAGTGCTGTGTAATTGTTTTTTCCAAATTGACATTTTATTGTCTTTTGTTTTCAAAACTAAATTTTCTATTTGTAATTGTCAAAACTATTTTATTGTCTCAAAACTAAAAATTAAGCAATTATTTAGCCGAGAACTTCCTTTGTTAATACCGTAATTATTTTCCATTGACTTTTCTGCTAATTGCAACCACTCTTTTTATACTGAGAGTCATAAAAACAAAGAAAATGTTTTTTTCTCTTTTGTTTAATAAATTTCTTTTAATATTTTCGTATAATTTCCTTTTCTTGGTCTATTTATTTCACTTTTGATTCACTATGTACAATCATATAATTAAAACATTTTTTGATGCAAGCCCTCTTGGCGGAGCGGTAAGCGTGCTTGAATGAAATTGGACAGCGATGACTGGACAACTTTCAAGCAGTAAGTCTTGTAAGTCGTTCGCGCCTCTATGGAGCCATTTTTTTTTATTCCGTTATCTAAGAAATCCCACTTTTTTCAAAAAACTGCCACGATTCCCGATGATTAGTCATTATATTCCTGGTTAGTTTCAAATATTGTTGAAGTCAATAGTGTTGATATCTGCCACTTGATAACAGCGCAACTTATATTGTAAGATAATTAAATTTACACTCAATATAGACACAAAAGCAAGGATTGCTTATCACCCAAGCAAAATACACAGCAACAAAACATTAAGACTATATCAGGTAAATGATTGCTTACGTTAATTTTATCAGTATTTATCCTGTAAATTCTCTATTTAATTGAAAAATTCTGCATTTCCATTTTGTTACTAACAGTTTAGGAAGAAGACTATTGGAGCATAGATGATGTTCAAGTAAAATTATAGTGATTATACTAGAATTTGAACATAAATTTATCAAAGCACCCAAAGCCTTGAACTACAAAAAAGCAGAACAAAATGACACAAAGGTCCTGAAAGATGGACTAAAAAAAAAAAAAACTTTGCAGAAACAAGGAATTGGGAGACTAGTTGTGTTTCAAGACGGTAAATCTTTTTCATAGTTTCAAGTGAAGAATATCAATGCATTATGGACAATAAGTCTCCATGGACTTATACTAGAGTTTGTTCAGATTTTTTTATTGCATTACTATGTCCTTTACTTTTCAGACTGAATACATTACGTGGCTATATTCACTTGACTTACTTTGACTTGAGTCTCCTGCCGAGTGCTGATTGACCTAAAGAGTCACATCTGCCTCCTCCATCCGTTCCGGTCGATGTCGAGTATTTGCGCTTTACCCGCTTTGATGTTTGCAAACATTAGGAACTCGAAGAGGCTGTCGGACCAACATTTCTTTGGTCGGCCGCGCGATTGCTTCCAACCGGTTTATATAGGGTCGAAGTCGTAGATCGTCTTTGCGGGTAGATGTGGTGGCATTCGAAGCAGGTGCTATGTTCAAGGGATAATAAATTCAGGAATAGTTATTTTTAAAAAGAAATAAAACAACTTGATATAGCTTGAGCTAGGCTCACATTTACACCATCTAACGACCTTGGAAATAAATCCAAGAATGATTTCTTTCTAATCTGGTAGAAAACCCCGGACCCCAAGCAATGCCCCCTATTATTCTAACAGATGGAACTTTAGGTGCTTGTTTCGTTCTCCCTTAACACGGAACATTATCTCTTACATCATGTTCTCCCTTTACACAGAGCATTGAGTCCAGAAACAATATAAGGATCCTAAGAGACTAAAATCTTTAGTACTATAAGGGTAAAAACTCCCTAGAATCTACAAATGAAAAGAATTTCCCTTAAAAAGCTTTCAAAACTCCTAACTTTAGACAACCCACCTAAACTGGAAATACTGTTACTAGACGAAGGAATGAGGGCAATAAGAAAAAGGAGACTCAAGGGCATTTTTAAGGGCATTCTTAAGGACTTAAGGCACCAAGGACATCAAGCGAAATTTCTCTCCTCCTGGACCCATCTAGGGTCTAAAGCCCAAATTTTCAAATATTTATCTTTTTATTGTTTCAAAATTATGAAGTTTTAGGTAGACTCCAATGCCGTGCCGGTTTCTTTTCGGCGACAAATAGAGGTGCCCAAAGGAAAACGGTGGCGCGGCTCGGCTCGCCAGCAAGAAGTTTTAGCGCACTGCCGATTTTCCTCCGGTGGATTTTTTCTATCAAGATGGAGTTTAAAATGTGTTCAAAATACGATGAGCGACAGATCGTTCAAATCCAAACAATCTGTAGAGGCCATTAAATCCCTTTGGAACTCAGAGCGGATGTACTACATAATGACAACCGTAAACTTGAGCAGAACGTGACGAAAGAAACAACTAACAATAATCTGTAGGATCAAGATTTTTTTCAAACTCTTTAGTCTCTCACTTGTTAATAAAGGGTAGCGTTCGCTTCCCTTGCGTTTCCTAGCGTTCTTCTGATTTTGTTTTTATTTTACTGGACAAATCACTTGGCAGAGAAATGTCCTAGAATTATTTTTGCTTGTATATTTATTTTAGTGCTACATAAAAAAGGTAGCTGATTTGGCAATGTTAAATTAAATGCAACGTTATATTTTTTGCATGGATTTAAAAGTCTTTGATCAGTCTTTATCACTTTGTGTAAATTAACTATGTTTGAATAGTATAGTTGGTAGTTCAGGCACTTTGGCACAGGTAGTTCAGGATTTGGTAAGATACGTGTAGTTGCCATAGCTATTAGCTAGGCATAGCTATGGACAGGGCTGTGTCAAAGGGGCAGGGGAGTATCCGGTTTGAGCCCCCCTCTTAAATTTTTGCAACTTGTAAAAAAGTAACAAAACTACATATTAACAAAATTTTTTTATATTTTACAAATATTTTTTTTGAGGGTTTTTTTTTACAATTAGCCAAGACTTGATGCCCACCACTATTCAATTTTAATTCAAAAACCAACAGACTCGGTTGAAGTTTTAATTTCCCGGCATACTGATAATTTTACAGTATCAAAACCGTAATCATTCATTTACTTCATCAAAGCCAACATAATACCAACACAATAAAAAGAAAATTTTTAAAGACGCATTAAAAATTTATTTTTATGCATTTTTGTAATGTTTTTGTGAGAGTTGTACAAAATTTCAGAAGTTAGGGTCAAATCTAGTCTCATTTTCTGGGTAAAGCAGGAAAGAAGAAGAATTGTTTATATGAATATTTGTTATGTTTTCAGTTCAGTCTCAGTTCAACAATCAAGATCAGTTCAGCAGTTAATGTAGCATACATTAAAAATAAACTAAAAAAATGAAACGATGTTTACTGGTTTTACTTTGGCAGCATCTTTCAGATACGGTATATGTATTTTGTTCCTTCCTTTTTTTTTTACCTTTTTTTTACCTGTTTTTTTTTTGCTTGGTAGCAGTTTCGATTTACGACGATACGAAGCCGTTATTAATTAAACGGAGGAAAAGGATCATCAAAATTTTGAGTAATGCTAAAATTTTCTGTTTTCTAAAAAAAAAAATGTCCACAACTTATCCTTTAAAGAATTTAAATTTTAAAACAAGCTTTTTACTGAAAGTAAGGAGAAATAATTAGAAATAGAAACAAACAGAAATTATTTTGGTCGAGGGGAGGGGGTTATGTGGGAGGATCTTTCTTGGAGGAATATGTCATGGGGGGAGATAAATTCAATGAAGGGGGCGCAGGATTTTCTAGCATTATTATTAAAAAAACAATGAAAACATAAACTTGAAAAAGATTTTTCAACTGAAAGTAAGGAGCAACTTTAAAACTTAAAACGAACAGAGATTATTACGCATATGAGGGATTTATCTCCTCCTAAAAACCTCGCTCTTTACGCTAAAATAGTTTTAAGTAATTTCAACTATTTATTTTGCGGTCTTTCTGATTTAGGGGTCATTCTTAAAGAGTTGGGACAAAACTTAAGCTTTAGTGTAAAGAGTGAGGTATTAACGAGAGGACAAACCCCTCTCATATACATAATAAAAATATGAGAATATAAAAGTTCGTTACGTAAGTTAATTCTTAAGTTACGTATATTTTTTACTAATAAAAACGCTCGTTAAAAATTTAAAGTTCTAGTTGCCTTTTCAAGTAACTAAAAAATTGGAGGGGAACTAGGCCTCCTCCCCCACCCCTTTTTCCTCAAAATCGTCTGGTCAAAACTAAGAGAAAACCATTTAGCCAAAAAAGAATTAATATACAAATTTCATTTTAATAATTTATGTGAGAAGAGCCAAAATCAAACATGCATTAATTCAAAAACGTTCAGAAATTAAATAAAAAAAAACTAGTTTTTTTAACTGAAAGTAAGGAGCGACATTAAAACTTGAAAAAAAAGAAATTACTCCGTGTATGACTTACTGTTTTACTACTGTAAATGACTACTATATGACTTACTGTATTACTACTTAAAATTTTTTTTACTGTTAAAAAAGTAGGATTGAGAGAAAGAATCAAACTTTAGTGCAAAGAGCGGGGCGTCGAGAAGGGAACAGTCCCTTTCAAACACGGAGTAATTTCCGTTCATTTTAAGTTTTAATGTCGCTCCTTACTTTTAGTTAAAAAAAGTTTTTTTAAAAATTTAGTTTATATTAATAAACCAATCTTTGTTTCTCTCTCACTAATAAGGCTAAAACCTCAGCATCAACGTCATCCAAGTCAAACTAATGGTATTTGCCATTGAATGGAAATATAGCTCACTCCATATTTTTGATATTTTCCTTTACTTATGTTTTATTTGTATTTCTCGTCTCGTGTCACTGATCTGTGAGCTTATCAACAGACTCATTCATTCGTATAATTGTATCTTATCTTTCTTAATTAAGGCAAAAGAATAACAAAAATAAATTAAAATCTATTATATTTCCGACTGGATAGATATACTTTATTTTCTTTTGGCAAATTGATCCTGAATTAATGCCCACTTAGCCTCTCTCAACTTTCCATCATCGCCATTAATAATGACAAAGCTTTTACCATCATGGTTGCGCCGTCAAACACTATCTAGTAAAGAATATATTCTAGCCCATCGTAAACAAAAATTTAAAATACATTTAAAAAAGTTAAGCAAAGAACAATTACCGATTTAAGCTGGTCCATGAATGGTAACTGTTATGTCGGATAACATGATTGGTAAAACTTCATTGCAAATCATAAATTTATTAATTTGAAAAAAAAAAAAAAACAGCCTGAAACATCTTGAAAATGGTATCATATCCAAATAAAAACTGCACTTGGAAACATCACAAATCTCATATAGAAGGGATATATAAGGGATATCAATTTTTTTGAAGAAACATGCAGATGACTAAAGATGAATTATGTTTCATCACAGATAATAATTTTACTGAAAAGCCAAAGAAAATTGCAAATTGAATAACGATTTAAAAATATACTTTACTGGCAACTTTGACATTGTAATGTTAATAAGTGGAGCCAAAACGTTCAAAAATTACATTTAGCTTATTTTGATATCCAGTTTAGATGGATATATGCACTAAATTGATATAGCAACTCCTACGGCAACGTCAGGAATTGCAGCATCATTAAAATGAATTTAAGTTTCATCTGATTACCAAAAGCCATATTTTAATTGCAGTTCTAAATTTCTTTACATCCAACCTTAAATTTTCTGAAAATCAACAAGTTTTTATCGTTATATAGATATGGTTGTGTTAGTATGCAGAGTATAAGCAAAATTAAAAAAAAAAAAACGTTCTACTAAAGCCATTGGGTTTTCACTTAGAATCAACTTTAGAATTTTCTTGGCTGAATCTAGATGGCGATAGTTAATTTTCAATTTCAAAGACGATTTTAATTAAGAAGATTACTATGCAACAAAGTGGCGATGTCTGTCATTTTTTTTTCAAAAAAGATGATCTTCACCCGAAGAATGCTTAAATACCATAATTGATAAATTCTGAGATGGCCATTCAGTTTATAACTAATTTACTAGTTAATATCAAATTTAGACACATTACTAATTTTGTGTTGCTAGGACGGTGTGTATAGATCCAGCAGCCTTAGGTTTAACCTAAGTTTCATCACATTTAATAAAATCAGATCTAATTAAAGATTAAAATTTCTTTAGATCCAACCGGATTTTTTTTTTAATATAAACAATTCTTTTTTTAAAGCTCAGTTTAGCATGCTTTGCTGAATAATAATAATAATAAGAAGAATTTATTTATAACCCACAAAATACATAAAACTGTGGAGTAAAAACACAAAAAAAGAAAAAACAAGAAAAAAAACATAACAACATAAATAACATAACAGTATAACAACATACAACATAAATAAATTACCTCAATTCAAAAAATGGCCAAAGAGGGTCATAAACATCAATAATTTGCTGAGTTTTAAGAGATATATCTTCAGATAAATGTTTCAGTCGTGAGGGCGCATCAGTGATGTCAAACACATTTTAATATGCTCGGTGATAACACGGCATCTTGCCTAACGCCTTTTTTAACAGGAATATACTCCCCTACAGAACAATTCCACTTCACCCTAACTGAAGAATTAGCATACCAATACTTAAGCACGGAAACAATAGAAAGGTTAACACCTGAGGCTGCTAGAGAAAAAAAGCATTTGAATGAACTACATTGTCAAAAGCACTAGATATGTCAACAGTCAAATAATACAGGGGACTTTTTTGAGCAACAGCTTGTTTCATTAGCCGACCCACAATATGGTGAGCTTGATCGCAGCCCATACCTTTTCTAAAACCAAGCTGGAAGGGCGTAAAATTGCACTTGGAGTTGATGGCCGGTAGCAGTACATACTCAAATAGCTTACTAACAAGACAGTGATAGGACGGTAATTAGAGCAAGCACTGGGGTCCTTACCCCTCTTAACTATGGGAGATATATACACCAGGACAAAAAACTATGTGGCAAAATGGACTATGTCAAACACATCTGAAACAATAACTGCAAATGCTTCAGCAGTTCAGGACAGTCATAAGCAACAAACTTGAAGCAAAGACCATCACTATCGAGATGCTCAGACTTATTCACTTTCTTAAGAGCTCGGAATATAACACCAGATTCCACCGATAACACTTGAGATTGGTTGATACGAATTGGGAGGATTGAATTGACAAGCTTTGTAAAATGATTTTGGAGATTAACATTAAATGAAAGTAAAATATTTTATAAGGAGAAACAAAGTCACATACCCGAAGAGACGAATTAATTGGAGGTGAATACTTTACACTGTTCATAACACGATCCCAGGATTTCTTGTCACAAGGACCATCCCAGGCATTCAGTCTCACTCTACGCAGGGAATATTTGTACTCTCGTTTGGTTTTCTGTTTTATTTGATCTACTGAACCAGAAGGAGGACGATCACAGGCTATCCACATACGGAGCCAGAACTTATCTTTTTGTTTAGCCATCTTCACTTTAGGATCAACTTTCCAAAACGGATTGCGAGTAACCGTTCGTACGCGCTCAGAGGGAACAGCTTTTTAGCGGCAGACTTGAGACAGAACACTATTTGCTGAAAATACGAGTTGATATGTATCCGAGTTGAAGTTGTACATACAGATGTTTGCAATAAGTGGAAAGGTACTTTAATAGATGATAATAACTGGGACAATGTCAATACATAAAGTGGAACATTGGTATTTTCCCAATTTAACTTTGAGAACCACTTGGGAGAGTTACGTTGCACAAAGCTCGCCATGGAGCAGGATAGTTGGCACGTGATCGGTAAATGATCGTCGTCGATTTTACGAGTCGTCCACATGAACTATTGATGAAAGTAGAGCTGAATCTGACACAATTAAATGATAAAGGTTGCAAGTAAGACCATCACGATTGTGAACATAAGTAAATAGAAGATCTTCTATTTAGAAGATCTGGAATTCTCCGGGTAGTGAATCGAGAAAGACGTCAGATCGTCCAGATCTGACCAGATCATGGGAATCCTCCCATGTAACCCCCCCTCCTCAGAAAAATCCCCCAGAATACGTCTGAATACTTCCCAATAACCAATGCTATATGTAAACAGTGGACAAAGTTCATAACTTACAGCCCATCCCCCAGGACTCTAGAGGATTAAGTCATCGTCAAAGACATACTTATTAGATTTTTGACTATGCTGAACAAAATGGCTATTTCAAAATTTTGATCGGGAGATTTTTTGAAAAACATGAGCGTGGGAGGGGGACTAGTTGCCCTCTAGTTTTTTTGGTCATTTAAAAAGGGCACTAGAACTTATATTTTCTGTTCAAATAAGCCCTCTTGTGACATTCTAGGAACACTGGGTTGATACGATCTCCCTTAAAAAAAAGGAGCCTACAATAAAACGCATCCATGATCTTTCATCTGGAAAAAATACAAAGTTCTACTTTAGAATCTTAAAAAGGGCACTAGAACTTCTGATTTCGAATTAAATTAGCCCACTCCGAAGTTATGCGACAACCCCTTCTATATGAAGTGCCTCTCGTGATGAATAAGCCCTCTCGTGATATTTCAAGATGGGTTTATACTATCAAACTTGAAAAAATAAATAAATGAAATAAACACGAATCCGTGATCTTTCTTCTGGCAAAAATACAAAATTCCACGTATTTGCATATAGGAGCTAGAAACTTCTACAGCAAGGTTCTCTGATACACTAAATCTGATGGTGCAATTTTCATGAAGATTCTATAACTTCTAGAAAATTTTTCCCTTTTTTTTCAAAAAGGCAAGTTTTTCAGGTTCGTAACTTTTGATGGGTAAGACTAAACTTGCCTTAAATGATTGCATCTCAGTTAAATTACCTTAACTGATTGAATACTAGATGCATTTTACTTTTGAAAATACTCTGTAATTATTAGATTCTTATTTTTAAGTTGAACTATGATTCGAATAAAATTGCCAAAGTTTAGGTTAAGTTTAAGAGGGTAGCTTTAAAAAGTAAAAAGGGCATTTTGACTAAATCAAAAGCTACCAAATATTTTGTCTTTTAGACTCTTTATCTTGTTTCTAGACACAATCTTCTGTATAAAGGGAGAACATGATTCAAGAAATAATGCTCAATCTGAAGTGCTGTGTAATTGTTTTTTCCAAATTGACATTTTATTGTCTTTTGTTTTCAAAACTAAATTTTCTATTTGTAATTGTCAAAACTATTTTATTGTCTCAAAACAAAAAATGAAGCAATTATTTAGCCGAGAACTTCCTTTGGTAATACCGTAATTATTTTCCATTGACTTTTCTGCTAATTGCAACCACTCTTTTTATACGTGAGAGTCATGAAAACAAAGAAAATATTTTTTTTCTCTTTTGTCTAATAAATTTCTTTTAATATTTTCGTATAATTTCCTTTTCTTAGTCTATTTATTTCACTTTTGATTCACTATGTACAATCATATAATTAAAACATTTTTTGATGTAAGCCCTCTTGGCGAAGCGGTTAGCGTGCTTGAATGAAATTGGACAGCGATGACTGGACAACTTTCAAGCAGTAAGTCTTGTAAGTCGTTCGCGCCTCTATGGGGCCATTTTTTTTTATTCCGTTATCTAAGAAATCCCACTTTTTTCAAAAAATTGCCACGATTCCCGATGATTAGTCATTATATTCCTGGTTAGTTTTAAATATTGTTGAAGTCAATAGTGTTGATATCTGCCACTTGATAACAGCGCAACTTATATTGTAAGATAATTAAATTTACACTCAATATAGACACAAAAGCAAGGATTGCTCATCACCCAAGCAAAATACACAGCAACAAAACATTAAGACTATATCAGGTAAATGATTGCTTACGTTAATTTTATCAGTATTTATCCTGTAAATTCTTTATTTAATTGAAAAATTCTGCATTTCCATTTTGTTACTAACAGTTTAGGAAGAAGACTATTGGAGCATATATGATGTTCAAGTAAAATTATAGTGATTGTACTAGAATTTGAGCATAAATTCATCAAAGCACCCAAAGCCTTGAACTACAGAAAAGCAGAACAAAATGACACAAAAGTCCTGAAAGATGGACTCAAACATAAAAAAAAACTTTGCAGAAACAAGGAATTGGGAGACTAGTTGTGTTTCAAGACGGAAATCTTTTTCATAGTTTCAAGTGAAGAATATCAATGCGTTATGGACAATCAGTCTCCATGGACTTGTACTAGAGTTTGTTCAGATTTTTTTTATTGCATTACTATACCCTTTACTTTTCAGACTAAATACATTACGTGGCTATATTCACTTGACTTACTTTGACTTGAGTCTCCTGCCGAGTGCTGATTGACCTAAAGAGTCACATCTGCCTCCTCCATCCGTTCGGGTCAATGGCGAGTATTTGCGCTTTACCCGGTCTGATGTTTGCAATCATTGGGAACTCGGAGAGGCTTTAGGACCAACATCTCTTTGGTCGGCCGCGCGATTGCTTCCAACCGGTTTATATAGGGTCGAAGTCGTAGATCGTCTTTGCGGGTAGATGTGGAGGCATTCGAAGCAGGTGCTATGTTCAAGGGATAATAAATTCAGGAATAGTTATTTTTAAAAAGAAATAAAAACAACTTGATGTAGCTTGAGCTAGGCTCAAATTTACACCATCTAACGACCTTGGAAATAAATCCAAGAATGATTTCTTTCTAATCTGGTAGAAACCCCCGGACCCCCAGCAATGTCCCCTATTATTCTAACAGATGGAACTGTAGGTGCTTGTCTCGTTCTCCCTTAACACGGAACATTATCTCTTACATCATGTTCTCCCTTCACACAGAGCATTGAGTCCAGAAACAATATAAGGATCCTAAGAGACTAAAATCTTTAGTACTATAAGGGTAAAAGCTCCCTTATTTAGAATCTAAAAATGAAATGAATTTCCCTTAAAAAGATTTCAAAACTCCTAACTTTAGGCAACCCACCTAAACTGGAAATACTGTTACTAGACGAAGGAATGAGGGCAATAAGAGAAAGGAGACTCAAGGGCATTTTTAAGGGCATTCTTAAGGACTTAAGGCACCAAGGACATCAAACGAAAGTTCTCTCCTCCTGGACCCATCTAGGGTCTAAAGCCCAAATTTTCAAATATTTTTCTTTTTATTGCTTCAAAATTATAAAGTTTTAGGTAGACTCCAATGCCGTGCCGGTTTCTTTTCGGCGACAAATAGAGGTGCCCAAAGGAAAACGGTGGCGCGGCTCGGCTCGCCAGCAAGAAATTTTAGCGCACTGCCGATTTTCCTCCTGTGGATTTTTTCTATCAAGATGGAGTTTAAAATGTGTTCAAAATACGATGAGCGACAGATCGTTCAAATCCAAATAATCTGTAGAGGCCATTAAATCCCTTTGGAACTCAGAGCGGATGTACTACATAATGATAACCGTAAACTTGAGCAGAACGTGACGAAAGAAACAACTATCAATAATCTGTAGGATCAAGATTTTTTTCAAACTTTTTAGTCTCTCACTTGTTAATAAAGGGTAGCGTTTGCTTCCCTTTATTTTATAAAAATAAAAATAATTATTATAAAAATAATTGGGCGATACCTTTGCCATGTCTGTGATTTTTCTTTTGATTCATAAAAAAACGGCAAATAATATTCCTTACTTTGTTTTCATTTTACTGGACAAATCACTTGGCAGAGAAATGTCCTAGAATTATTTTTGCTTGTATATTTATTTTAGTGCTACATAAAAAAAGGTAGCTGATTTGCTAACGTTAAATTAAATGCAACGTTAATTTTTTTTGCATGGATTTAAAAGTCTCAATTGGATTTAAATCCAATTCAACCATGGATTTAAAAGATTAATCTTTATCACTTTGTGTAAATTAACTATGTTTGAATAGTATAGTTGGTAGTTCAGGCACTTTGGCACAGGTAGTTTAGGATTTGGTGAAGATATGTGTAGTTGCCATAGCTATTTCCTAGGCATAGCTAAGGACAGGGCCGTGTCAAAAGGGGAGGGGAGTACTCGGTTCGAGCCCCCCTCCTAAATTTTTGCCATTGTAAAAAAGTAACAAAAATACATATTAACAAATTTTTTTTATATTTTACAAAGGTTTTTTTGTAAGTTTTTTTTTACAATTAGCCAAGACTTGATGCCCACCACTATTCAATTTTAATTCAAAAAACAAAAGACTCGAGTGAAGTTTTAATTTCCCGGCATACTAATGCTTTTACAGTACCAAAACCGTAATCATTCATTTACTTCATCAATGCCAACATAATACCAACACAATAAAAAGAGAATTTCAAAAGACGCATCAAAAATCGCTGTTCCCTTCTCAACTCCCCGCTCTTTAAGCTAATTTTTTATACAGTTTAATAAAGTAGAATTGAGAGAAAGAGTCGAACTTTAGCGCAAAGAACGGGGCGTCGAGAAGGGAATAGTCCCTTTCATACACGGAGTAATTTCTGATCGTTTTAAGTTTTATTGTCGCTCCTTACTTTTAGTTAAAAAAAACTATTTTTTTTTATTTAGTTTATATTAATAAACCCATCTTTCTCTCTCTCACTAACAAGGCTAAAAACTCCGCATCAACGCCATCTAAGTCAAACTAATGGTATTTGCCATTGAATGGAAATATAGCTTACTCCATATTTTTGATATTTTCCTTTACTTATGTTTTATTTGTATTTCTCGTCTCGTGTCACTGATCTGTGAGCTTATCAACAGACTCATTCATTCGTATAATTGTATCTTATCTTTCTTCATTAAGGCAAAAGAATAAACAAAAATAAATTAAAATCATTATATTTCCGACTGGTTAGATATACAAAAACTAGAATAAAGACGGCATAGTACTTTTCGGTTATACCGACCACGATTTGTGAAATTTTTCCGCATACTTTTCAGCACGCTGGACGTAATAGCGGAGCAAGTAGACGAAAGTGACGTGGAAAAAGAGAGACCCAACCTTTAAATACTTGCTGAACATGGTATAGTTGAAGAACCCAAGCAAAGAGGCCCCAAGTTTCACAGCCACGTGTAAGGACGGAGAGGACATTGCTATTATAAATTCTGAGTTTTAGCTTCTAGATATATCTGTTATTTCTCCAAACATTTCTAAGACAATTGAAGGCAGAGCCAGCCAATGCTATTCGGCACAAAATTTCTCTTTCAGGATTGGCATCTTGCGTAAGAATGCTGCCGAGATATTTGAACGCTCTCACTACTTCAATTTCCTTATTGCTGACCAAAAGTCCCTCAGCTAAGTCAGGAATGATCGCATTTGACATTGATTTAGTCTTGTTAGCATTTATGGAAAGTCCAACAGCATTTGACACACGCCCAAGTTCATTTATATTGTGTTGTGTAGCTTCTGATTCGTGAGCAAAGAGTGCAATATCGTCCGCAAAAACACCATCGTAAAGTGCTCTTAGTGGGTTTAATTGTAGACCCCCATTGAAGCTACATCCACTAAGCACAAAATCTATGACTATGGCAAATAACAGTGGCGAGAAAATGCAGCACTACCTTACACCCGACTGAACGGTGAGCCAGTCCGTTATGCCACCCTCGGTTTGTACTGCGCACATAATATCGAGGTACCGCGCTTTAATTATATTTACAATTTTGATCGGGATCCCGTAATGCATTAAAATTTTCCACATGGTCCGGCGGTGTATCGAGTAGAAAGCCTTGAGAAAGTCTATAAATACTGTGAGTAGTCGAACCTGCCATTCATTAGATTCTTCGAGCAGGACTCTCAGGCTAAATATTAGGTCAGAACACGATCTGTTTTGGCGGAATCCATGTTGTTCATCTCTCAGAACTTTCTCCACTTTACTTTGAATTATATTGAGAATAATTTGACACAAAACCTTGCTACCAACTGATTGTAAAGCAATGCCTCTTCAATTATCACATTTAGTCTTTTATCCTTTTTTGAAGAGTTCGACAATTTCTGCCTTTGACCATTCACTCGGGACTTTTTCATCATCCTAAACACGTGACAAAAGTTCAAACATGGGCACTGCTAGGGTGCTTCTACCATATTTCAACAGTTCTGGGGGTATGCCATCGTTACCGACTGCCTTTCCGTTTTTCAAAGTCATTAGAGCCTCTTTTACTTCACTCAGCAAGAGAGGTCCGGAATATATTCCAAGATCGAACAGTGTTTCTTCAGGGATATTAAAAGAGGTTGTGGGAGGCACTATATTTAATACCTCGCTGATATGTTCCATCCAGCGTCAGTTTATGTCATCCGTCTGGGTTAACAAGATGCCTTCTTGGTTTTCAACTTGGGCTGAAGAAGCCTTCGAAATTCCCGCAAGCTCCTTCGTTATAGCATACACAGTGCGACTATCTCCCCGCCTGGCGGCTACTTCAGTCTGATCAGCAATAGTTTCGAGGAGCATCCTCTTCTCATTCCTAGTCCGTGTTTTGACTTGTTTATTGAGACGCTTGTAGTGCGCTTTTAAATCATCTAGATATTCGCTAGTGCATGTCGTGTTATGCTCATGCCTATCTATGAGAATTTTGACTTCGGGCCTTTGTCCCAGGAACTTTCAGATATCCACTGCTCTTGCTTCTTCCTGTTATATCCCATAACTTCTTGTGCCACTTCTTTCAGGGACCCAACGATCTTTTCCCATTGATTATCAATTGACAACTCGTCCCTTTGCACAGAAAACTTATTTGACAAAGTAGATGTGACAACTCCGCCTGCTATGCAGCCAGTCCTAAGTCTGGAAAAAGGAGGAGGGTTGGTCGGAGGGCTAATAACCCGCCACCGTAAAACCGATTACTCAAGAAACAGCAATAGATAGCCCCGGATTGAACAAGGTAGTGTCATATTGTTATTTCAGAGCTATATTTCAATGGTCAAGATTTTCTACTAGGAAACAGAGCATTTCAGTTACATTTGTTTTAGGTAGTAATTTTGTTATATTCTTTAAGGATTTGCCAATTTCAGTTGCTATAAATATTCATTACGGAACTAAAAGTCTATACAGAATGAGATTTTAATTCTACCTTAGTAACCTCAACCTCAAATTTTCAGTTTACTATTTATGGTTTGTTTCTGTACAGCTAAGGAGTGATCGTGAGGTCCTCTTATTGGATGAGCTGTATTAATATAGAAATAGATTGAAATTCTCTTCAAGTCTAGTTGGCTGTGGATACTAGTTATATTATTTGTTACAAATGGTTTTACAATAGTCTGTTTCCCAAAATTAGTCTTTAACTAAATTTCATTGCTAGTAAGAATAACCATCTTAATCAGTAGCCTGTTAATGATTACTATAAGTAGTCAGTGAATAATTGCATTAAGCAGCCTGTAGCAACCAAAGTGGGAAACATTTATCCTCCAGACCACCCAGGCTAAAGAACACCATGGCAACCACTAAGAGTTTAACCATGTCCCAAGAGTAACTAGTAGCGAAATTCCAGGATGTAAATAGATATTAAATAAATATAATATATAAATTACACTTTTGGAGGTTGAAATATGATACATATGTTTTGCGAAGACCATAAACTAAGGACTGTTTGTCAACATTTCAAGAAAAATCCAAGTAGTAACCCTGGTGATGACCTTGCTTTGCCTGCCAAATCTATTGTTGACTAATAAATCTTTTTGTATGGGCTATTTGGTTATTTGAGAAGCAGAAAATAACAAACAGGCATACAAAATAAATAAAACAATAGCTTTCAAAAAGGCGTAAAACAAAATTGTTACGTCTAAAACTTCAAGGAGTGGCGACCCTGATCCAGACACATTTTGACCTACACCACATGAAAAGTTCTATTTCCTGAAAGCATTAAAAAAGACCTACCTTAACACACAGTTCAGCCTAATCTTTAGATACTCGAGATTCAAGATTAGCGGATGTTAGTCTTTTGGAAATTGCCTTTCGATACTTCCTTCAACTGATACAATTCTTCTTTTACATTCAGCCGAAACATCTAGATAATAGGTTATTGCTCTGGCTGTAACTTCAACTATACTTTCTGTTGCGAAGATTCATCCAACATAATGCGGCAAAGAGCAGGCAAAAATGAACAAGGTGGACAGCTAAAACAAAGAAAAAAACATTTAACACTAATTAATAGAGTAAGAGGTTTTGTAGGAGTAAAAATAAATTCAACAAAATCTGTTTGCAATTTTGAATCCAACAAATTTTTCATACTGAAATCTTGATAATCACTAATCCTTTTTGTAGCCCCCCCTCCCCTGGGCCCTTTCTGAGCCTTGCTTGATTCGAGAAGCCTTGATTCAGCTTTGCTTGATTAGTTGACACTGAGTTTATATTTACCTTAAATGAATTATTGTTCATTGTTTTTTTTTACAGAAGTTTTTTCTTTTTTACAAAATAAGATTTGAATATAGAAGTCTAAGTGCATGAAAACACTCAAAATTTAGCAGAACGCACAAGGAAATTTTATAAAGAGAAATCCTAAAGCAAAGTCAGATGATCGATGTTGAGTGAAGAATTATTACAACAGGATTGAAATAAAAATATACAGCCTATATATATATATATATATATATATAATCTCAGGTTCCAGTCTTTTATTTTCTGCCCTATTGTAATTCAGGCTAAATTAACACAAAAAGTAAAAACAATCTCAAAGATCAAAACAAGACAAATTCAGAGTAATCTCATGAAAAAAGAGAGAAGTCTGGACAAGAACAATCAGGTCTATAGCTCTGCACTGTTATATTATTGGAGCTCTGTAATAATTAGTTATTATTAATATTAGTTAATCTAATTCCTTCATGATGTAAAAATTAAATAAAACTGGGCTGTGACCATAATAATGTTGAATTACGTCAATAATCTTTTCTAAATTAAAAAAAAAATTGTCAAAATTTTCCCAATGAAAACCAACCTCATATGAGCTAGTCTTTCATTTTGCATTTCAAATTTTAAAGTTTGTATTTAATGAACTATTCTGTTTTCTTCAAATATGAGATTTGGCAGCAGATATAACATGATGGTTTAACTGGCCACTAAAGTGGAAGGTTAATTTGCATTAGCAATGTTAAAACTCTCCTAGCAGCAAATTGACACCATCCTGTAAAGATATTTAATTGAAGGCATCTTTGTACTAGATCTCATTTATAATGAATTTAATCTTGGATATAAAAAAAACTGAGACAACAGCATATTGTCCAAATATCAACATACGTTTCAACTGTGTTTAAGTTCAGTCAGTAATCACCATTTCATTGTTTTGTTTTTTTTGCTCCAAAAAATAAAAAAAAATGGAAGAAAAACAGTTCTTTAGTAATTTAGCATGGTTCCTATATGGACTTCCAGAACATGGTCAGGCCCAAGTCAAAAAGAAAAACAAACAAACAAAGTAGCACTAACAACAGTAATAATCTGAATACTACTAGAGTATAAATAACCCAACACCTCATAGCAAGCTACCTAAGCCCAATACATCCTCTCTCTTTACCCCAATCCTATCGGAAACCCTCTATGAAACCCTATAAAACCAATCCCAATATGAAACCCTCAGGAAGTGAGTCACTGGATTTTCAAATTTTTTTTTGTGTGGTGGCAGGGGGGGGGGGGGGCTTTGCAAAATGGATTTTTAGGTTAAGGCTTTCAAATTTTCTGCAAGGGGGGTCTTTAGATCAATCTGTAAATGGAAAATTGGAATATCATTAAGAATTCTCTCCTAACAAATAAAGATGAGTGCACCTGGGCTATGAGTGAAGCAGTTCTCTAATCGCACTTCCCAGAAATAAGTACAAGCATAAAATAGTATTAGAAATGCATAGATGGCACTACAAGTAAGCATCAAACAGTTGTCAGTTCTGACTGAATAGATTCCTCTCAAGTAATCTTATGTGCATGTTACATCTATGCTGCTGTAATCACAAAAAAGAAGAAGGCAATCAAGTTAAGTCATTATATGACAGCTGTGATTCTTTTCAGGGGACAATGACTTCTATTTTATGGGTTTTCTATGGAATTTAGCAATTTCCTCAGGAAGAAACAACCAGCATTTGACTTTCCTGTGAAATAAAAAAAAAACTTATTTACCTTTCAAAGCACCTGCCTACATTATCACTCATCAAAAGCAGTATACAGAGTTATTCAAGGGCCACAAGTTGCATGTCCCTTTCTGTCAAATCAGGCTGACCCAATCCAAGAGTCAGTCATTCCAATAGTGTGTCTGGATCTACATTAACCATTTTCTTTTTTCTAAAAAAAAATGCCTATTTTGAGTGGCCAATATTATTTTGAGCGCAATAATGCACTGCAGGGCCGACGCAGGGACCCTAGTAGTCAAGAAGCGTCGTTAATTCTTAAATGAATAAATAAGTATAAGTTTCGTCGTAAAGCAGCTCATCTGAAAATAATGACATTTAATGCTAAAGACCTTCAGCTTACAAAATAAAGGATAACACTAATTTAACTAGATCTACGTTGAATGGGCAGCATGAGGTGTCGCGGCAACATCTGTTCGGCTTTGCCGAGTAAAGTGTTGCGAGAGCAACGCTTTGGTTTTGTTTCCTCACTTCGGCTGAACGCTGAAGTTGTTAATCTGTAAAGATCTTAAAATAAATGAGTAGCTGCCTGTGGAAGAGTTAAAATTTCTCCCAAAAAGTTGTTTTCCTGTCATGCAGTTGGTCAAATAGCGGCCAACTGCATACTGACACCTATTTGTGGTGCTTCTGACCACACCTCCACGAAGGATAATAGATGCACGAAAGATATGTTCTGCCTTTTTTGAAAAAATAATGGCCACACTTGCTACAGTGCAAGGCGTCCGGCTAGTAAGGCGGATGAATAATGCTAAACCCCTATCAAAATGAGTCTAAAACCCGCCCACTCAAAGTGCAATGAAGAAATAAACCAAGGATCCTCCATCTCTTATGCGATTGTCACATGGAATTTAAATGCGAATTTGCTAAGTCGGTCTGTGTTTTTAAAGGACTTTTTATCTAAATGTGATATAATATGTTATTGTGATATAATATGTTATTGTGATATAATATGTTCAGGAGCGCTTTGCAACTACTTTGAGTCATGTTTTCCTTTGTCTATTTTTGATTCAGCAAGTGACTTTTTGGTAATTAGAATCAAAAATTTTGTTGTGCTAAACATTTATCTACCCACGAACTACCGTGACGACCGATCTGAAAGTCTTTTCGCCATTAATGCCACTCGTTTATCCAAATGCTTGCGAAAAATAGTTTATGCTGTATCGCGACTGGTTACTTCAGTTGTGATCTAACTGACACAATTCTTCTGGTGATTGTGGTTGTCCAAGTGTTATTTTCGGTCTGTTTAATAATGATTATGTAGTTGCACCGAAGAATGAGAATTTTTCTTACGTCCATAATTCAGTTATTACATCTAACTTGGACCGTGTTTGTCATAACCGTCATAACGTCATCCGTAACTATTACGAAAGTTGTTATTAGTGATTCCAATTTTACATCAGATCACTTTTCTTTGCATTTTCACGACCGATCTGAAAGTCTTTTCGCCATTAATGCCACTCGTTTATCCAAATGCTTGCGAAAAATAGACGGTTTATGCTGTATCGCGACTGGTTACTTCAGTTGTGATCTAACTGACACAATTCTTCTGGTGATTGTGGTTGTCCAAGTGTTATTTTTGGTCTGTTTAATAATGATTATGTAGTTGCACCGAAGAATGAGAATTTTTCTTACGTCCATAATTCAGTTATTACATCTAACTTGGACCGTGTTTGTCATAACCGTCATAACGTCATCCGTAACTATTACGAAAGTTGTTATTAGTGATTCCAATTTTACATCAGATCACTTTTCTTTGCATTTTAGTGCTCTGTACGGTGACGTTGGCCCTTCTTCTAACCGGCTCCCGAAAAAGCAATCTGTATTTTTTGCTAATGAAAGTGGAACTTTCCTCTACTAGCTTTTTTGCTTATGAAAGTGGACTCCCTCTACTAGCTCAGGAGCGTACTAGTCTCTTATGTTATTCTGCTGTTTCCCCGCGTGGAAATCTCCTTCTCCCAGTAAAGAAAGAGGTAAGACAAGGACATGGCGTCTCTAGATCTTTCCCAGAATGCGTGCAAAGATATCCTCACGAAAATTTGTATGCTGTTCGATTTGTTGAGTTCCAGAAGGAATATGTGTGACTCTCGAGTTAGGCTGAACATTTATTTTAGTGAACTTCTTTATGCCCTAGCTCTTGCGGAAAAATCGGCAGTACCTATTAGGCGAGTAAAAGTTGGAACTGAAAAAGTTGGAGCCTTGTCAACTAATTACATTTTGCGAAATGCTTGCCTTTCTGCTGAGTTTCGGCTTTCAGTTTGGATTGAAGCAGATAAACCGCACGATGGGTGGCTGCAAAAACTGTATATTAATACTAAACACCAGGTCGTGAAGCAGCTTTCTCTGCATCAGAGTTCAATGATTTTGTCTTGTTCGGAAATTTGTCTTGCTCCATATCCACGTCTGCAAAACAGTTACAAAGTAGAAACTCGGAGTTTTCTTTTAGTATGCTTCTATTCCAGGACTGATTATTACAAATATCCTGATTATTTCTGCAATTGGTAAACTGAAGAAAAAAAGTCTAGAGGATTTGGTCGGATTTCTGCACAGCATTTGTCGTTGTGTGGTGAACTGTTTACGGAACACTTAGTATTCCTTTAACAAATGACATTTAATCTAGGATTTGTCCCTGATTCCTTTTCAATGGATGTTTGACTCCTACTCCTAAGAAGAATAAACTTCCTTCTGAATTTCCATCTTTTCGCCCAATAACAGTTGCAACTTCATTTTGTAAATTTTTGAGAAATTCATAATTGACGAGTTGAAAACTAAATGTACAGTTCAGGCCCACCAGTTCGGTTTTCTGTCTCCTCTTGGGTGTGGCCATGCCCTTTCTGCTTTAGTTGATGCAGGAAAAAAAACGATGAAAGTATTACTTTAGCTGGACGTGATGTAAGCGCGCATTTGATTCACTTCTCCACGAGGAGATTATATTTGATTTGGGTTTGACCAGTGTTGATCCCTGCATCTTAGTCCCACTGACTGACATGTACGACAATCTGAAAGTGGAACTTAGGCTCCCTCTACTAGCTCAGGAGCGTACTAGTCTCTTATGCGATTCTGCTGTTTCCCCGCGTAGAATCCCCTTCTCCCAGTAAAGAAAGGGGTAAGACAAGGTGCTATGTCTTCACTGACAGTATTTAATAACAGCATTGTAAGGCCACAATCAAAGTCGCTTATGACTTATATTCTGCTTGGTATTGTTTTGTCTTTGATTGGTTATGCAAATGATGTACTAAACCTGAACCGGTCCAAGCATAGGCTTGGATTCCATATTGGACTCCGTATGCCCATATTGGACTCCAGTTTAATGGTGAAAAGCCTGAAGTGCTGCTTTTTAAGGTGCTCAGATGCTGGTCGGATCGAAGTCAGACGCTGGTCGAATCGTCACACGGTGATTCTATTCTTGAGACTGTTGATGCTATTGCGTATCTGGACCTCCCTGTTGGACAGTCAATACTAGAGACACGACGGCTATTTTCAGAAGCGGTCTTCTTTTAAGTACAGCTGTATAGCGACAAATAAGCGGAAGTTTGATCGTCGTCTGTTAGCCCAGGTGTACAATGCTATGATATTGCCTCATTATCTGTATCTTAGCCCCTTTGGCGCATTTTTATGGTTACAGATAAACTGAAATTACGCTCACTGTACTACAAGTATGCAAAGTTTTTACTGCGTTTGCCACCGTGGACAAGCAATAGGTATGTTACGTGCCAGTACAGTATTACCTACCCTGAGGAAACGATTCTATCGCAAATTGACCCCTATAATTCATCTGTCAAGACCCACCGGTGGGCCAATGTTTTGCAGCAGTAGTCGGCATACTTTTTCTTATTGTTTTTTTTTTTTTTTTTTTTGTTTTGTTTGTGTTAGATTAATTAGGATCTCGTGCTTTTTGTGCTTCACCAGTCTTTGGTCTTTCACCGTAACATATAATATATATATATATATATATATATATATATATATATATATATATATATATATATATATATATATATATATATATATATATATATATATATATATTCCTCCTCCAAATAAGTATTCTTGATAAAATTCAAACATAAACATTTTTTCAGTAACACTATATAATTATATTCACAAAATATAGTTACAAAGTAATGTAACGGGCTTGAACTGAATTGACTCTTCATTTTTGCATATTGATTGGGTCAACCACCGGATCTGGAATAGAAGATAAAATTGTATTTCCAATTGTTTACTAAAACCCTGGAGGATGAGGGTGGAGTTGTTTTGTTTTTTTCATCATACAGCCAAGCAATAATTGTTCGCATCAGACACAAGTAGAGACTTTTTTCAAAGGAGGTCCAAAGTATGAAAAACAAAATATTGACATGTAATATTGACATGAATTCATTGACATGTATTAATTTATCGAACATACAAAATATTAGAGGAGGGAGTGGAGTATCAAGGGCCCTAAGGCCGTCTTTTCTGTAAATATATGATCTGCGTCAATTATTTTTTTAATAATTGGAAAGACTGTAAATCCTCAAAGTGTAAGGGTCTTGGTTTACAATAACATACTCAACAATTTCAGCTGTCTTACCATCATGTAAATACCAAATTAAATCATGGGCCATTTTATGACCAAATATAGCTTTGGTTAAAACTAGATTGTTATACCTACAAAATTGAAGCAATCTATAAACATTACGATTATATTTTCCTACACCAAATTTACCTTGGCTAGGATACTATCTTTCCTTATTTCTACAGACGTGGGTATTAAAAATCTCCTAATAAAAACACCATGTTTCTACCTGGGACCCTGTTGATTTGTTCCTCTGACTGTAAGTGAAATTCATCGGAGTCACTACCATTTCTTTCAGTCGGTGTTACAGGGGCATATACTACTATGACTGATATATTCTAATTTTTAGGCATTAAATAAACGACTAGCATTCTATTAATAAAACCTTCCCAACCTAAACAAGACTTAGCAGCTTCCTTATTCATCATGAGCCCTACTCCCTGTCTGTGTACACCGTTCTTTCTGTCAGAGTAAATGAACTCTATGTCACCTAATTTCAAGTTTCCTACCCCAAGGATTTCCTACTCCTAATAAGTCCAGTTCGAAGCGTCTGAATTCATCAGTCAAAATGCTGATATGATAGTTTTTGATGTCATAACTTTCCGAGTTGCAATTTTCACATTACGTAAATCATGGAAATCATTTTGGCCCCAGGAAAAGCAATGATTCCAGAATCAGTGCATAATATAGACTAACACATCTTCTCAAGCTTACACGAAGCACTTAAGCAGGCTTAGAATCGTAAAGAAAGAAGAAGGGCTGCCAACTGCCGACGCCAAAATAGAGTAAAAATCAGAGCCAAAAAAGAGTGTAAAAAATTTTAGCCCCTTTTAACTGTTTTCACCACTCTTACACCATTTAGAAATAATTATCAGTTGTCCTTCAATCAATAAACATATCAGATTAAAATTTTCAAATGTATTTAAAATGAAATAAGGACGACTCCCTACGTAAATCAACCTCTAAATAATGGGTTAGATAATGATTATCATTATTTTTTTTAGCTCAAAAGGTAATCCTCTGCTGGAAATTTGCAGGTTTTTTATATTGATTGCTTGGATCTTTAACTGAACATTAGTTGACTGCATCCAATGCTTAGTTAAAGTTTTGTCTCCATTTCATCCAAATCTATATAAAGGAATGTAAGAGGTCCAAGTAACTAGTCGTGAAATATAGCTGATTTCACTGTAATCAAATCAATTACTGCTTTTATTTCGCTTGATATTTTTTCTGCCATTATTTTAAAAAATAGTGCAAAGAGTAAAATAATTGGCAAAAGCAGTGACTTTCACACGAAAAGTGTGCAAGTTGGTAGCCCAGGCAAGAAGTCCCTGAGGAAATCAAGTTAAATTAAGTTTTTGTGAAATCTTTGGCCCATTGAAGGTAACAAGAATGGTAAGAATGGTAACAAGAATGGTAACAGGTAACAAGAATGGTAACAATGGTAACAAGAAGGTAAGAATGGTAACAGAATGGTTTTCCTCACTAGGTGATGCTCTCCCATCAACAAGAGTCGAAATCGTGCACCAACAATCTCAAGCATATTACCTCCAACTCATTAAATATTCACACCTTCAAATATGATGCTACTACTGAAAAGGACATCAGACATAAATTAACTAGGAAGTTTTTTTTTTCAGCCCAAAACAGACCAAACCCAGAAGAATTATTTATTCATCAGAATCCAGCGTACAAGCTGTGTCGTTTACTAGGCTTTAATTTCCTCGAGGGGCGCTGATACCAATATGAGACCTCACAATCAAGGATTTTCCTGTTCGGGATAGGGACCGAAAATTGAACCCAAGGCGAAGCGGAGACCCAAAATCATCTCACAGCAGAGGAACAACTCAAATCTTTTATACCCAGCCTATCCTCGTCAGAGCACGCATATATGCTCTGACGAGACCTATTGGCCATAATATGAAGACAAGCCGTGAAGGCCTGATCAAAAATTTCGCTGAAAAGGCTCGAAAGGCTTATGGAACTTTAATATTTTGTAGATCACGTTATAACCGCAGCATTTGATCGCGTTTATATAATGCTTGTGTATCTCCTCACTTGCTAGCGCTTTCGCGTTTTTGGATTATTTTTACTGATAGGGATAAGAAGCATATGAGATCCCTCTTCTTTAAATATGCCAAGTGTATTTTGGGCTTATCACCTTGGACACGTACCACTAGAAGTTTAGCTAAGTATAATTTGTGCGACCCTTTAATGATTGTAATGAGACGAAAGAACCGGTTGGCTTCATCACTTAGTTATAAGCATATTTCAAGCTATTAGCCAGCGCCTTTGAATGTATTGTTTATTTATATTTATTTATAATCTGTTTAAATTGTTTTCTGTTAACTTTGTGTGTCATTCATTTGTGTGCTTTTTCCCTTTTCCTTTTATTATCTTTTCATACTTCATTGTGTAACATTTCATGTCTAGTTGTAAGGGGCAATAAAATTATTTATTTATATAGATTCAAATGTAGATTTTTAAATATAGATTATAGATTTATATAGATTTAAATATGAAGCAATTCAGAATCCAAAAGTCCGTTGACAGCTATCAAAGGGGGATGTATTATGATAAAAGCCCGGAACCAACTAAATTGTTGCATTTTTAAATTTCTCATGCTTGTGCTCAACGTTTTAAACATTCAAAAGTCTAATTTCAGTCAACAGGCGATTTATGAAAAATATTAAGGTGACTTAGGAGGGGGAAACAAATTTTTTCAAAGTCGGGGTTTATCTAGATCTTCTACTTTTGCACCGACAAACGAACAACTATATCATTACGAACATTATTTGTACATATGAATATTTGGTCCCCTGTTATACAAATTATTATTGTCATGTTTCTGCCACAGTGCGTAGTATTTATGGTGAAGCAAGTAAAAATTTGAAACTCAGATAACAAACGGAATGTGTTTCTTTAAAAGCTCAAAATCAACAATTTTGTCAACTAAAATGACGTTTTGAAACTCCTAGTCATACTTCTGCCTTTCAACCTTCAGGGATTTTATTTCAATCATCACACGATTTATGAAAAATATTAGTGGGGTTGGGAGGGGAAAATAGATTTTCTCAGTATTAACATAACTAGATCTTTTTTTTTGTACTTCAAAATTGTAGCATGCCAATTTTCAGAAAAAAATTTCGCTTTTTTAGGGGAAAAATACAACGCCATTTTAGAGAAAAACCATTATGAAATCGTTTTAGAGAAAAAAAAATTACAGTACCTTTTTAGACAAAAAAAAATAAAGATATACAATTCTTGTTCATTTAATATATTAAGATTTCAAGTGTTTTTGCGACTTTTTATCTTCTAACGGATGAACAATGACCAGTTTTACGTTACTGAGAACTTGAGAACTTTACGTTATTGAGCGAACGATACGAACTTGAGAACTTTACGTTATTGAGCGAACAATACGAACTTGAGAATATTACGTTATTGAGCGAACGATACGAACTTGAGAACTTTACGTTACTGAGAACTGAGAAATATTCTTCAAGATCATTCAACCAAAATCTATAAATTTATACAAGATTATCGGTGAATTTCAGTTAGTGATCTACACAGACCATTATTAACAATCACTGACATTAGCTCAGTGCCAAATATCTATAATCTTGATAAAAAAATAATTAGGAGAAGTACTCGAAAAAACAATTAGGTGGTCGAAGTTGGAACAAAGCATTCCAAAATAGCTTTTAAAAAATTAACCGTTGTAACAAAAGTTCCTAGCTTATTTAGTTTCGTTTTAACTCAAGGAATTCTATAGAAGTAATAGATATATACTTTCGGTTTTATGTGAAACGGTTTTAGATTACAAGGCCCAGTCCCCTCTAGAAACATTAAAAAATTGATACTATGACCGTAACGACTTTCGTCTCTATAAAACGAAACTGTAGGGAATAAATAATCATCAAATGTCACTGAATAATCAAAATGACTTATTATCTCAACTAGATTATGGGGTTTTGCCATATACAGCATATACATAATATAATAGTAAATCAATAGCAAGTAAATATAAATAAAAGTGTACAGTAATATAGAAGTCAAACAGTTCGTAGTAACGAACTGTAGTAAGGAGCGACCCGGCTCAATAGTAACCGAAACTCTAAAAAACGGATTTTGAAACTAATAGTTACATCAAAAGAATCGCATTTTAATGCTGATTTTAAATATACAAGTTTCATCAAGTTTAGTCTTACCCATCAAAAGTTACGAGCCTAAAAGAATTTGCCTTATTTTAGAAAATAGGGGGAAACAGCCTCTAAAAGTCATAGAATCTTAACAAAAATCACTCCATCAGATTCGCCGTAACAGAGAACCCTACTGTGGAAGTTTCAAGTTCCTATCTATAAAATGTGAAATTTTGTATTTTTTGCCAGAATCATGGATGCGTGTTTATTTCTTTGTTTTTTTTTCCCAGGGGTGATCGTATCGACCTAGTGGTCCTAGAATATCGCAAGAGGGCTCATTCTAACGAAAATTAAAAATTCTAGTGCCCTCTTTAAGTGACCAAAAAAGAGGGCACCTAGGCCCCCTCCCACGCACATTCTTCCCCCAAAGTCATCGGATCAAAATTCTGAGATGACATTCTGTTCAACTTAGTCTAAAACCTAATAACTATGTCTTCGGGAACGACTTAATCCCTCACAGTTCCCGGGGGAAGGGCTGCAAGTTACAAACTTTGAACATTGTTTAGATAAAGTAATTATTATTGTGAAGTGTACAGACATTTTCAGGGGTACTTTTTCGCGTTGGGGTGGGGGTGGGTGAGGAGTTGCGTGAGAGGATCTTTCCTTGGAGGAATTTATCATGAGGGAAGAGAATTTCCATGAGTTATTTTATTGCTTTAAAAAGTAGACTTGGGACAAAGTGTAAAACTTCAGCGTAAAGAGCGAGGCGTTGCAGAGGGGAGAACTCCTTTCACATACGACATAATTTATGTTCGTTTAAGTTTTAATATCGCTCCTTACTTGCCAAAAAACTTGCTTTTTTTATTTAATAAGTAAATAAAATCAATTAGGGATGATAGGGGTATATATGAACACATTTGGTATACTTTGAATTACCGATTCATAATTATTCTCCATCTAAATTAAACTTTAAATATTTCTCAATAAATAAAAGAGCTTTAAAGATTAGACCAAAAATATCCTTTTTATGGCACTTGGTATTAACTAAGTGTCATATAGCGATCGCAAATTCTGTTGGTCTGTCGGTCCTGGTTTTGCAACTTTAGGCACTTCCGGTTAAGCTAGGACGATGAAATTTGGCATGCGTATCAGGGACCAGACCAGATTAAATTGGAAATAGTTGTTTTCCCGATTTGACCATCTGGGGGGGGGAGTGGGGGCCACTTAATAAAAAAAAAATGAAGTATTGAAATTTGATGTTTGGAAGGATATCGTGTCTCAGAGCTCTCATTTTAAATCCCGACCAGATACGGAGACATTGGGGGGAGTTGGAGGGGCAAAACCTAAAATCTTGGAAAACGCTTAGAGTGGAGGGATCGGGATGATGCTTGGTGGGAAAAATGAGCAGAAGTCCTCGATACATGACTGACATAGCCAAAACGGATCTGCTCTGCTTGGGGGAGTAAGGTGGGGGGGGTAGTTCTGAAAAATTTGAAAAAAATGAGGTGCTTGAACTTACGAAGGAGAAATCAGATCTTAATGAAATTTCATATTTAGAAGGACCACGTAACTCAGGTCACTTACTTTAAATCTCGACCGGATCCAGGGTCATTAAGGGGGAGGGATTTTTTTTTGGGGGGGGGAGCCAGAAATATTGGAAAACACTTAAAGCGGAGAGATCAGGATGAAACTTGGTGGGAAGAATAAAAACAAGTCCAAGATACGTGACTGACATAACTGGAACGGATCCGCTCTGGATCCGGTGACGAATGGAGGAGTTGGGGGGGACCTAAAATCTTGGAAAACGCTTAGACCGGAGGGATCGGGATGAAACTTTGTGGGAAAAATAAGCAGAAGTCCTAGATACGTGATTGACATAACCGGAACAGATCCGCTCTATTTGGGGGTGTTGGTGGAGGGGGAGTGATCGTATCTTAATGAAATTTCATATTTAGAAGGACCTTGTAACTCAGATCTCAAATTTTAAACTCCGACCGGATCCAGCATCATTGAAGGGGGGGGGACCGGAAATCTTGGAAAACACTTAAAGCAGAGAGATTGGGATGAAACTTGATGGGAGGAATAAAAACATGTCCAAGATACGTGACTGACATAACCGGACTAAATCCGCCCTCTTTGGTGGAGTTGGGGGGGAGTAATTCAGGAGAATTAGAAAAAATGAGGTATTTGTAACTTACGAACAGGTGATCAGATCTTAATGAGATTTGATATTTAGAAGGATATTGTGCTTTAAAGTTCTTATTTCAAATCCCGACCAGATCCGGTGACATTGGGGGGAGTTGGATGGGGAAACCTGAATTCTTGGAAAACGTGAAAATTGAGGAATCTTTATCTTACAAATGAGCGATTGGATCTTAATGAAACTTGATATATAGAAGGATCTTATGTCTCAAATGCCCCATTTTCAATTCAAATCGGATCCGGGGACATAGGGGGTTGGAGGGGGGGGGGCAGAAATCTTGGAAAACGCTTAGAGTGGAGAGATCAGGATGAAACTTGATGGGAAGAATAAGCACAAGTTATAGATACGTAACTGAGATAAATAGAACGGATCTGTTCAATTTAGAGGAGCTGGGAGGTGTTGATTTGGAAAAATTAAAAAAATGAGGAATTTTTAACTTAAGAACAGGTGACAGGATCTTAATGAAATTTGATATTTAGAAGGAACTCATGTCTCAGAGCTCCTATTTCAAATCCCGACCAGATCTGGTGACATTGGAGAAAGTTGGAGGGGGGAACCAGAAATCTTGGAAAACACTTAAGAGTAGAGAAATCGGGACGAAACTTAGTGGGTAGAATAAGCAATTGACGTAGATACGTGATTGACAGAACCGTACTGGATCCACTCTCTTTAGGGGAGTTAAGGGGTGGGGTTCAGTGCTTTGGCGAGTTTGGTGCATCTGGACGTGCTAGGACGATGGAAATTGGTAGGCGTCTCCGGGAGCTGCACAAATTGACTTAATAAAGTCGTTTCCCCCGATTATACCATCTGGGGGGGGGGGCTGAAGGGAGAGGAAAAAGTAGAAAAAACGAGGTATTTATAGCTTACGAGTGGGTGATCGGATCTTACTGAATTTTGATATTTAGAAAGACGATGAAAATTGGTTTGTCAGGACCTGCAAAAATTGACTTGATAAAGTCGTGTTCCTCGATTCTACAACATGGGGGGCTGAAGAGAGGGAAAAAATTAGAAAAAATGAGATATTTTTAACTTACGAATGGGTGATTGGATCTTAATGAATTTTTATATTTAGAAGGACCTCGTGTCTCAAAGCTCTTATTTTGAATCCCAACCGGCATTAACCCTTCGATTTTCCTTTTAAATCAATCTATTGATTCTTAGAATTCTGCTAGAGCTCATACCATATGAGCTCTTGGCTCGTCCGGCCTCGTCACAAGTGCCATATGAGATCTTAGCTCTGGTTTTTAACTTAAAACTGACCTTCAAAATGGAAACTGGGGAACTTGGATAGATCTGCAGTATCTCCTCCGTACATTTTCTTCAGTTTATCCAGTTCAGCATCCAGTTCTCTCTGGATTTCAGTTGAGGCTTCGAGGAGCTTGCCACCAGCAGCCCTTAGAACAAAAAAAGATACTGAGAAATGAAAGAACATTACAGAGTGAAGCATGTGCAGGAGATTTTTTTCATAATGGAGGGGTCATAAATCTGCAGTCTCCTCCATACATTTCCGTCAGTTTATCTACTTCAGCATCTAATTCCCTCTGGATTTCGGGTCAGATTGATAGGCCTAACCTGGAAAGCTTTGAGGCTCTCTGGATTCCAGGTGAGGCTTAAGGAGGAAAATATTATAAGATTCTATGGGGAGGTCAGGCCTAAAGCATTCCTCCCATCCCCATTCCTATATAAATTGATAAGAATAAAGCATAGTAATTGTAAAACAAGCAATTGAAGACTAGATTTAAACGTATTTGCATAAAAGAAAGGAATAGGGAAAATTCCCGACTCTAAGATCCCTTCAAGGACTCCTATTCACCCACTCAGTAAGGAAATTTTTAACTGAGAAAAAATTTAAAAATCATTACACAAGAAATGAAAAGTAGAACAATAGGGAATTTTTGTCCATGAGAAGGAATTCCAAACTTTAAATGAATATTTCGACCCGATGTCCAAAAGCTGTCCTCAGCATAGCATAAATGAAAAAATAAGAGAAACTTACTTAAAAACTTACTTACTTAGAAACTTAAGAGATACAATCATTAAAATTAAATAAATTATAAAACAGCCCTAGCATCCTTACTTCAACAAAGTTCAACCAGTCCTGGTTGACTGGACAGCCCTTTGACATAGGGTCGAAATATTCACTTAGTTTGGAATTCGGAAAATAACACTATTGTTCTACTGGTAATTTTTGCTTAAGATGGAAAGGCAGTGTGGTCTTCGTCGCTATTTATATTAAAAATTCATTGCGAGGAAAATCGAGAAATTCTGAAGTTATCCATTGTTTTATAAATATTTTTAATCGCCTTTGGTATTGTGTAGAAAATAGTGACGAACCGATTCAAATATTGACTTTACAACTGAGCTAGATCAATTCAGAGAAGGAGTCCTAAACTTTTTCTTGATCCTTGCCCCTTCGAACTTTACACTCCAATGTTCCAATCTCTTTAGAGAAGACTGCAAGTTCTTTGTGTTTGCGCGCGTTGTACATTGTATTCATTTATTTAAATAGCAATCATAGCATTCAAAAATGAACACTAAAACACTACTTTTACAGTCACAAACATAAAAAAGTATCACTTTGTAAATACAAATAGCATGTTTTTGCACAGCACTTGATGAGTGGTAGTTTGTTCTGATGCCTGGTAAGTCTGCTGATCAGTACGTTAAGGTGAGGAATAGATTGTTGCTATTCATCGCTAAAATTTCTTTTTCGTAGTTCACTATCAAATTAACCACTTTTAAATTGCAGTAATCCGATTCATCTCACATAGTAAGCCAAAAGGAAAAGGGCTGAATAGTCTTGACTGAAAACCCCACTTGTGCCGTAGAAAAAAACAGAGATCAAAAGCGAGGCTCCTATATGGCAATGTACAGAATGGACTCCAGATATATGAATAAAGAATTAGTTAAGGACATACTTAATAAAAAAGTAGCTTCAGCAGATAATTCCACTTGATGATGTGGTAATTTAATTTTTGAAATATGGAGGTTGTAAAATTAAAGATACAAAAAGCACTAAATCTATTGATTTTTTCCCATTGAGTGGCAACGCTGGGCGTCATGCTAAGTAGTTTACTTTCTATTGAAAACAAGCAGACTAAGAGAAGATTTACGAGTATGATTTTCGAAAAAAGGTAAACTGCCGGTCATTTTTAGGAAAATCTAAATTAGACGAGAGGCATTAGCTTGTTTTCAATATGAAACTCCTTAGTATAATGTGCAGGGCTGCCACCAAGTGAGAAGAAAGATCACTAGATTTTAGTGATTTTTTTTTTGGAAATATAAAATTACTAGAAATAGTGACAAATCACTGGGGCAGCAGCCCTGATGTCACTTGATAGAATAAGATATATATATATATATATATATATATATATATATATATATATATAGTTTTAAGTTAAGGACAATGCGATTTTAGGAAGGGGAAAGAGGGTAGTAATGGTCCCTACTTTCTAATTAAAAATAAAAAAATGGTGATCTTCTATTAAACACAAAAAATGGTATTTTTCAAAGTCTAGGAGAGCAACGCAAAAAACAACTAGGGGGTAACTGCCAGATAAGTATATTACTGGGACTGGTGCAAAATTGTACACAGGATTTATATGGATTATTTTAAATTGTTTTAGTCTTAAGAAACAGGGTTAAGGCTAAGAGAGAACACAGTATCAAACTTTGGGAAATATGATTTTCATATATTTTCTTTTTCACAGTTGGATATAAATAATATAGTACTGAAATTATTCAAGCTATAAACCCAGGGTTTATTTTCTTATAGATTAATTCTCTTTTTACATGAATTTACAACGATTTTTTTATAGTCACTGAGAATGAAACAACCAAATTTAAAACACTAGCCTGCTCTTTTTTATTATATACTTCAACTATGAGAAGAATGTATGATATTTGGAGTAAAACATTGGTATTTCTCAAAAACATGCTGTGAATAACATGAATTACTAAATTGTAATAAAAATGACTTTGATAAATTTCTTTAAGAGATTTTCAGACCTTAGTTTTTACTAGATAACAGCTGATAGATCTTTGGAAGATTTTTGGAACATAGGAATTGCTACTTAGCAAGGGTGGCTTAAAAACCTTTAGTTTCCTCCTTTGGCTAAAAAAGAAATAGAATCTTACTTGCTTTTCTGGTCATATTCCTTAATTTTATCTAGGAATAGTTTTTGGATTGGATCAACAGCTTTTTGTACTACAGGCAAACTTGTTGAAAAGCTTCTTCTAAGAGCTACTGAAATCCTTGGGGCCAACATATTGTATGATTCCTACAAGACAATATAACTCTGTTAGTCAATTAGTATACTATCCAATAAGTCTGTTACGCTGTTCAAACTTGTATATTCAGAAAACATAATATATATATATATATATATATATATATATATATATATATATATATATATATATATATATATATATATATATATATATATATATATATATATATATACATATATATATATATATATATATATATATATATATGCATATATATAATGTGTAATATATAATGAGAAAAGAAATCACCAATGCAACAGCACAAACACACTAAAAAAATAAAAATAAAAAAAAAGAAGGAGAAAAGGAAGACTGTTTTCCTACATCAGTAATTAATATAGATCAGTACTTGAATGAGCCCTTAAACCTACTCATCCATACAATCACATAGGTCAAACAGCATAGCCATACACAATCAACCATAAAGAATAATCCATGGACAGGCAGTCGTGTCGTAAGTAAGTATTGCATTAAAGGAAAGTAGATTTTAATAGCTTCACTCTGGATTTTAAAGCTGGAAGAGGGTAGTTTCACAGGGAACCTTTTTTTATGTATGTTTAAATTTTAACATTTTAAATTACTATACTTTATAAACCAAAATGCCTGATGTTTAGTCACCAAAATGCTGAAATAATAATATTAGGTGAGACTTCAGAAGTACAGACTTGATAGGAATATCCTTGAAGCCCCATTGTAGCCTACTCTTCATTTAATAAAAGAACCTATAGCAGAGTCATCCAGTTTGAGTTTGAACCATATATTGGAAGACCATTTTTGTGTGTTACTTAAAGGGTTGAGTTGTCGTTTGATTGTTACTTTGAAAAGGTTCTTATTTTCGTTTCACTGTTTACTTTGAGGGTTTGGTTTGTATATTTTCCTTTCGAATTTGTGTCTGTACTTTTTTATTGTTCTGCCCTGAGAATGGTTGAGCAGAGGTCCCAACTGAAATATTTGCATAGTTTTTTCTTCTATTTTTCGCTGGCTGTTATTGTCCTTGTTTCTCTCTTCACTTTTATTTTTTGTTTTGTCATGATTAGCCAACTTGGTATCAGTAATTATTTCGTGATTTTAGGATTTAAGGTTATAATTACATCAAGTTACTACAGTCTTCATCCTCATCGCCATCAAACTAATAGGATCTATCGCCATCTATCTAACTCAGAACAATAGAAAATATCGAAAACCCTTAGTAATTGTAAATCTACCAGAAATAAGTTGTGGGTGACAGAAAGAAAGTACCTAGATTTTTTAGCATTTTCAATAGACTGTGCAGCGGTTTGGAGCCAGTTTCCTCGGTTAAAGCAGAAATCTTACAATTAACCATTTTCGTGCCATCTAATACAAAGAAAAACTAGTTTTAACAGAAACTGCTGTTTTTACCTGACTAAGAGAGAAAAGAGCCAAATGGAGTTCTAATTCAATAAAGGTGGATCAAGGAACTTATTTATTGTAACAACTGATGCTGGCTTGCAAGTTTTGATTTCTTTACAGAAAATCTGAATTTAAAGCTGAACTCAATCCTCTGGTCCCAGTCTGAACCCTCAAAGAAACTTGACTGAATGAATGCTGAGATTATGGAGCTGAAAACCAAGTTTTCCTCGCATGGGAGTAAAATTAAATCCCTTCAGAAAGGATTCTATTCTTCAAAGGGCTCACCGAGATGAGCTTGAAAACAAGGTTACTGGACTTTAAAGTTAAGGCAAGATAATTAAACGCAATTATTTATGGTTTACTGTCCAAATATCCAGATCAAAACACTAAGTCTAATGTTGAAATTCTCTTTGAAAAAAAAACACTACAGGGTTCGGACAAGTTGGTTCGTTTCAAATTATAGGCTCTGTCCTATTTATATGGGATTTCCCGAGCCCAAATATAGGATTCGGAAGTCTCCGGGATAAGATCGGTGGTAGATGACGTGGGATGCCTGGACATGTAAATCTATCATTTCCCGAGTTTCTGCATTTTTTTTTTTTTTAATCAGATACACATACTGTTCCAACGATTGACTGATACAGGTAAAATACCTGGAATCACTCTTGCTGCTTCTTGGGCATCCATTTCGATATGAGGTCAGTTTTTCTCTTTGCAAGAGACTGCTCCATTCTTGCAGATTCCACCATCTGCTCTCTTTCACTTGTTCTGGACATTTTATCGGTCACTTCTTTAAGTAGAGTATCTGCTACTCTTCTCTTATCTCTGATGCTCTAAGTTATTCTTTTCGCTTTCCAGGTCTTCTATTTCTTTCTTTTTGTCGTGGACCTCCTGCACCTTCCACTTGTTGTCCTCTTCAAAAGCTAATTTCTCCTTCTCGGATAGCTCTTCTTTTTTCTTTTCATGCAGACATTGTTGATACCGAGACCATGCAGAACGTGCAAGATTCAACAGTTCTTTTGTAATAATAAACCGTTCCGGTTTTCCTCCATAAAGTCTCAACGTGTCATATACCATGAGTCTCGCATCCAGAACGTGTTCAGAAATTAATGCCTGGTCTTCACCGAGAATCCTACCAGAACATGAGAGCCCACGCTCAACATCTGCGCTGCCAGTCGATAACATCAGCATCGCTTTGATAAGCTTGTTAAGTTCCAGGTACTTGCTGTCTCCGCGCTCATTCACCAGTCCAAAGTAATGGCTCCAAAAATGATCGATCCGAATAGTGTCCTCACAGGTCCAGTTTCCGCTTGCAAAAGCAACCACTCAGCCTGGGCAACGTCTGAGCTTGCTCCAATCGCAATCTCGCGTGCCATAGTCGCTATGTCTGCAATGCTTCTCGAATCCTTCACACTGATCGGACTCAAAAAGCGTAAAGCCTCTAGAAAACCGTCCTTTTCCAGAGGACATTTGCTCAAAATATGGCGAATGCCCGCAATAAAATGTTTTCGCACATTGACATAGAAAATGGCCTTGTGTTTCAGTGTTGCTTTCTCACGGAAAGCTCGTTCCACATTTTCTGAAACTATAGGCTTTTCTGCAAATTTTTCAGAAAGGTTCTACTTTTCTGGCGAGAAATTTTCAATCTCGGTCACGAAATCTGGAGTAAAGACCCGTCTGCAAAGCATCACAACTAGTCTTTTGATCTCTGAGTTCAGAAGATGAATGAGAGGCTCTTCTTTCTGGAACAGTTAGGTGAAACTTATCAACAGTTCTGCTGAGGCTAGGACAAACTCAAGTTAGGCCTTCATTGTGGCACTTCTGATATAAGCCAAAATCTTCAGAAATTTGGGAGTGGGCCAAAGTTTCTTCAGTTTTTTCTCTCTCTGCATGAAGTTCAGGAGGTACTCTAAGATTGCTGGCAACTGCTGCATGACTCTAGCAAGGGCACGTCCGATCATTAGCGAGCAGCTTAAGACAGGCTATATGAAAGCGTTTTCTGGCACTCTTACTTTCTTTTGGCACTTTCAATAGTCTTCAAAACGTGAAGGCCAGCCGTCAAAAATGAATGCACAAGAATAACAAAATCGGAACTTTCTTCTCCAAACACCTGAAGACTTTTCAAGAAAGCGTTATGGATTACATGGATGTTTCAAGTACTAATATTCAACATTCCCTTTCCTGTCACTTTTTTGGCATTGAAATTGTTCCAAACGCTTTTGTTGACGTTTGGTCCATCACTTCCAAACATGGTCAGTTTTTCAAGTGACAGCTGATTCTGCTCAATGGCTGACATAATCTTCCAACACAGATCATCACTTGTAGCATGGCCCATAAAACTTGTACATAAAAGTCTGCTCTGGATTTCGTTTCCATTTGAGGACCAATATCAAACACGCATCTGTAACTCTTTCATACCAGCATTGTTGGTTGTCTCATCATATTCTAGAACAAGATATGATTGAATGTCCTTCACAAGCATTTACTTACAGTAAGGATGCAGTGCATTAGTGATCAGATACATGAGTTTCTTTGCACATAGGGGCATTTCGTTGGAGATCTTACCGAGGAACATCGCATGGAAGGTTGCGATAATATGGTCTGAAGAGTTGGCAGACATGGAACTCTGTACCATCTGAAGTGCCCATATTAACTCAGCTTTATAAGCGGCATCACACTCACAAAACATGTTTGTACCAACTAATGGTTTATCCTTGGTTGTTTCACCAACTCGAGGTTATCCATTCAGTTTAAGCTATAGTGGATGTAGTTAAGCAGTAACAGCGGCTTTGTGTTCTGCAGATCGCACATGTTGGTTTACCCCTGAGCAACCCTAGCTGTGCCACCAAAATTTTTCAAGCAGAGTTTGCAAAAGTACAAGTATTGGTTGTTCCCAGTCTTACACCATTCGCCAATCTTTCTACTGCTGCAATCCATCTTAGCAAGCCATGAACTATTAAACTTGGTAGGCCCCATACTTAATTAACAAGCATCACCTGCAAAATAGCATCCCAAGATTAAAAGACCATAAAAATAAAAAATATGGATATGTCCAAAACCGGGCCGTATTCGCATCAGCCTTTTAAATAGTGTTCAAGCAGGGAACGCATAAGTCGCAAGAACTCCAGTCTCATTAAGCAGATACTGCCAGCCTGTATACTGATCTTGGCTCATTTTGGGCAGGCCCAACATGACAAAAAATAAAACATAGGCTACTAAGTCAACACAACAGCATAGCCCAGGCAGAAACAGCTTACTAAGCCCAATAAAAAACATTAATTAAGTTCAAACAGCTCTACAGTTGTAATTAATTATCAATCTACACCAAAAGACAGCACAGTCTACAACAGAGTCAAAAGCAAAAAGAAAAGCTTTATTGGTTGAAATTATGGTAAATACAGAAAAAAAAAATGCTTATTCCATAATATACCAATCGCCCTCTGTGTCAGTCCTAGAATTTTTATATATGAACAGTTTTTAGCTAAGGCTGACAAAATGGAGATCAGGTTGTGATTACGGGGGGTAATAATCTCGATATCATGTCTAGTGATAATATAAATTTACGAGCTGCATAATCAATACACTAAAGAAAAGTAGCCTGATTTTCTGTCTTTAGGAAATTGTTATTTCTGTCATGTATAACTCCTACAGGAATAGCAGAGCAAACTGCAACGTTATTAGATAATATATTTATTTCAATTAATCTTTTTCAAACATAAGTTCTTCTAAATGGTGAGAGTGATCACTGTATATATGCTTAAAATATTGTCCTAAAAATGTGATGAATATTAGAAAGAGGAATTTTAGTAAAGTTAATATTTTTATGTTTTGGTTTCACATGTTAATCTACAAATATAGAACTGCCTCTATGCATAATGTCATGCTGACTTATTACTCTTATTGCCTTCCTAAATATTGCTTTCAACCAGCTCCAAAACAAGAACTGCCAAAAATTTGCTAAAAATTATAACTGAAATCAGTCGAATTTAACACAACGCCAGTGCTACTAGTGGGGGATTTATCTCTGCATCAGCATGCTGTACGAAATGTCTGCTGAGAATAAAATAAGGTGAATTTAAACAAAATATCTATATTTTTCTCACAATTTAGGAATTTTTTGCAAACATAAAGCAGTACCAACCCATTCTCTGCTTCGATTGTTATCAGTTTGATCAGGCTGCACTAGGAGATCGAGTTTTGATCGTGAAGGGAATTATAGACATAAAAACAATAGTCAGTGTAACCATGATTTACACAAAAAAAAAACTTTGTGTAATTTTATAGAATGCGATTTTTTTTAGCAAAGATACGAAGGGGAAGGTAATTTTCAAACTCTAGGAGTCAACTTTCACCTCAAATTAGCATCCCTGCCAATTTTTAATTAATTCAAGGGTTCTGTTGCAATGCTGCCAAGAATTGCTTTTAACTTTATAATTATAAAGATTATCATATAAGATTTTAACTTTACTAATTTTAACTTTACGCCAGTAATAAAGGTATGGATTACTATCCATATTTAAACTTTTAAATAAATTTAATAGCCTCAAGATGCATTCCTACATCCTTTGTCAGGCTATTATTGGAATATGCATGTCTGGTCTGGCATGTACAAATTTCAAGTGAACTTAGCAACAAAATTGAGTCAGTCCAAAAGCATTTGTTGAGATTCATTTAAAAAGAAGGCAAACCCCCATAGTCCATATTTCTTAATGCAGCATGCATTGCCACCTTAAAAGAAAGGAGGGATAAAATTTGCATGTGTTTTGCAAAACCAACATTTCTAATCATCATACCAAGAAAAATTTCCCTAAATTTCACAACAACACTAGACTTTGACTCACCTGCTTAGTCTCAGAGGGAGGTTCCAAAAAAAGTTTTATCTCCTTTTTTTCTGGAACACTTTTGTTTTGCCCATTTGATACTTATTTGATCTCAATATCTTTTTTAATTTAATTGTTTGTACAATCCTTTCTTCAACTGTCCATTTTTCTGATTCTTCTCATATATTTAATGATTTTAACAACTTAATTTCAATTGTTCTTATTTTTACAGTATTTAACTTGGAATGCAAATTTGGCTAGTGTTTATTTTAGCCTGTGATAGTTGTTTTTTGTAAAAGTATTATTTTAATCCCCTGCCCACCTCTACTTGTTTTGGTCATTAATTATAGAAAATTCATTTTAGTTCTTGGACATGGATTTGTTTTAATATTATACTTTCTAATTTGTATTAAATTTTTATTTACCATTGGTTGATTGATTTTTTAACTTTTGTCTTGTTTGTTTCATTATCTTACTTTCTATTTACTGGAGATATGAAGCAAATTTAGCTCTATTAGAGCTTGTGATAACCTTTTCGAACCTTATTAATTTTTTATCAAACTTTTATCTTAGTAAACTTTAATTTTTACTCAAACTAAGACCCTTACAAGTTTTTCTAGGGTTGTTTGTTTTATACATTTGGCTAGGAAAAAAAAAAAACATTAATATATAGACTTGATTGATGGTATTTTTATGTCAATTGATTTTTTAACTTTTGTCTTGCTTGTTTCATTATCTTGCTCTCTTTTACTGGAGATATGAAGCAAATATAGCTCTATTAGAGCTTGTGATAACCTTTTCAAACCTTATTAATTTTTATCAAACTTTTATTAAATCTTAGTAAACATTAATTTTTACTCAAACTAAGACCCTTACAAGTTTTTCTAGGGTTGTTTGTTTTATACATTTGGCTAGAAAAAAAAAACATTAATATATAGACTTGATTGATGGTATTTTTATGTCAATTGATTTTTTAACTTTTGTCTTGCTTGTTTCATTATCTTGCTTTCTTTTACTGGAGATATGAAGCAAATTTAGCTCTATTAGAGTGAATAAAGAGTTATTCACTCTTTTAGAGTGAATAAGTATTAGAGTGAATACCAATTGAAAGTATATGTTATTTTATCTTATAACATATCAAATGAAAGACATAACAAAAAAAAAAGACAGTGAGCTGTAGTGATTATGATTGCTTTGACAGTGCTTGTGTTTATTCTTGGATGTGTGCTATGCTTGCTAATATTGCTTACTTTTCTTTATAGGAGCTTGGGTTAAATAAATACATTAATAAAAATCATTACATGGTGTCAGAAATGGAATCCTGACATTGAAATCTAACAGCACTATGGAGGTCCAACAGCCATCTATCAACTGGGATGCCGTCTCCTTGGCAGATGAATGGAATCGATTTGAACAGCATGCCCTGTTGATCCTTATATGACCCCTGGCAGAAAATACAGAAAAACCTCATTGTGCCTACCTGCTTATCTGGATGGGAGAAAAAGGACAAGAGATCTTCAATACTTTCAAAATAGAAAAGAGTGAAGACAACAAAATTGAACCCCTTATTAAAAATACATTAAAGACTATGCAAGCCCAAAGGAAAACACTGGATTTGCAAGATACATCTTCCAGAAGTGGAGCCAGTTAGAAAACGAAAGTATTGAAAAGTCCATTAAAGAATTAAAAACATTGGCCAAACTATGTCTGTATACTGAACAAGATGAAATGATTTGTGACTATATTGTCTATGGAATTCAAAACCAAGCTATTCAAGAGAAATTGTTAGCAGAAAGTGACTCATTAACTCTTGAGAGTGCAGTATCAAAATGTAGAACCCACAAAACAGAGCTCAAGCTCAGCTAAAGTCATTCAGCAGAGTAAACCAATATCTATCAAGCAGGAAGTTGATGCAATCACACATGGTCCAAGCCAGAACAGTTTCTAAAATTAGAAAGTTTCTTCTAATAACCACCCCAAGGGCAGATAATGCTATTTTTGTGGTGGACCTTGCTTGAACAATAATGCATGTTCAGCAAAGGGGAAAATATGCACACAGTGCAAGAAGCGAAACCATTTTGCAAGGGTTTGTTGCAGCAACCAAAACATAAACACCATTGATGAAGAAGTGTCTTTTCTTCAAACTCTATAACATATTAGCCTATTCTCAAAATATTCTGGCCTTTTTCTTTAACTCTTTCCTTATCACTAACTGTGGCCCCATTTCTTTCTTTAACTTGGCCTAGTCCATATTGACTACATATTATGTCACCTGGCTGTATCTACCAAATTTTTACTAATATTATCCATGGGCTCAATTTCACACCTCCTTGATTCATATTTTAATTTTCTGTTATATTCCTCTATTTTCATATGACTAATTCTTCAAATAACTCCTGTATAAGTAACTCATCCTCTCTATTACTACTACTAATACTACTAATAACTCACTGCAGCACCAAGCTGCCTGAGGCCAACACAGATATGTACACTCCTCCTTCAACCTAATCTATTCAAAGCCTCCCTCTTTACACCCTCCCAGGAAGTTCCCATTTCCTTTAAATCTTTATTTATGACATCCTCCCAACCCAGATAAGGACAACCTGCTTTACGTGTAGCCCCAGATGGTTAGCCAAAAAGGACAATCTTTGGCAATCTGTCATCCTTCATTCACAGAATGTGGCCAAGCCATCTCAACCTTTCTTTCATTATAGCCATAGAAAGTGGGATTGAACCACATTTTTTGTACAACCTACTGTTTAAAATATGGCCAGTCAGCAAGGTAACCAGAACAATCTGTAGGCAATTTCTCTGGAAAACATCTAGTAAATTTTCATCTGCTTTTTGGAGTGCATATGCTTCAGAGCCATATTTGACCACTGTCATCACTGTAGCTTCCAATATTCTAGTCCTGGTTTGCAGACTTATCTTTCTATTCTTCCAAACTTTGTTTTAACTGTGAAAAACACACTGAGCCTTAGCTATTCTGCTTTTAACATCTTCACTGCTCCCACCATCTTTACTAATAATACTACCAAGGTAAGTGAAGCTCCCAACCTGATCAATCTTTGTGTTACCCAATGTCACCTTTTCATCTTCACTTATTCCTAGCCTTAGTGACTTATCTCTTCTTAACATTAATAATTTTCAAGTCTATTTTAGCACCCTGAACTCACAAAACCCCTAAAAGTTCATTCATTTTGCTCACACTTTCATCTAATATGCTCAAATCATCAGCATAATCTAAGTCCAAAACATTGTCACTAATATTCCTAGCTGCATTTCTTTCCTAAGACACCATGAGCAACTACAAACATTATTTTCCAAAATTTATTTCATTCATCTACTACATTGTTAAATCTTAGACTGTCTAGTTCAACTGTTCCTGGAAAGTTTCTCTTGAATTCTAATCCTAGAGTCAACCAGTATAATAGGTTCCTGGAAGGTAGTTACTCTTCTTAAATCTCAGCTTTAGATTAACCCTAGACACTACTAGATGGAGATATTTACTATTAACAGTAATCACAACAATCCTATATACCCAAAGTATCAGTTTTGTCATCATGTAGACAGGGTCATTCCTAGGGCTGTTAGTGCCCAGGGCAAAATAATTACAGCACCACCTGACTTCAAACAATAATAAAAAAAAAAACAGAAGTTTCATCCAAAGCACCTCAACAAACGTTGGGTATTGTGGCCACAATACGTGTGGGCTTTTTAAGACTGGATACTATAATAGTTATAACAGTAAAAACAACAGTATCCAATTGAGCAAAATTATATAGCACTTAAACCCTTCAATCTTACTATGAAATATGTATTGAGAAAAATTGTATGTACCAAGAAGTAGCTAAAAATTCAAGTTGTACATCAATATGATTATTATTAAAATTGTAAAAAAAACACTTGAAATTATTAGTTTATTGATTTACCTAAAAGGGCCTCTTTTCAGCAATACCAACTATCTTACATAGACATATATATCCTCTGAGTTTTACTCACTTATTAACAGAAAGCTAAACGTCTTCTGTTTCTAAAAATACATCTTTTATTGCTGGACATTTATTCTATAAATCACGAAAATTAAATATACTTTTTTCCTTTCAATTACTTGTCAGAACAGAGACTATATTTTGAATTTATGATGAAAAAGTATTGGTGAAAATCCTCCAAGAAGGCTGATAAAAGGCGCAATCTTGTTAAGCCCTGCTATTTCAGTGCCCCTGGTAAAATTATTTTAACTTGTTGCTAACACAAGGAAAGCTTCCAAGGGATTGGAAGAAGGCAACAGTCATCCCAATTCATAAGAAGGGTAGCAAAACTTCAGCGGCAAACTATAGACCTATCAGCCTTACTTGTGTGGCATGCAAGGTCATGGAGAGAATTGTCAACAAACACATCATTCACCATCTTGAGGCTAACTCACTCATCAGCAGCAGCCAGCATGGTTTTCGTTCTAAGAAATCAGTGGATACCAACCATCTTGAGTCTCATAGTCTTGTAACTGACCTACTAGAAAAAGGAGCACCAGTGGATATAATCCTGTTGGATCTAGCCAAAGCTTTCGACAAAGTTTGTCACTGCTACCTCATTCACAGGCTATGCACCCTGTCTCTTTGTCCAAAAGTGATCAGTTGGATCAAGGATTTTCTGAGGGACCAAATGCAGCAAGTGAAAGTGACCACTGGACCAAACAGTCACACACTCTTTGATGAAGTCAAAGTCACCAGCAGGGTCCCCCAGGGCAGTGTACTGGGCCCTACCCTGTTCAATATATATGTAAATGAGCTAGTCCTTATCACCAGTAATAAAACCACGGTCGTTTATGACAAAATAATACTACGTTTTCTCAGCGCCAAAATTATTTATAGTTAGGTTAGGTTGAGTTAATTAGGTTAGGTCAAAAAATGCTTAAATTTCAATCCTCCAAGAAGACTGATAAAAGGAGCAATCTTGTTATTGTAATCACATTGCATCATACTATAGAAAAATAGAGGCAGTCTGAAAACCTTTCTTTATTTTCTTAGAATGCCAAAGGTGATGTTTTCCAAAAAAAGTTCATTTTTTGCTATTGCTATAGCGAATATGCTGATTGCTATGCCTACAAAATTTTAGCATTTATTGACTATTACTGTTTTCTTTTCCTTACACCAAATTTATCTAGGCTAACATACCATATACCCTTATTTCTACCAACTTAGACATTGAAATCCCTTCATGGAAGTACATGAGCAATCCTGGACCAATCTTGGTCAAAACATGGTTTTCTACACTTGCTAACATTCTGCTATCAACAAGCATTGAGATACTGAAGAGACAATCTCAAAACTATTATCTCCAACTCATTATCCTGCCTGGAGGCAGGACAGATCCCTACCCTCTCTTATCAATGGAAGCGTGGGGATGTCATAATGGCATGTTTAAATGCTGCAAACTCAGCCCTTGCAAAAAAAAAAAAATATGCTTAAACTTGACTGGTCAACAAGAACTACAGAACACACCAATAAGCTGTATTGGAAACAGGCCAACATCAGACTATAGAACAGCTCCTTCCTAAATAGTGTTGGGGCTCTGGAGCTCCCTAAGCAAAGGAGAAGTCTCAACCCCTAATGTGGAAGCCTTCAAGGGAGCTGGGAATAAACATTGGTTATCTAGGCCATGGATGTAGAGCCAATAAATATTGGCTCTACATCTTCAATAATCAGCACCTCCAGGATAATTCCTTATAGGTTCAATAATGTGATTTAATGTAATTATATGCCAACAAATATCATGCTACTGCAAAGAAACTATCCCTATGGGAGAACATATTAATAAATCTTATTGGGCTAATTTTAAATTTGATTTAAGTTTAAAACACAGTCTAAAAACTAGGCCTATACACAAGGTAATAAGTTACCTCTAGGGCCCCAGTAACAGCTCAAAATGGAATTACCCCTAGAAGCAATTAGGCCTACAGGTTAAAATTCTAGTTTATTGACTTTTAACTATCTTGGAAAGGGGTTAGGCTAGGAAAATGAAACTCTCAGGAATGGGTCTAAAGGCTAAAGTATAGGTAAAACCATAGCAAACAGTATTACTGGCTTTTGTATAAAATGAATATATTACTTAATGCCTTTTTTATGCTCTTTACAAATATAATAATTGCTTCTACTGGAAATTCAGATTTAAGTACTCTTTGACCTCTTAAAAATGATGTGAATATGGGGTCATTACAAATCTGTAATAGTTTAGAAACAAATTTGGACTATGTGTTTGCACATCATGGGGGGGGGGGGTAAATCATAGCATATATTAAATATGTATACTAAACCATTGCCGTATTTAATATAGTTAAATTCATAGCAAACAGTATAACTGATGTTCATAATAGCCAGCTTTCATATTTTTGACCAAAAACCCATGCTTTTATTGAAAATTCAATGTCAAGGAAGAAGAAAACATCATAACTTTGGAAAAATTAATTAATCCAAATTAATATTGGAAAATCAGTGCTTGTGGATTATATGACATTAAAAGAAATAGATTTATATTAAAACAGTAAGTTTAAGTTTAATGTTATAATGTATTTAAGGTTTGAGACCAATTTTCTTAGCCCTTTTTATACCCCATATTTAGGTCATTTTTAAGAGGTCAAAAAGTGCTTAAATCTGAATTTCTGGTAGAAGCAATTATTATATTTGGAAAGGGCATAAAAAAAGGTGTCAACTAGTATATTCACTTTATACAAAAGGTTTCAGCTAAAAGAATTGAGTCTTTCGATTTTGCGACAATGTATACTAATTTATCACTTAATTTAGTGTTTGATAATTTAAAAACTGTTATAAAGAAATCTTTCCTCTTATCTAGTAAAAGGTTCTTAAAAATAGACAGTTATAATAAAAAAGCCATATGGACAAACTGCTTTAATACTACAGTTAACTTGAGATGTTACAGCTTGGATATGATTTTTGAGTTATTGGAATTTGTTTTATACAATACTTAGCCTACCTAGCCTACTTCTACTCCTTCTCTCTCTAGAGAGTTCTGACCTTAGAAAATATGTGTGTTATAAAAGTGAAACTTTGCAAAAATAGATCTTCTGCTTGAATGAAGTAGAACAAATTTTTTTTTTCAGCTTCACAATTTTGCTTAATCCCAATAGGCTATATAAGGATTTAAAGATATGCAAGTATAAATCCTAAACTTTGAAAAAAAATGTTGATATGGCTAAGAATTCTACTCAAATAACAGGAATTGCAGTTTCAGAGCTAAAGGCAGAGCAAAAGCAACTGGTAACTAATAATTAAGGTAAAATGTTGTTTTGTCAAAATTTCAATAGATAGGCTATAGACCTGTCATGTAGGTGATTTTCATGGCCCTCTAGAGGGAGAAGTGGATGTGAGTACTTCAAAATACCTTCCCAGGATATGCTTTAACCTGAGGGCTAGACCCACCCCTGAAAGTTTTATTTTCCTAACCTAACCCCTTTCCAAGACAGCCAAAAGTAATTAACTCTAATTTTACCAGAGACGTAAATATTAATCCCTTGGGCTATATATGGGACCACCAGGGGGAGTGGGATAATGCATTCATAAATGAATTGATTGGCCTAGGCCTATAGGCTACCTAATATGTTTGGAAATAATATAAAATAGAGGAATCAAGTAGAAGCCCATCTTAACTTTATCCCTGTGTCAGATATAGAATCGCGCATATACTGACCCTGATTTGTGCTCTAGAGTCTAGAATACCTTACCCTTAGGGAAATTATCTTTGAATAGGCCATGGCTATGTAACATTGAACAAGGCAAGCCTATTCTAACAGGATATTATGATAGAGAAATATAAGTTATTAATTTATTTTATGCTTAAAATGACCTACCGCAGAGAAAGACAAGACCTATAAAATACAATCAGATTCCTGGGCACTTAAATTTTTTAAATAATTTTCTTTTCTGGTGGATATGTACAAAAATATTTCTGATTATTGTAATTGATGTAATAATGGTATACATATTTAAAATCATAGTTAAGAAATAAAGTACTAATCAAATGAATTGAAAAAAGCAATTTGCAAATTATAAATAGTAACGTTTGAATAAATAGTTACATTACAGATGAATATATAGGTAGCACTACAGAATCTCCGAACCATTTTCCGTTATATTTTCTGTCAGATTGTATTTCAGAAAAGACAAGCGAAATAAAGCCGCGTTCCTATTCATTGTTGTTAGATAAAAAGAATATCGACATTTCTCAACCAATTTCATCCTTAGTCCTTGCGTGGGTCATGTAGCATGACACTACAGCTGAGTTCAAAATTTAGGTCTTGTATTACCAAGCTGAGATCAAACCAAACTATGCCACCACAAGACTATTTGTTGTTATTTATATCCGTTGCTGCTATTTCAAATTTTAAACCAGTGATAAAAAGGAGAGCCTCATCGGCTATTTAGTTTGTAGTTATAGTACAGTGCTAAATTATGAACACGTAAAAAGAAAGGAGAACTGGATTGGTTCTTTAGTATGTGGTTATAGTATGGAACTAAATTATGAGCAAGTACAGTAATAGAGTGCATGACTGGTTCTTTAGTATACAGCTTTATTTTAGAGTTAAAATTTGAACAATTAAAAAGAACAGAGAGCAGGATTTGTTCTTAAGTCCGCAAATATAGAATGGAGCAAAATTTTGAGCCAACAAAATAACAGAGAGCACGACTGGTTCTTTAGTATAAAGTTATAGCATAGAGCAAAATTTGAGCCGGTAAGAAGAACAAAAAACTGGATCGGTTCTTTAGTGTGGAGTTATAGTATGGAACCAAATTTTGAGCCAGAGAAATAACGGAGAGCATGACTGGTTCTTTAGCATGCAGTTATAGCAGGGAGCAAAATTTTGAGCCAGTAAAAAGAAAGGAGAGCATAATGAGTTCTCTAGTATGCAATTATAGTATGGAGCTACAATTTGAGCCAGTAAACAGACGGAGAACTGGCTTGGTTCTTTATTATGCATTTATAGCATGGAGCTAAAATTTGAGCCAGTAAAAAGATCGGAGAACCGAATTGATTCTTCAGTACACAGTTATAGTATAGAACCAAATTTTGAGCCAGTAAAATAACGGAGTGCATGATTGGCTCTTTAGTATGCAGTTATAGTATGGAGCTAAAATTTGAGCCAGCAAACAGAACAGAGATCTGGATTGGTTCTTTAGTATGAAGTTATAATATGGAGCTAAAATTTGAGCCATGAAACAGAATGGAGAACCGGAAGGGTTCTTTGGTATGCAATTACAGTATGGAGTTAAAATTTGAGCCAGTAAACAGAACGGAGAACCAGATGGGTTCTTTTGTGCGCAGTTATAGTATGGAGCTAAAATTTGAGCCGGTAAAAAAAAAAACAGAGAACCGGATTGGTTCTTTAGTGCACAGTAATAGTATAGAGCCAAATTTTGAACCAATAAAATAACGAAGAGGATGATTGGTTCTTAAGTATGCATTTATAGTATGGAGATAAAATTTGAGCCAGTAAACAAAACGGAAAACGGATTTGGTTCTTTAATATGTAGTTATAGCAAGGAGCCAAATTTTGAGCCAGTAGAATAACGGAGAGCAAGATTGGTTCTTTAGCATGCAGTTATAGTATGGAACAAAATTTGACTAGTAAAAAAACGGAAAACCAGATTGATTCTTGAGTACACAGTTATAGTATAGAACCAGATTTTGAGCCAGTAAAATAACGGAGAGCAGGATTGGTTCTTTAGTATGCAGGTATAGTATGGAGCTAAAATTTGAGCCAGTAAAAAGAACGGAGAACCAGAAGGGTTCTTTGGTATGCAGTTACAGTATGGAACTAAAATTTGAGCCAGTAAACAGAAAGGTGAACCGGATGGGTTTTTTGTATGCAGTTATTGTATGGAGCTGAAATTTAAGCCGGTAAAAAGAACAGAGAACCAGATTGGTTCTTTAGTACACAGTAATAGTATAGAATCAAATTTTGAACCAGTAAAATAACAAAGAGGATGAGTGGTTCTTAAGTATGCATTTATAGTATGGAGCTAAAATTTGAGCTAGTAAACAGAACGGAGAACGGATTTGGTTCTTTAATATGTAAAGAACCAAATTTTGAGCCAGTAGAATAAAAGAGAGCCTGATTGGTAATTTAGCATGTAGTTATAGTATGAAGCCAAATGTTGAGCCAGTAAAATAACAAAGAGTCTGATTAGTGGTTCTTTAATGCACAGTAATAGTATAGAACCAAATTTTGAACCAGTAAAATAACAAAGAGGATGATTGGTTCTTAAGTATGCAATTATAGTATAGAGCTAAAATTTGAGCCAGTAAACAGAACGGAGAACGGATTTGATTCTTTAGTGTGTAGTTATAGTAAGGAGCCAAATTTTGAGTCAGTAGAATAACGGAGAGCAGGATTAGTTCTTTAGAATGCAGTTATGGCATGGAGCTAAAATTTGAGCCGGTAAAAAGAACAGAGAACTGGATCGGCTCCTTAGTATGCAGCTATAGTATGGAACCAAATTTTGAGCCAGTAAAATAACGGAGAGCCTGATTAATTTTTTTTACTACGTAGTTATAGTGCGGAGCTAAAATTTTAGTAAAAAGAACCAAGAACCAGATTGGTTCTTTAATATACAGTTATAGTACGGAGCCAAATTTAAAGGCAGTAAAATACGGAGAGCATGATTGGTTCTTTAGCATGCAGTTATAGCATGGAGCTAAAATTTGAGCCAGTAAAAAGAACAGAGAACCGGATTAATTCTTTAGTACACAGTAATAGTATAGAACCAAATTTTGAGCCAATAAAATAACGAAGAGGATGATTGGTTCTTTAGTATCCAGTTATAGTATGGAGCTAAAATTTGAGCCAGTAAACAGAACGGAGAACGGATTTGATTCCTTAGTATCCAGTTATAGTAGAGAGCCAAATTTTGAGCCAGTAGAATAACGAAGAGCAGGATTAGTTCTTTAGAATGCAGTTATAGCATGTAGCCAAAATTTGAGCCAGCAAATTAACGGAGAGCATGATTGGTTCTTTAGCATGCAGTTATAGTAAGGAGCCAAATTTTGAGCCAGTAGAATAACGGAGAGCATGATTGGTTCTTCTGTATCCAGTTATAGTATGAAGCTAAAATTTGAGCCAGTAAACAGAACGGAGAACGGTTTTGGTTCTTTAGTATTTAGTTATAGTATGGAGTCAAATTTTGAGGCAATAAAATAACGGAGAGCATGATTGGTTCTTATGTATCCAGTTATAGCATGAGGCTAAAATTTGAGCCAGTAAACAGAACGGAGAATGGATTTGGTTCTTTAGTGTGTAGTTATAGGAAGGAGCCAAATTTTGAGCCAGTAGAATAACAGAGAGTATAATTGGTTCTATAGCATGCAGTTATAGTATGGAGCCAAAATTTGAGCCAGTAAAATAACGGAGAGCATGATTGGTTCTTATGTATCCAGTTATAGTATGGAGCTAAAATTTGAGCCAGTAAACAGAACGGAGAACGGATTTGGTTCTTTAGTATGTAGTTATAGTAAGGAGCCACATTTTGAGCCAGTGGAATAAGCGAGAGCATGATTGGTTCTTATGTATCCAGTTATAGTATGGAGCTAAAATTTGAGCCAGTAAACAGAACGGAGACTGGATTTGGTTCTTTAATATATATTTATACTAAGGAGCGAAATTTTGAGCCAGCAGAATAATGGAGAGCATGATTGGTTCTTTAGCATGCAGTTATAGTACGGAGCCAAAATTTGAGCCAGTAAAATAACGGAGAGCTTGATTGCTTCTTTACTATGCCTTTATAGTATGGAGCCAAAGTTGGAGCCAATAAAATAACGGAGAGCATGATTGGTTCTTAAGTATGCAGTTATAGTATGAAGCTAAAACTTGAGCCAGAAAAACGGAGAACCGGATTGGTTTGTTAGTACGCAGTTATTGTACGGAGCCAAATTTTGAGCCAGCGAAACAATGGAGAGTAGTTATAGTATAGAGCTAAAATTGAGGCTGTAAAATGAACGGAGAGCCTGATTGGTTCTTTAGTATGCAGTTATACTATGAAGATAAAATTTGAGCCAGTAAAAAGAACGGAGAACGGGATAGGCTCTTCAGTATGCGGTTATGGTATGGTGCCAAAGTTTGAGCCAGTCATACAGTTCGTGGTAACGAACTATAGTAAGAAGCGACCCAGCTGAATAGCAACCGGAACTTTAAAAAACGGAGTTTGGATACCAATAGTTACATCAAAAGGATCGTATTTTTACGCTGATTCTAAATATATAAGTTTCTTCAAGTCTAGTTCTACCATTCAAAAGTTACGAGCCTGAGAAAATTTGCCTCATTTTAGGAAATAGGGGTAAACACCCCCTAAATGTCAAAGTTTCTTAGCAAAAATCACACCATCAGATTGAGTGTGTCAGAGCACCCTACTGTAGAAGTTTCAAGCTCTTAATTACAAAAATGAGGATTTTGTATTTTTTTTTCCATAAGACACGGATGCGTTTTTTTTCAGGGGTGATTCTATCGAACCTGTGGTTGTAGAATGTTAAGAGAGGGCTCTTGTTAAAAGTTCTAGTGTCCTTTTTAAGTGACTAAAAAAATTGGCGGGCACCTAGATCCCTCCCACGCTCATGTTTTCCCCAAAGTCATTAGATCAAAATTTTTTGATAGCCATTCTGTTCAACATAGTCAAAAAACCTAATAATTACGTCTTTCAGGATGACTTAATCCCCCACAGTCCCCGGGAGGGGTTGCAAGTTAAAAACTTTGACCATTGTTTACATATAGTAATGATTATTGGGACATGTACAAACGTTTTCAGGGGGACTTTTTCACGTTCAAGAGGGGTTGAGGGAAAGGGGTTACGCGGGAGGATCTTTTCATGGAGAAATTTATCATGAGGGAAAAAAATTTCTATGAAGGGGCCGCAGGATTTTCTAGCATTATTTAAAGAAAAGGAGAAAATAAAATATAAAAAAGTTGTTTCAGGTGGAAGTAAGGAGCAGCATTATAACCTGAAATGAACAGGAATTATTACGTATATACGGGGGTTTGTCTCCTCGAGTTTTTTTGGAGCTTGAAAAATCGAATTTGACCAGTCATCAATAGGAAGAAGTAAAGTTGCGCTGCCTCAAATTTCTCAAGGCAGCTGCTTGAGTAGTTTTAGAGCTCTTTTTCCCATTTGTCGCAGTTGCGTCCTCGACTGAGAGATTTGCCTTTGGATATTATTCCAGTGCTGAATATTAGAGAGCTCGAGAGTCAGTAAAAAGACCCCTGGTAGTTGACTGGGCATCAGCTTAAGGCGGAGAAATTCCGAGTGACTCTTGTGAATTCGGGGTCAAGGTCCTGCACCATCTTGATCCAGTTGGTGTCCTTCCATTTCCTGACTTAGCCATGTGGGCGTTGACCGTCTTCAGCCTGTGAATAAGCAATGCTGTAGTTTGAGAGGTAGTTTTATATGATGAATATTGTGAAGAGCAAACTTCAGAATTGAATGTTATTGCCCATGTTGAACTCAATAGTAGTCTTTCGGTTGTGGTTGTCAGTGTGTGGTATATGCTGTTCACAGTTTAAGCCTTCTAGAAATAGTTGTAGTTCAACAGTGAAATCTATAGGCTTCGGGGTTTCGTTGCAACCACATATCTGAATTTTAACAATGATCTTGATGACATACTGATATTACTATAGAATCGCAGAACTGGCTTTTTATTCGTTTTCTTTTCTTCTGGTGCTGTTTTTATCCTCGTGATCTTTTCTAACTTCTTAAGGTGTGGATATATACTTCAAAAAATTGGATTTCCAACAAAAAATGCGTTGAAATTTCAACTGGTTAAAAAAGATTTCTTGCTGAATTTTCAACAAAGGTTTAAAATCGAACAATTGAGTGTGATCTTCAACAATATATTAACTTTCTAACAAAAAATTTTTAAAATCCAGCCGAAGAGTTTAATATTCCATGTTCTGTTATTTTTATATTTGGTATTTTTTTCAATTTGTACCTCAAGGTACGAATAGGAATTGAAAAAGAAACCATCGGTTTAAAAAAAAGAAAAATAAATGTCGGAATTCTTCAGATTCTGTGAAATCTATATGAAAATGAGCTCCTTTAGTGGAGCCAAAATAGAAATCTTTGGGTTGGAATCTGGAGGGGTATAAAAGCTATAGTTTTCGCAGGGGTATGAAAAGGCCGTAAGTCGGTAGGAGGGTGTAAATTTGGAGGAAAGACTAAAACTGTAGAAAATAAAATCATATTAATTACAGCCTCAACGGCTCAGCTGGGAAATAGCCCCATTCTCTATTTTCTTTAGCTATCATCTAAAATAGCACCAATCACAAGTAAATCGTCCAACTCTGATCTTGAGTCTTAATATATTTTCTTTGATTTCAAAAGTCTCGTAATAGGATATTCCATGGACTGATTCGTTTCCACGTAAACAGTTTCCGTTCCATACCTTAAGGTTTTCAGTAATTCGATAAGGCTGTTCAATCTCTTTGAAAATTGCTTCATCTTCAGAACATTCAGATAGTTGTCATTTTATGAGAGTATTTTCTGACAAAGAGCTAATTTGTTCAAAGACCAATAATGTCAGGCTGGATAAAAATTAATTTACACTATAATCGGTGTTGGGGTTTCAAGAGAAGACCTGAATAAGCTACATGATGTGTGCTTTTCTAAAGCTATTTTCTTGTTTACAAATTTTATTTCGCAAAATATCAGTAGTTGCATTTTTCATGGCCAATGAAGTTTTTTATTTTAATTCTCTATTATGATATTTTCGAGAACGTTGAGAGAGCTCTTCTCCTACTTAGGAACTACAAAAGCTAGGCCTAGTTAGAACCCACAGTAGAGAAGGAAAATGAGTTTGTTGTTAAATCAGGGACCTTAGGTGCGAGAATTGGTAAAATAAAGTTAATATTTAAAAACAAAGCTACCACCACATGTAGTCAAATGTGCTGGTGAATATGAGCATTTTTTTGCTTTAATTATTACTGGTTAAGATAGTAATAATGCTGTAAATGGTAATTAATCAGTCTGAATTTTTTTCGACTTGAGAGCAGCCTGATTTTAGAGGGATTTAGTTTGAGGGATTTTACAGAAACCAAAAAGTGACTATATTTCGAGTTTCAAATATTGTTTAGTTCTCAACACATTGAGTTCAAAGTTAGCTTAAAACGTCGTTTAAGCGTATTGATGCATCATTCTATCAATATCGTTACATCTTAAGGAAAAGGAAACAAAGGAAGTTCCAAATGACCCGGTCAACTTTTAAAGAATCTTTTATTTATTTTTTTTTCAGATTACTTCAAGCTTCTGAAAAAATGGAAATTCGACTGAAATCAAAATTTTAGATTTTCTAATTTTTTAAAGGATTGAGTAAAATCGCTAGAAATTCCTCGAAAACTTAAATACGTAACTGTACTTGGCCTGATCGGTAGAAGAAGAATCGATTGATAAGCTGCATCTGCTTACCAAAATGCTGTATTACAAAATAATCAGCCTTTGATATGCACATTTTTCCTAAGGTGATGATGCTGAATTTCTAGCTTGCGGTTAGCTTTTTAAATCAAAAGTATCTCGTGTTCGTTCAATATATTCGTATTTTAGGTGTCGTAGTACATTTTTTTTGTCAAAAGCTGTACACTATATCTCATTTCTCAGAAATTATTTTTAATTTTTCTTACTTGAGGTATTAAGAAAATGAATCAAAAGTATTGACAGCTTTTTATTCAATTATGTTGATTCTCTTGAAGTTTTTTTTCCTTTGTGTTTTAGAATTTCAAGCTTCAATTATTTTTTTTGCATTTTACCACTATCCAAAGAATTAATTAAGCCTGTTTATTTCTAGTTACGATATTTTGGTCATAATTCTGTTTTGTTCACTACAATTATTTTGCTTAGTGAAGATATCTCATTGCTTTTTCTATTACTTGTGAAGTTTGTTTTTGTTGAATTACTAAGTCAATGAAATAGGAATTGGCTGAGAATAGCGTCCATTAAAACTAGGTGACAAGAAAAAAAGGTTTCAGTGAAAAGTCTTGACGTCTGAAATAATTATAAAGTTCAATATATTCAGCTGGTACCTTAAGATGATTTTTAGATTATAATCTTTCTTCAAAATAGGTTTCTAAGGAGATAAACATAAAGAAAGTATATTATTTAGTGACAAATTAAAAAAAAATTATCCCATATCAGGGTAGTAGGGCATGGAGAAGCGGCATTATTTGCGTAGGGCTATAGCTTTCGGAAGGGTATGGAGAGCCAGCAACTTTGTTGAAAGGTGTAAATTCGGAAAGAAAATCTAAAACTGTAAGGAACAATAACATATTAGGATCTGCCTCAAGGTTCGGCTGGGAAATGCCTCTTTTGTCTTTGTTATTTAGCCTTCATCTAAAATCACAGAAGTCACAGTTAAATCGTCCAACTTTAGTCCCGAGTCTGAACACATGTTTGTTGATTTCAAAAGTCTTGTATTTGAAAATTTTAAGGACTGATCGTTTAAGGACTGAAAATTTTAAGGACTTTCGCACTATAAGTTTTTCAATGCAAAAGTTTAGCGTCAGAAAAAAAACATGAGTTCAAAATATTAAGCTACCATACAGCTTAAGGTAATTCTTTTATATTTCAAACTTAAAAGCAGCAAAAAATGTCAAGCCTTCCCGTCTGCCACGTAGGTTTATCCTTCTTCCCTGCGAATGTTGAGGGGAGATCAACAAAATTGCGACTCTTCCTGAAAATTAAAGAAAAACGACGAGAATAGCTTTCGGACTGAAAAATTCAGCATTAATGCTGCATCCAGATGCAGCATTCTCCGTAAAATAAGCTTTTGGACACGCTCACTATAAAGTGAAATCTCAAAAGTGGATTATTTCGGTAACATGTTCTGGGGCTTCTTTGGGCTTGTTTTGAAAACCCCAGGTCGTTTTTCTGCGTTTACAATCTGGCAACAGTTTGACGGTTAAACTTCAAAAAATATAACATATGCTGGAATTTCATTTTATTCAAGAATAATTTAGTGGATTATTGGTAGGTACAAATTTTTAAGAAAGAGCTTCTTTCCATTAGACACTGAAGCTATGTAGCCAATCGAAATTGAATTCTATAGGCTCTATGCTTCAGTTAGGGTTAGGGTCAAATATTTGGTTATTAAGAGAACGCGGTTTCCAGATAACATTTGGCGAGTTTATGCATCAGATGATAAGTAAAATTAAAAAATTCGGTAAAATTCTAGTTAATTGACTTCTTGCTATCTCAGAAAGGGTTTAGGGTAGAAAAATGAAACTTTCAGGGATGAATCTACAGACTAAAGAATGTCCTGGGAAGGTATTTTGAAGCAACTACTTCCACTCCTTCTCCCTCTAGAGGGCCTTGACCTTTGATGACCTTTAAAAATGTGTGTGTTACAAAAGTGAAACCTTGCAAATTAGATCTTCTGCTCAATTGAAGTACAACAAAATTGTTTTCAGCTTCATAACTTTGCTCAATTCCATTTTATAAGGTTTTAAAGATATGCAAATACATTTCCTACATTTTGAAAAAAAAACATTGATATGGCTCAAAATTCTACTCAAATAACAGGAATTGCATTTTAAACTAAAGGCAGAGACAAAGCAACTAGTAACTAAAAATTAATGTAAAATGTTGTTTTGTCAAAATTTCAATTGGTATAGACCTGTCAGGGAGACAAATTTCAGGGCCCTCTAGAGGGAGAAGGAGGGAGGTAGGTACTTTAAAATACCTTCCCAGGACATACTTTAGCCTGTACACCCATCCCTGAAAGTTTCATTTTCCTAACCTAAACCCTTTCTGAGATAGAAAGAAGTTAATTAACTAGAATTTTACCAAAATTCTTGTTTAGCCATTTTCATCTTAAAAAGGAATTAGGTTAGGAAAGTGAAGCTTTCAGTAATGATAATAGCACCAAAAACATAATCTTGGAAAGTATTGTTAAGCTTCTATGTTAACCTTCTTCTTATTTCTGAGTTTTAGAAATCTGCCCAATTGACAAGATGTACACCTATTGCAATTCTGATTGAACAACATTTACCTTCATTTTCAGTTGTCAGTTTCTTTTTCTCTTGTTTTAGTTCTGAAAATGCGATTCCTGTTAGGCTATTTGAGTAGAATTTTAAACCATAGCAAAGGCTTGCTTACAGGTAACATTATCTTTAGAGTGAAGTGTATTAGTCCATGAGCCATGTGGGCAGCTGGGCTAGGTCTGTATTCTATATTTTTCTTATAAATCTTGTTTTAGGCTGTTTTTTTTAGTTTTATCACTCTTTGTTGAATAAATATAGAATACAGGCCTTGCCCTGCTGCCTGCAGAGCTCATGGACCAACACATTTTGCTTTATAGGTAATGTTACCTGTAAGCAAGCCCACTTTTTGCACTTTTGGTTTGCCCTATGGAGGAGGAGAGGTCAACCAGAAATGGATGCACTTCTCTAATAATGACTAGGAAACAATATGTAATTGCCAGAATCTTGCTAAATGCACTAATATGCACTCTTGAGCACTTGGAACAAAAGTAAACATTTTCTGCAATTGTATTTGCAGTTCTTTGAAACATCATAAATTGTGATTGAGCAAAGTTGCAAAGCTGAATACAGTTTTGCTTTGGCCTACTTCAATTAAGCAGAAGATATGGTTTGTAATGTTTTACTTTTTGTTATATAAGGATTTTCAAAGGCCATCAAAGGTCATTGTCCTCTAGAGAGAGAAGGAGTAGAGGTAGGTACTTCAAAAAATCTTCCTAGGACATATTTTATTCTGTAGACCCATCCCTGAAAGTTTCAGATTCCTTAGCAAACCCATTTCCAAGATGTAAATGCTTTCTGAGACCTCACTGGCTAGTCATGACAAAACAAAAAATCAAAAAGAAAAGAAGAACAAGGACAAATAACACCCAGTGAAAAAATTTTTAAATTCTGCAAATATTTTGGTCAAGACCTCCACTTGACTGTCTGCAGTGCAGAATAAACTGATAAAATATAAAAAAACCAAACCTTGAAACAAAACTAAAAAAATAAAATAGGATGACTGTTTCTCAGTAGTGATGAAAGGGTAACTGAATAAAAACCATAAGTCTAAATGGCATTTCACAATTTCATCTTAATTACAGCACTCTTAAAGGCTTATGGCTCTCCAGGTAGATTATTATCAGATATTTTATTTGATTGTGCACAAGAATTTGTGGAATTATGTGAAAACAATCAGAAATAATAATTTTGTCATAAATGAGACTTAGAGAAGTTTCTCCTGTGTCTCTATTGACAGCTACATTTTTGTGCATATGCTTTTTTATCTCAACTTCCCTGAAAACTGGCATGAGACCTTTAACAGGGCAATAATGGAGGTGCTGTCAAATAAGATGAAATGTTGTGGACTACCATATAAAGGCTAAGCCAAGGCAGAATAAAAAATCTTTGGCCTTTGGCATAGCCTCATGACCTTGTCTGTTGAATACCTATGTTCAAATAACCTCTCCCCTAGCTGCTACTTGGGTTCTTCCAATTTTATTAAATAAAAAAAACTAGTTTTTTTAACTGAAAGTAAGGAGCGACATTAAAACTTAAAACGAACAGAAATTACTCCATATATGAAATGGGTTGTCCCCTCTGCAGTCCCTTGCTCTTTACGCTAAAGTTTTTAATTGTTTTAAAAAGCAGAATTGTGGCAAAGAGTCAAACTTTAGTGTAAAGAGCGAGGGACTGCAGAGGGAACAACCCATTTCATATACGGAGTAATTTCTGTTCATTTTAAGTTTTAATGTTGCTCCTTACTTTCAGTTAAAAAAACTAGTTTTTTTTTTATTTAATTTCTGAACGTTTTTGAATTAATGCATGTTTGATTTTGGCTCTCTGCACATAAATTATTGAAATGAAATTAGTATATTAATTTTTTTTTTGGCTAAATGGCTTTCTCTTAGTTTTGATCAGATGATTTTGAGAAATAAGGGGTGGGGAAGGAGGCCTAGCTGCCCTCCAATTTTTCGGTTACTTAAAAAGGCTACTGGAACTTTTAATTTTTAACAAACGTTTTTATTAGTAAAAAATATACGTAACTTAAGAATTAACTTACATAACAAACTTTTATATTCTTATATTTTTATTATGTGTACGAGGGGGTTTGTACCCTCGTTAATACCTCGCTCTTTACACTAAATCGTAAGTTTTGTCCAAATTCTTTAAGAATGACCCTTGAATCAGAAAGGCCATAGAATAAATAGTTGAAATTACTAAAAATACTTTAGCATAAAGAGCGAGGTATTTATCTCCTCCTAAATACCTCGCTCTTTATGCTAAATTATTATTAGAACCCCTCATATTCGTAATAATATCTGTTCGTTTTAAGTTTCAATGCTACTCCTTCCTTTCATTTGAAAAAAAGTTTTCATGTTTATTTTTCATTGTTTTCTTATAGTAATGCTAGAAAATCCTGCGCCCTTTTCATTGAATTTTTCTTCCCCCATGACATATTCCTCAAAGGAAAGATCCTCCCACAAAGCCCTCTCCCATCAACCCAACCCCCCAAACCAAAAATCCCCCTGAAAACGTCTGTACACTTCCCAATAACCATTACTATATGTAAACACTGGTCAAAGTTTGTAACTTGCAGCCCCTCCCCCAGGGATTGCAGAGGAGTAAGTCATTCCCAAAGACATAGTTATTATGGTTTTCGACTATGCGGAACAAAATGGCTATCTCAAAATTTTAATCTGTTGACTTTTGGAAAAAAATTAGCGTGGGAGGGGGGCTATTTGCCCTCCAATTTTTTTATCACTTAAAAAGGGCACTAGAACTTTTCATTCCGTAAGGATGAGCCCTCTTGCAACACTCTAAGACCACTTGGTCGATACGATGACCCCTGGGGAAAAGAAAATAAAAACAACAAACAAACAAATAAACACGCTCCCATGATTTGTCTTCTGGCAAAAAATATGAAATTCCACATGTTTTTAGATAGGAGCTTGAAATTTTTGCTACAGAGTTCTCTGATATGCCGAATGCGATAGTGTGATTTTCGTTAAGATTCTGTGACTTTTAGGGGATGTTTCCCCCTTTTTTCCAAAATAGGGCAAATTTTCTCAGGCTCGTAACTTCTGATGACAAAGATTAAATTAATTGAAACTGATATATTTAGAATCAGCGTGAAAATTCGATTCTTTTGATGTATCTTTTAGCATCAAAATTCCGTTTTTTAGAGTTCCGTTTACTATTGAGCCGGGTCGCTCCTTACTGCAGTTCTTTACCATGAACTGTTTGAAAAGAAAATAATTCGGTATTTCGGGGCTTCTGACATTATTACTCCTTTGCGGAAGTTAGGCTCAAAATTGGAAAAGGATTATATTTTTTCTCGTTAGTTTTCACCTGTTTTTGCTTTATAGTTGTGTTATCTCTTAGCAGTTCTTTCGTTAGTTGAGTTATGGTTGTGGTATATATGTTTTATCGCTCGTATAGTTGTGTTATTTTCAAATTATACTCCATAATAGAGAGGCTCCAAACACCCAGCATTGTATATTAAGCTCTGAATTTAACGTTTTTTTCTAACGTGACCAGATTCGTCCTGCGCCCTTTTCATTGAATTTTTTTTCTCCATGACATATTTCTCCAAGGAAAGATCCTCCCACATAGCCCCCTCCCTCAACCCTACCCCCAAAACCAAAAAAATCCCCCTGAAAACGTCTGTACACTTCCCAATAACCATTATTATATGTAAACACTGGTTGAAGTTTGTAACTTGCAGCCCCTCCCCCAGGGACTATGGGGGAGTAAGTCATCCCCAAATACATAGTTATTATGATTTTCGACTATGCTGAACAAAATGGCTATCTCAAAATTTTGATCCATTGACTTTGGGAAAAATGAGCGTGGGAGGGGTCCTAGATGCCCTCCAATTTTTTGGTCACTTAAAAAGGGCACTAGAACTTTTCATTTCCGTTAGAATGAGCCCTCTTGCGACATTCTAGGACAACTTGGTCGATACGATGACCCCTGGAAAAAAAAAACAAAAAAAAAAAAACAAAAAAAAACAAAAAAAAAACACCCACCCGTGATTTGTCTTCTAGCAAAAAAAGTAAAATTCCACATTTTTGTAGATAGGAGCTTGAAACTTCTACAGTAGGGTTCTCTGATACGCCGAATCTGATGGTGTCATTTTCGTTAAGATCCTACGACTTTTAGGGGGTGTTTCCCCCTATTTTCCTAAATAAGGCAAATTTTCTTAGGCTCGTAACTTTTGATGGGTAAGACTAAACTTGATGAAACTTATATATTTAAAATCAGCATTAAAATGCGATTCTTTTGATGTAGCTATTGATATCAAAACTTAATTTTTTAGAGTTTTGGTTACTATTGAGCCGGATCACTCCTTACTACAGTTTGTTACCACGAACTGTTTGAAAAACGGCCACAAGAACAGAGAATTCTATAAACACCACTACCCAGAATGGGGTTGGTATTATCTTTGCCACTGTTTAAAAAGCACTGTATTTTATTTGAATGTTTAAAGGTGATATTGTGCTTATGTTTTTTAGGGATTCTTTTCAGTTTTTCACTCAGTTTTGGAATGTAAGGTAGAATGGTGAAAAGTTTCTTCTCATCCATCAATGGGATGATATCTGTTAGGATTTATGGATTTGATGGCTTCCTTTCTGCCTTTTTTTGTCTTTTCTTTATAATGGTTTCAAGTAATTTTATGGGGTATCCATTGCAAAATAAAATATCCTTAATATAGTTCAATTTGGAGACTATGTGAGGCTCCAAGCATATTCTTATAACTCAGTCAACCAAAGAAATAACTCCTCTTTTTATGCAGGGAGAGTAGTTGGAGTAAAAATGTAAATACCTATCATTATGCATAGGCTTCCTGTAAATTGAAAATTCAAGTCTTGGAGACTTATTGAAAGTTAATACATCTAGAAAAGGAAGTTTATGGTTATCTTCTGTGTTTAGATGAATCAAGAAGGAGTTAAGTGACTCCTCTCCTTGATCCCACACAATAACCTCATCCACAAACCAACCAGAGAACTGGTGAGAAAAATTTTCCAAAGCAGAAGTTGCACAACCAAATAAAATATCTGATATTAATCTACCTGGAAAGGGGTTAGCCTTTAAGAGTGCTGTAAGTAAGATGAAATTGTGAAATCTTATTTAGACTTGTGGTTTTTATTCAGTTACCCTTTCACCATTACTGAGAAAGGGTTATCATATTTTAGTTTTGTGTTTTGTTTCAAGGTTTGGTTTTTATGTTTTATCAGTTTATTCTGCACTAAGGATGGTAAAGCAGAGGTCAGAGGTCCAAAAGTCACTTGATCGAAATTTTGAGATAGCCATTTTGTTCAGCATAGTCGAAAAATCTAATAATTGTGTCGTTCAGGACAACTTAATCCCCATGCAGTTCCTGGGGGATAGGCTGCAAGTTGCAAACTTTGACCATTATTTACATATAGTAATGGTTATTATGAAGAGTACAGAAATTTTCAGGGGGACTCTTTTGTTTTATTGAATTGCAACTAGGCCTCCTCCCCCACCCCTTTTTTTATCAACATTGTCCAATCTAAACTATGAGAAAGCCATTTAGCAAAAGAAAAATCTGCAAATTTTGTTTTAATTATTCATGTGGAGTGAGCCAAAGCCAAAACATGTATTAATGAAAAAAGAACGTTCAGAAATTAAATAAAACAAACAAGTTTTATAACTGCAACTAAGGAGTGGCATAAAAACTTAAAACGAACAGGAACTATTCCATATATGAAAGGAGTTGTCCCCTTCTCAATGCCTTGCTTTTTATGCTTAAGTTTTTCATTGTTCTAAGAAGTAGAGTTGTGAGAAAGAGTCAAACTTTAGCATAAAGAGCAAGGCGTCGAGGAGATGACAACCCCATTCATATACAGAATAATTTCTGTTCATTTTAAGTTTTAATGTTGCTCCTTACTTGCAGTTAAAAAACTTGTTTTGTTTTATGTAATATATAATAGACAAGTACCTATACATGCATTGGTTTTTCTATAGTTTTCATAAACTTTTAAAGAGTAATATATTGAACATTCAGTGCACATATAGAACTCAGGGTATACATTTGACTGAATGAAGGTAGGATTTGGTAAAAGTAAATTTGCTGCACAAATGAATGTTATGTTTGGATTCAGGATAAATTCTGACTACAAAAATATGTCTTCTTCTGTCTATTCTTATTCTTAGCTAAGAATGTCTATTTCTTTAGCCTATACAATTGTTGGTTATTCTAGAATTTCCCAAAATCTGCTGGTCTTCCATACAGAAAGATACTAGCCTTGCAAGCATTTTAGAATATTTCAAAACTGATTTCAGAATCTTTATAGAATTTCCTTCTGGAGAGTGGGAATGAAGCAAAAATATCCAAAATGTTCATAAGATCTGATGAATCCAGCATTAGGGTCCCAAATCATTTTTGTTGTCATGCAGAAGGCTTGGGCTATTCATTACTGGTTAGTTTGTGGATGACAATAGCCTAAAAATTTCAGATGCCCAGTTGCATAGGTTAATAGACTATAGTTTTGAATTGAAGTTACAGTCCCTTATATAATTCAAGGGTTATATAAAATTTAAAAAAGTAATTATCACTTTTTAGTGTGCAGAGCTATTTGTAGTGGGCACATGGGTCAGCCTCCCCAGGTGCTGCAGGTGAGGAGAAGGTGCTGTGCCTGGGGGGTTGCTCACTTTGGTCAAATTCTTCTCTTTGATTTGGCTTTTCTGCTTATATCTGACTTGGGAGGGTCACTGTAATTAATTTTTCCCTGGGCACCACCAACCCTAGGGACAGCTCTGTAGAGAAATTCAAGACAGAGAAAATAGCCAATTTGGTATAAGCTAGTGATAATGATATATGACTTGGTTAAATTATTATAAAAATAAAGTATTAGGGCTATAGGTGCAACCAGCAATATAGGATGGAGTTTGGAATGCTGTCAGAGTTGACAAGTATTATATTGACATAAAGCATAAAATAAGGAATGTAATAGTATTACTTTTAGTCAGCCTATAAAAATTCATCAATTCATAAAAAAGAGATAAAAAAGGGTTGAAAGAAGTTTATGCCTAGAAAATCTGTTGAGTACAATTTTGTGCATATTATAATGTTTTTTTTGGGGGGGATGGCAATGCAGCACTAACATCAAAATGTTTTCACATACATCATACGCTAAAGTTTGACTCTTTCTCTTAGCTCCACTTTTTAAAAAAGGAAAAAAACTTTAGCGTAAAGAGCGGGGCGTTGAGGAAGAAAAGCCCCTTTCATATTCGGAGTAATTTCTGTTCTTTTCAAGTTTTAATGTCGCTCCATACTTTCATTTAAAAAAACTTTTTTTTTTATTTAATTTCTGGACGTTTTTTAATTCATGCATGTTTTGATCTTGGCTCTCCGCACATAAATAATTAAAACGAATTTTGTATATTAATTTTCTTTTTGGCTAAATGGCTTTCTCATAGTTGTAATTGGAAGATTTTGAGAAAAAAGGAGAGAGGGAGGAAGCCTAGCTGCCCTCTAATTTTTTGATTACTTAAAAAGGCAACTAGAACTTTTAATTGTTTTACGAACACTTTCATTAGTAAAAAATATTCGTAATTTACGAATTAACTTACGTAACGAACTTCTATGTTCGTATATTTTTATTGCGTGAATGAGGAAGTTCACCCCTCGTCGATACCTCGCTCTTTACACTAAAGCTTAAATTCTGTCGCAATTCCTTAAGAATGACCCTTGAATCACAACAGCCGTAGAATAAATAGCCGAAATTACTAAAAATACTTTCGCGTAAAGAGCGAGGTATTACGAGGAGGTAAACCCCTCATATGCGCAATGATTTCTCCTCGTTTTAAGTTTTAATGCTGCTCCTCACTTTCAGTAGAAAAGACTTCTCATATTTTATTTTTTATTTAATTTTTCCTTGTTTTTTTAAATAATGCAAAAAAATCCTGCGCCCCCTTCATTGAAAGTCTCTTCCCCCATGAGAAGTTTTTCCATGGAAAGATCCTCCCGCGTACCCCCCCCCCCCTCCCCCACATCAACTCTCCCTCCCAAATAAAAAAAAAATCCCCCTGAAAAAGTCCGTACGTTTCCCAGTAACCATTACTATATGTAAACATAGGTCAAAGTTTGTAACTTGCAACCCCTCCCAGGGAGACTGCGGGGTAGTAAGTCGTCCCCAAAGACATAGTTATTAGGTTTTTTGACTATGGTGAATAATGAAAGTTATCAAACAGTTCGTGGTAACGAACGTATATCAATAGCTACATCAAAAGAATCGCATTATAATGCTGATTTTAAATATATAAGTTTCATCAAGTTTAGTCTTACCCATCAAAAGTTACGAGCCTGAGAAAATTTGTCGTATTTAAGAAAATAGGGGAAAACACCCCCTAAAAGTCGTAGGATCTTAACGAAAATGACAACATCAGATTCAGCGTATAAGAGAACCCTACTGTAGAAGTTTCAAGCTCCTATCTACAAAATGCGGAATTTTGTATTTTTTGCCAGAAGACAAATAACGGGTGCGTGTTTATTTGTTTTTTTTTCTTTTTCCCAGGGGACATCGTATCGACCAAGTGGTCCTAGAATGTCGCAAGAGGGCTCATTCTAACGGAAATGAAAAGTTCTAGTGCCATTTTTAAGTGACCAAAAAAATTGGAGGGCATCTAGGCCCCCTCCCACGCTCATTTTTTCCCAAAGTCAACGGATCAAAATTTTGAGATAGCCATTTTGTTCAGCATAGTCGAAAACCATAATAACTATGTCTTTGGGGATGAATTACTCCCCCACAATCCCTGGGGGAGGGGCTGCAAGTTACAAACTTTGACCAGTGTTTACATATAGTAATGGTTATTGGGAAGTGTACAGACGTTTTCAGGGGGATTTTATTTTGTTTGGGGGTGGGACTGAGGAGAGGGGGCTATGTTGGAGGATCTTTCCTTGGAGGAATCTGTCATGGGGGAAGAAAAATTCAATGAAAAGGGCGCAGGATTTTCTAGCATTACTATAAGAAAACAATGAAAAATAAACATGAAAACTTTTTTCAAATGAAAGGAAGGAGTAGCATTGAAACTTAAAACGAACAGATATTATTACGAATATGAGGGGTTCTAATAATAATTAGCATAAAGAGCGAGGTATTTAGGAGGAGATAAATACCTCGCTCTTTATGCTAAAGTATTTTTAGTAATTTCAACTATTTATTCTACGGCCTTTCTGATTCAGGGGTAATTCTTAAAGAATTGGGACAAAACTTACGATTTAGTGTAAAGAGCGAGGTATTAACGAGGGTACAAACCCCCTCGTATACATAATATAAATATAAGGCTATGAAAGTTTGTTACGTAAGTCAATTCTTAAGTTACGTATATTTTTTACTAATAAAAACGTTCGTTAAAAATTAAAAGTTCTAGTTGCCTTTTTAAGTAACAGAAAAATTAGAGGGCAACTAGGCCCCCTTCTCCACCCCTTATTTCTCAAAATCGTCTGATCAAAACTAAGAGAAAGCCATTTAGCCAAAAGAGAATTAATATACAAATTTCATTTTAATAATTTATGCGCGGAGAGCCAAAACCAAACATGCATTAATTCAAAAACATTCAGAAATTAAACAAAAAAACTAGTTTTTTTAGCTGAAAGTAAGGAGCGACATTAAAACTTGAAACGAACAGAAATTACTCCGTATATGAAATGGGTTGTCCCCTCCGCAATCCCTCGCTCTTTACGCTAAAGTTTGACTCTTTGCCACAATTCTACTTTTTAAAACAATTAAAAGCTTTAGCGTAAAGAGCGAACGATTGCGGAGGGGACAACCCATTTCATATACGGAGTAATTTCTGTTCGTTTTAAGTTTTAATGTCGCTCCTTACTTTAAGCTAAAAAAATTAGTTTTTTTATTTAATATATTTGAAATCAGCATTAAAATGCAATTTTTTTTGATGTAGCCATTGATATCAAAATTCCATTTTTTAGAGTTTTGGTTAGTATTGAGCTGGGTCGCTCCTTACTACAGTTCGTTACCACGAACTGTTTGACTTGATATTCAAAAGGATATTATATCTCAGAGTTCCTATGTTAAATCCTGACCGGATCTGGTGATATTGGGGGGAGTTAGAGGGGGAAATCTAAAATCTTGGAAAACACTTAGAGCGGAGGGATCGGGATGAAACTTGGTGGTAAAACTAAGCACAAGTCCAAGATACGTGACTGACACAACTGGACCGGATCCGATCTCTTTTTGGTAGTTGGGGTGGGGATGGGTGGGTAATTTAGAAAAATCAGAAAATATGCGGGATTTGTAACTTACAAACGGGAAATCAGATCTTAATAAAATTTTATTTAGAAGGATCTTGTGCTTTAGAGCTCTCATTCTAAGTCCCTACCAGATCTGGTGACATTGGTGGGAGTTGGAGGGGGACACCGGAATTTTTGGAAAACATGAAAATTGAGGTATCGTTATCTTATGAATGGATGATCGGATCTTAATGAAAATTGATATATAGAAAAATCTTATGTCTCAGTTGCTCTATTTTCAATTCGAATCGGATCCTGGGACATAGGGGGTTGAAGGGGGAAAACAGAAATATTGGAAAAGGCTTAGAGTGGAGAGATTGGGATGAAAACTGACGGGAAGAATAAGCACAAACTCTAGATACGCGATTGAAATAATTGGAATGGACCCGCTCGCTTTGGGGGAGTTGGGGGGGATGGTGGTGGTGGTGGTGTTAATTTGGAAAAAGTAGAAAAATTGAGGTATTTTTAACTTAAGAATGGGTGACCAGATCTTAATGAAATTTGATATTTAGAAGGAATTCATGTCTCAGAGCTCGTATTTCAAATCCCGACTAGATCTGGTGGCATTGGGGGAGTTGTAGGGGGAAACCAGATATCTGGGAATACGCTTAGAGTAGAGAGATGAGGATGAAACTTGGTGGGTAGAATAAGCAAATTTTGTAGATACGTGATTGATGTAACCAGAATGGATCCGCTCTCTTTGGGGGAGTTAGGGGGTGGGGTCCAGTGCTTTGACGAGTTTGGTGCTTCTGGATGTACTAGGACGATGAAAATTGTTAAAAGCGTCAGGAACCAGCGCAAATTGACTTGATATTTTTGACTTGATATTTTAACTTGCGAATGGATGATCGGATCTTAATGAATTTTGATATTTAGAAGGACCTTGTGTCTCAGAGCTCTTATTTTAAATATCGACTGGCATTAAGCCTCTGATTTTCCTTTTAAATCAATCTATTGATTCTTAGAATTTTGCTAGAGCTCATGCCATATGAGCTCTTGGCTCTTCTGACCTCGTCACAACTGCTATATGAGCTCTTCGCTCTTGTTATCTCTTCTATCTTTTGATTAATTTAATTTCTGAACATTTTTCAACTAATTCAGGTTCGAATTTGACTCACTGTACATTAAAAGTTAGAACGGAGTTTGCGTATTAATTTCGGCAAGGTTTCCCCATGTTTAAAGTTTCCCCTGGAAACTTCTATTTTCTGTTTGAATGAATTTTTTCCTGCTTCTTTAGGACTATTGGTTCGATACCATCACCCGATTACGCTTAAACTTTTAGCACTCTTAAAACAGTTTTCCATTTGAGTTTTGACTAAAGATTAATTTTCACAATATGAATAATCACCAATATTACTTGTGAATTATCCCCTTTAATGCATGATATGCAGTGTTGTGAAATTACCGTAAGATAAAAACTCGGTGAGTAAAATTGATGCGAGGGTCGCTGTTTCGTGGGGACTGCCGGTGAGTTAATTTCTTTTCCTTATAGATTCATATTCAGATGTTGGTTGGTATGTTTATGACAAGTTTTATCATTCTTTATTTTTTATATGCTGTTTCCCAAATAACGTGCCTTTGAGCGCTTTGGGATATTGTTTTTGTTATTTTATGAAAATAAATAGAACTTGAAGTTGATAAAATAAGGTACTCCCTAGGAAATACAGGGTAGAATTAGTGTTTTAGAGTCCCCCTCCCCCGGAAAATAATTAATAAATAAAAACAAATAAGTACGTATCTGTGATCTTTCTTTTGGTAAAAAAAAAAAATAAAATTCCACATTTTTGCTTATAGGAGCTTGAAACCTCTAATGTAGGTTTTAGGTTTTCGGATATGCTAAATCTGATGGTCTGAGTTTCGTTAAAATTCTATGATTTTTAAGAGGGTTTCCTCCTTTTTTCGAAAATTGGGCAAACATCCGTTGGCTCGTAGCTGTTAATGAAACACTAAACACCAACACTAAATGAAAATTATATATTTCACATCAGCATAATAATAAGCTGATTGAATTAGAGTGTTGGTTACTATTCAGTCGAGTCGCTCCTTACATGAAGTCCGTTACCACAAAATGCTTGATTGTGCTTGCGCAAATGTTATAACTTGTTATAACCCATTGTTAGAACTTACTTGAAATTTATTTTAATTTTAAAAGCAATACCAATTTAAATAAGTTTTATCTCTTCTATCTCTTGATTGCATTAGGTTTGTATTAGCGCTATTAGTTTTACAATCCAATGTCATTTTGAAGGTTCTTGAATTAATTTGCACCCGTGAGGCTGGGGCAGTATTTGAGGCTGGTGGCTTACAGAGTGTGTTCTAATGTTCATCAAAACTACTGGAGCTCAAATTCATAAGAATACCTTACATTCAGCTATAGTAGTTGTATCTAAATTGTGTACCAAGGTAGAGCCTACAGATGTTTCGCTCCCACCTTGTGTGGAATCTGTCATCCCTATTAAGACATGAAGATAGCTTGGTAAGTTTTTTTTAATTAATAATGTGATTCAATTTGAAACCTAGGGACAAGAAAAAGGAGGGGGATTGTCATTGATTTGGGGTGGAAGGGTTCCCCTCCAGATAAATGTTTCTTAAAACCGGGGAAGAGGTCGTAATCCTCCATTTCTTTATGTTAAAAACTACGCTTCAGGAGGCACTTAAATGTTGGTTGAAGATGTAATTTTAGGAAATAATCTAATTGGTACTCACATTTGAGCCATTCATAGGCCAAGTGAATCAAATCCATCAAAAACATAACTTTATCCGGTTCTGATTTTAACAATTCAGGTATATTAAATTTTGTTATTTAGTTATTTTAAGTTAATTTAAATTTTGAATGGTATTGTAGGACGTATATCAACAAATTTTATTTGAAGTTTTTTTGTATTTGCTGGCAGAAACGTTTTTAGGAACCTTAATTTCAATTTTTTTCTATATACAGTCATCGGGTGTTAAAAATTTCTAGTTATTGGGGGTGTTTTTGCATATGCTTGAGTAGTAAAATAAGTTGTCAAGTGTATTTTAGATTGGACGTAGCCAAAATTGATTCTGTTTTTTTTTAGGTTTTAATGGCAAAGAATTTCCTTTTGCAAAGAATAATTTGGGAACTACAATTGCCTATCCATTAAAATGGTTGTATCCCACTTCATATTTTTGTGACGTGTTATGTCATGGTTCACTCTGTCTCGAGAAAAGTGTCTGGCTCTCTCTGAAGTGGCAAGTGGCTCTAATGAAACAAGTTTTGATCTTTTGCTCTTTCTCTGGAATAACAAAAAAAAATTAAATTGTCTACAAAAGATACATATATATATATATATATATATATATATATATATATATATATATATATATATATATATATATATATATTTATATATATACATATATATATATATATATATATATATATATATATATATATATATATATATATATATATATATATATATATATAAATAGTTGGTATAAATAATAACACCGACGTTCAAAACACAATGAGTGGCTATGACTCTTGGTGACATCATCATGGCAAGGCAATAATTTTAGAAGTTTCTTATTTAAATACTCCTCGCCAAATATGTGCTCCACAACTTATTTAAACTGAATTCATTTAATGTCTTGTCATAGTTTTCGTTATTGAAGAAAGGCCGTCTATCCCTTCTCCTGACTCTACCGTCTTAGGATCTTCAATATTATGTTATATGTGTCATTATCGAAAGAAGCCCCTATACTCCTCCTGATTGTCTCGTCATTGAAATCTTTGTTTTTGATGTGGTTGTTTTTTGGTGTGGATGAAGAAACATAAGCCGCAGAGATGGCATAGTGAGCTCTAGCAGCTAGAAGACTATCGAGGAGGCATTCTTGACAGAACAATAACATCTTAATAATGATTCCCTTTGCTCTTTAGCTAAGATTAAAATACAAATTCAATTCAAATCGAACAAAGTTTTTAATTTTATTGAATAAAATTACAAATTTGGCTATAGTATAATCCCAAAACCTAATCGACCTTAACGAAAAAAAAATAATAGTGTTTTTCGTCTAATTCTCCTCTTATTGCTAGATTATTAAATTTATCATTGGTGTAACAATATCTTAAATACTCAAGCGGAATATTTTCTAATAGTCAGTTTTTTCCCCATTTTCACACAGTTCTGGACCTGAATAGGCTGTCGATATCAATACAATTATCTTTTGCAGGTCAATATCTTCATTTTTTTCTTCATTTCCGCACTGTTCTGAACCTGAATATGAACCTAATAAAATTAGGTTCTGAACCTAATAAAAGGATAAATCTCCAGTTTCCAGAAAAATAAATATTTGGAAGTTTTTTTAAAGCCCTTTAAA